>NC_048291.1:22241899-22586274 GCF_009762535.1 Notolabrus celidotus
CATGCTGCACATTATTTCCCCCCTTCAGGGACAGCTGGCACGGACAGAGCAAGCCTTTTCATCTGTATACTTGGCTCACTCCTGGTTCATGAAGCAAGAAATGCTGGTCACAACTGGGCCCTTTACTCTTTATGTGCCCAGAGAAAACTGTGATGGTGAAAGGAAGGCATGGATGGAAATGTTTCTGACAATTTTTTTTCGGGTGTTGTCCCATTTCAGCACGGATGAGTGTCCCCCCACACATCAATTTCACATGAGTTGGATCCAAAAGCTAACACAGCTGGAGGGGTTATAGCTGTCTGGTGCTCAAAATCTTAGGGAACAAAGCCTTCGGACATCTTTGGACATCACAGCCTAGTGCTCGAGTAAACAACATATGCTGAGCAGGAATTCCTCCTCACATAAGTGTACCTCCTCTGCCGCTCCAGCAGGTTTATGGTCATTCAATATATGGCTTATGATGTATTTCTAGCTGAGGCAGAAGTGCAGAAGGTTTGAGCTCCAACAGAACCAATATTCATCCAATCCTCTGTGGTGCATTCAGACACTGTAGGACCTCTCTGAGCCCTGACTTTTATTTCCTCAAATGTGATCTAAAGTTGAATAGAAATGCTCAAGACAATTAATTGAGTAAATCAAAGGCAAACATCTCTTTATAAATTTATAAGCATTTAATAACGCTATTACTCTTGTTGACGTTACATTTATTGGTTGTGTATATCCTTTGCAAAGAAGGCCTCAAAATCACATAAAAACAGCAGAAACAACTGTGTGCTCTGCTATTTGGAGTCACTCCCTAGTTGCACATTATAGAAGCAGAGACTCAAAGTTACAGCTCAGAGATGCTGGATGCATCGGGCACAACAAGGGGACCTCTGTGAGTTGGAAAGAGATAATGCCAAGATGTGTTTGACAGTTTGTGTGAGTTTTGCAAATTAAAGGGAGCAAATGGTTCTCAAGTGATATAACAAGGCTGATGTAGAGGATATGTGGGGAGAAACATTCTCAGAGAGCAGTGCAGCAGTGCATTCAAGTTCAACACACTGTGCCACTGCACCCGTTCTCTTATCAGTTATCACTTGTTTTTGACTCAATGATGGCTTCAAAATTATACAGTGCTATGCACAAGTATACCACTGAGTTACTATGAAACTATTCTAACTAAATTATTCTATTATTAGTCACAGTATTTTCTGTGTCTAAACATTCCCAGAATAATGCAATTTAAGAAATATTCAATTTCTGTGCTGTGTTGACAGTTTTGCAGGACTTTGCTTGCAAGCTAAGAATCACCCTTTATATATACATACAGTGAAACTCCTAATATCAGCCACTATTCCTGTTTACTTTGTTGCTTTGTTGCGGTTATTATAAAATGTGAAGCTTATGTGTGAAGATGAAGCTTAATCAATAATAGATTGTTTTCATTGTATATTGCTCAGTGAGTTTTCCTTAAAACTATCCAGCCTCCTAGCCTGTATGTGTGGGCTTCTGGTGGATTGGTGGTTAGCAAGGTACTAAAAGCTAATGGCTTAGGCAATACTTTCTTTCTCATGCAATGGTCTTCTCAAACACTTGCAGGACTTGAGAATTAACTTCAGAATTAAGGTGGAGATGCTTTCCTTCAATTGCCTGAGCAAATGTAACTTTTCATTACCACTCAGACTGCAAACCTGAAAAGTAGAATAAACTTCTCTACCTTGAAAGATTTTACACTCTTTGTAGATATCTGATTTATTGAAGTGCTAAATGCTAAAGATAAATAACTTGTGACTTTATTTCTTTTCATTAAAAGTGGTTTGTTGTGATCTTTTTACACAATCATTTCTGAAAAATGAGTCATACTTTCAGCAGTAAGCATTCAAGATTCAGTCCGCATGTAAAGCTAGTGATAGCAAAGCTAAGATGAAGTTTAACCTTTGGCAAAATGATCTGGTCTACCGATCATGCAGTTTACACTACTGAACTTATTAGTGTCAGAGTCGTGACAGTTTGTGCGATTACAGACTGTGGCAGAGCTGCTAAATGCATGAATGAAAGGATAAGTTGGGGGCCTGTTTGCTGAGCGGTTGGAATAGCACAACACAAGCCCTGCTGGTTTAAACGGTTCTGTGAGCAGCGACATAAAATAATCCCTGCAGCCAGGTCGCAGGTGCAGCCCCCAGGCTACTGTTAACTCAGTCAATCTGAAAAACATCGATCAAAGGCACACAGGCCCAGAGAAGTGTGCCAGTGATCCCATACAACACTGCTTCTCTTAGAATGCAGGGGGTTATCTCTCAGAAATGTAACCAAGGGAGAAAAGCGGTCAAATAAGAAGATTAATCCAGAAACATCCCGCTCAGATACTGTTATATAGCCAAACAGTAAACACTGAGAAAAATGAATTCCTTGTTAAATGCCAACTGTGGTGAGGATTTTTTGTAAAGAAGGCTGATAAGTGCCTCACTCAAGAGTACAGAGAAAGACCTAATCTGCGAGAGAGAAGTGATCATATTTCAAAATATACTTGTGGGATGTCATTAGCCTTAAATCTGAAGTGTGGCCATTTGAATTTCTAATTATCTGAACATCTCATGTGACTCACAAGAGACAGTTTTAGTGATTTACCATTATTATTATCCACTTTAACTTTTGTATTTATCGTTTTCAAGCAGTAGATTCAACAGGTTCCTCCCGGTCTCGCTGCAAAAAGACAGACAATAAGATATCCCATTGATTAAACTGGTTATTACTCAACCTTTAAGCACAATTAAAGGAAATCATTAAGTTTAATGAAATACTGGAGTGCTGCTCTACTTCCTCAAAGGTTTCTCTCATTAGAATGGCCCCACAAGGTCAAGAGTATGTGATTGGGCTCTGTTCTCTTTATGAGTTTGGCCTCACTCATTAGACTTCTTTTCCACAGGGAAGAGTTAGTCCCACAGCTCACTCAGAGCACATGAGGGATGTAAACTGCCTCATGTGGCAGGAGCACAACTTTTATTAAACCAAATCCACTGCTAACTCTTTTAAGAATGATGATGAATACTCTTATTGATAGTTTACTTTCCACTGATCTATCAGACATGCATTTCCTCTACTTTTCCCTTTATTTGTTGTTTGTTGGATAAGCTGCTGATCTTTTTGTTGGAGCTCTGGCCACACATGAGAAGAGAGGAGCCCTAGATGAAGCATCAAACATTTCTGTGCTGTATGATGAAAAATAAAGGGGAGGACAGGGACTAGTTCACAAATTGAACTATGTTTCCATTCTGACAGTACCTGCACCCTGTTGGCAAGATTTTCAACACCAAGATCAATAGAATCTCTAAATCCCTCATCGAAAACCAGCCCATTTGTCCACCAGCCCAGTTTAGATTTAGATTTCTGATAAATATAATTGCATGGATGCTCCTTGATGGAGGTTACTTGATCCAGAGCCCGAGTAAACTCATTAAGAATGTAGGAATAATCCAATGCCAATATTAGGTTGCCCAGAGCAGCAGGCCTGGATAAGCGTTAGTGAAGGTCACCCCCCTCAATCAGCTCTGCTGGTTATCATGTCAGTCCAGAAATCATGACTCACGAGGCTCTCTGAGTCAATGAATGACTTAACCCGTGACTTTAATTCCTTGTTATTTAGAAAGAATAAACACATCACAGAGGAAACTATGTGAAGTAATTTGAACGTGAACACAGCTTGAAGGTCTGAAAGCACAATGAAAACTGTACGTGGTCAAAATAAACAAAGGAATGGACTGTAGAGCAGAATAAGGTATTAGTTTGCTGTGAGAAGTAAATGTTAACTTGGACTGGGTTATCACTGGTGGAGATGTTTTGTCCTACAAAAGCCAATGACGTAAAGAAGTCTCAGTTTAGCTGATATAAGAAGCAAATGTGACGTGCATCGACAGATAACCAAATATTCATAAGAGTGCATATTCGCTATGTTTCACAGTTTCACTAAGTTCAATTCCATTCAATTTTCTTTATTGGCATGAACAAAGACATGTTGTTGCCAAAGCACATAAGATTCATACACATACATTACATATATATTCATTACATATTATATTCATTACACGGTGGTGCAGTGGGTAGTGCTGTTGCCTCACAGCTAGAAGGTTGCTGTTTCGAATCCCCAGCCGGGCGGGTGCCTTTCTGTGTGGAGTTTGCATGTTCTCCCCATGCATGCATGGGTTCTCTCCGGGTACTCCGGCTTCCTCCCACAATCCAAAAACATGCTCAGGTTGATTGATCACTCTAAATTGCCCGTAGGTGTGAGTGTGTGCATGAATGGTTGTCTATCTCTCTGTGTTAGCCCTGTGATAGGTTGGCGACCTGTCCAGGGTGTACCCCGCCTTCCGCCCGAAGCCAGCTGGGATAGGCTCCAGCCTAACCCCTAACGGGATAAGCGGTCAAGATAATGGATGGATGGATGGATGGACATATTATATTCATTACATATCATATATATTACATATTATATATATTACATATTTATTACACATTAATGAACAATCGTGTCATCCATACAGCATATCTCAATGTCCTCACTTGATGCGGTATGCTCATAAAACCTTCACCTAAAGTCAACTATTATGGGATGGTGCGTCCCTCAGGCTGTGACAGGCAGACACATATTTAGCAGCCAGAGGAGCTGCTTACGCTTCCCCCAGGAGAACTGACAGTTTCTCTTCTGGGGTTAATGTTGGGAAGTTTGTTAATATTTTAGTAATTTCTCTGTAGTGGGAATCTCTTAGTAAAGAGAATTTGCTACAGTTTCACTCTCTGTCTGTTTTTCTTCATATTTCGTATAATCCCTTTTTGCAACATGTTCCTCCTGAATCCAAAGTAAACCCAAAAAGCTGTTGTTTTTAACCACTAAACTGGCACCATTTAATCCTAGCTTCATCTGACTGTATCCGTAAGTACGTTTGAGTTGCTGTTACGGTTGTTGTTGTTATAGTCATCTGTCTCTATTCTTCTCTTCTTTCTGCATCTTCCTCAATCCCACCTTCTCAGCAGACGGCCACTGATCATGAGTCTGGTTCTGCTAGAGATTTCTGCCTGTTAAAAGAAAGTTTTCCCTGCCACTGTAACTTGCTGAACACTGTAAAATGCTTTGCTCAAGGTGGATTAAGATGATCTTAGATGAGATACGGAAATGCTGTATAAAGTCCAGATTATTGCACACTTTTCTGATTAGCATAATTTTCCAATTTGTACCATGATGAGTAACTTCATCTATGAGAAATAAGTCTTCCTTTTATTGTTGTGTCACATGAGGTTGTGAGAGATTTAACCATGGCATATACTCTTTAAACCATCCTCTGCATGTGTTAAGTGAAATGCAGTGCACACAGAACCACAGAGCACCTTTTGGTTTATTCTTCATGTAAGCATTGACTGACAGTTAGCCCCTACATAAAAGAGACATACTTTTGTGATAACATAAAGAAAAATCAAGAGAAACCCAGAACACTGCAGTATATTGTGGTGCAAATGGGCGATTATTGAATAAACAGGATAAGCATTAAAAGGAGCCTTTAGAGTCTGATTTCATCCTTTCTGAAACGTAGGCAGAACTGCCAGATTTAATTCCTCTCCCCGACTGAGGCCTCCTGCTGCCAGTTGCAAGACAGTGACAAGAAAGAATGAACAGCATGTGCCAGGCTTGAAATCTCATAAATAAGTTTATATACATATTTGATGAAAACAATTAAACAAATTACACAGGGGAAATCAACTGCAAAAATCTGTCTCATAGTTTTCGTAAACTGCATTTGGCAAGAAAACAATTAAACCATGTCTACATTTTCTTGTTATTGTCCTTTTTTTTACTCGAAAGCTGTGGTTGAATATAATCCTGATATCTTTCTGGACAAATAGCTTTCTGATTAGTACGGTGAGAACTCTTGGCCTTAGACTGTTGTTGTCTGTAAAGCATTGACTGCTAATTAACAGGACAAACAATGTTTTGTCATGGTTGTCACAGCATGTCAAAGCTGAGGACAGAAAACAAATGAGCTCCTCCAGTATGAAGATGATTTAATACTCGTACCACACATGGCTGAATGAGGATCCTGCAGGTTCCTGCCAAAATGATTGAGCATCTGAGTCAGCCGCTAAATCAATGACAGAGTAAATGGATCTATGACTGAGCAAAGGGCAAGCCAACACAACTCACTAACATCCAGGTGTGGTTGGCAAAGATCGATGTTAGTTGGGGAGCAACAGGTAAGGTTTCACCAAACAGCTTCATCATTGTGGAGACGAGACAGTCACAAGAGAGTCATAAAGACTTCATGGTCATGGCCTTTAGATTTATTAACAATGTTTGATGTCTATATTTGTAACAAGAAACAGAAGAACACCCAATTTTCCTTTGAAATCTTGTTTTATTCTGGGATTCTTATTACAATGAGTAAATCTCTCATTAGTTCAGATGTATCTATAATCTCTACCTATCCATCCATCTATTTATTCTGTTCTTTTGGAGTCAGGTCATGGTGGCAGCAGGCTAAGCAAGTCAACCAAGACATCCCTCCCCTCCAGAAACACTTACCATCCTCCCCTTGGGAATTTGAGGCATTCCCAGGCTGGCATATACAGTATAAGCCTTCAAGCGAGCCCTGATTATAAATTGGGGTTTCCTCCCAGTGAGACACTTCCAAAGAGAGGCATCCTAATCAGATGCCCAAACCACCTCAACTGGCTCCATGCAAAGAAGGAACGACTTTACTTGGAGCTCCTTTCAGTTGTCTGAGGTCCTTACCCTATCTTTAAAGTCTGATTTATTCTTCTGCGTTGAATCAACGGCGTACCCTACGCCGGGGGTCCGCATAGCTCCCGTACCTACGCCGAGTCCTACGCACGTAGCTGACGTGCACCTCCTGCAAAATGTAACTCCCCGTAGAGCTGACGCGGACCGCAAGCCCTGTGATTGGTCCGCTTGGCAGCATTGTCTTTCCTGCATTTACAGCACTTCCGGGATCACAGACATCGGCCACACATTCTTCATGTAATCATGTCTTTATGATACACAGCAACATGTATCAGCTGTAGATTAACATAACACGCTCTGAATCACTGTGAGAAAGTAAACAGAGATCATAGCTGAACCGGAAGCAGGCGACCGGCTATCAGAGAGACCACACTGCCCTCAAGCATTTCGGCAGAGAATTGCTGCGCGACACAGACACACCGACACACAAGTATGTGGGGCTCATGTCCGCGTCAGCCCCTGCTGCGTATGGGAGACGCAGAAGTATAAATCAGCCTTAAGGCTGAGCCAGGTCACCTCGTTGAGGAAAGAAATTTGAGCTGCTTGTATCCAAGATTTTATTCTTTTGGTCACTACCCAAAGCTCATGCTCATAGGGAGGGTTGGAACATAGATCGACTGTTCCATAGAAAGCTTTGCCTTCAGGCTCAGCTCACTCTACACAACCAGAAGAACTTCCACCAGATCAGTGTTCGGTCTGTTTCACTCTAGTCAGTGTGCGCTTCCACTGCATTGCATTTCTGCTCTGTCTCAGTTCCGGCAATCCGCAGCCCTCCACAGCAGGAGATGCAAGACTTCTATTTTTGCCAGATGCTGGAGCACTGCGCATCAAATGGCACAGGGCAGATTGAGCGAGAAAGGAAGTCAGACATTAAAACGTCTAGTTACATTTTCAGAATAAAACATCTAGTTTAGGCGCCAAATCGTATTTCACTTAACTACAACAACGAACCATCACAATGAGACAAGTTAACAGGTCAGAGTATTCATAGATCATTGACAAGAACATGGATGAGTAAAAGCTCATCATGGAGGCAGAAAACCATTGATTCTATAATTGCTTCTGACTCTAGCTGTATCCGGCTTTACTCAGCACTGTGCTCTGCCGCTCTGCAAACAGCAATAGGTCGGAGACAGACTGAAAACAGATCCAGTGAAAGTTCTGCGTGATAGTCAGAACAGCACCACATTACTGCTGACGCAGCACCAACCGTTCTGCCAGTCTCATGATCCATTTTAACCCACATTCATGAACAAGACCTCAAGATACTTGAACTCCTTCACATTGGGCAAAGACTCTCCCCACCTGGAGGGAGAAATCCACTGTTTTCCAGCAGAGATCCATGACCTTGGATGTAGAGGTGCTGACCCTCATCTCAGCTGCTTCACACTGCAGACCATCACAGTATCTATCGTTTATATGTAGTTTAATTCCAAAAAGATAGATCTTTTCCTGAATATTCATCAGCTGTTTTTTTTTAGACAGAGATTTGGCAACAGCCTGGAACAAAGCTCCACCATTGCACCATCTTTGTACTTTTTCACCAAACCAAGAGCGCTGTCATGCTGCTGTTTAAATTTATGATTCACACAGGAAAAAGTGATACAGACATAACATGTAAACAAAACTATTCTGTCTCCACAACTTTTACACAGATGGCGAGTCTCTTTTTGAACAGGCTGCATAACGAGAGCCACTGTTTGAGTTTAAAGCGGGACCATTATGTGGCCGTCTGTAGATAAACTGTCACCACAACTCTTGGATGGATTGCAATCAAATTTTGTACTGACATTCATTGTTGCTAGAAACTGAAGCCTGTTGAATTGGGTGATATTTGGCATTTTTTTGTCACTTCTCCTGTCTAATATGAAGAAATGAATCTCAGGCTGATAAGTAAAATGCATGATGTATCAAACTAAGGTGGTTCATGTGGTACACACTACAACTAGCAATCAAGTATTTTACACCTAATGTTTGTTTCACCCAGTGTTGTTAAGTAGTAAAAATACTGCATCACATAATTTACATCTTTGTTTGCATTCCACAACATCGGCTTGAAATATCTCCCTGACCTTTACTTTGACACCACATCTGAAAGTATGGGTATCCTTCATGAAACATTGATACTACTATATCAAACTAATGCTTGAAGTAATAGATCGTATCATATTTTGTTGTGTTACTGCACTCCAGATAAAAAAACAACACTTGTCTCTGCTCCTGAGTGTTCTATCTCAGGTTGTTTTGTACAGATTTAACTGTTCTGAAAAATGAAACGCCCACTCTCCTCTCCACCAGTTTTGCAGCTCTGGGACAATTCCCTTTGTCGAACTGTTTTTAGGACACAAAAAAAACATCTTTAGCCTTAGGTGCTTCATGCCATGAACGATGAAAGTTTAGGGGAAAAAACTGTCAGGTAAAATACATTAATCCACCGGAGAGAGGCTGCCTACAAACAAAAGAGGGCTTGAAAAACCTGGGTTTTTACTTTTAGAAGTTTTCCTGGAGCACACAACGGGAGCACTTGATTAGAGTATTGTTTTTAAGCTACCTCTCTGTAATTTTCTCCTGTTGGTGCCATATTCACACTACGATAGCAACAGAGTGAAAATGTGGTTAATACATCAAAACATGTAACAGTGGCAGAGTGATAAAAGAAGCAATTATCGTTGTTATGTCGTTCATCGAGCTTTATTGTTGCTTTCCAGCGTGCACGCCCATTATTGATATCTCTATCCACCTTTATCCTTATTACACTCAGAATAATGGCCTGCTGACATGTAGAAAAGCAATGGCCTTATGGGAGCGTGATACTAAACAGTGTTCATGAGCGTTCAGAATCACCCTCCAGGAGCTTGTAATTTATGACAGAGATTTGTGTCACTCTTCAAGGAGATAGAAGAGCACAGTCATTTACAAACAGGAAGCTTTTTTTAATAGTGAACCACAGGCAGCCATTAGCTTCAGCTGCAGTTTCATTTGCATGGGCATTGGCATCAGATCCCAAATGGGGAGATGTCTGTGGTGAAAGTGAAAGGGACACCAACTCCCTCTCTGAGCAAGTACTAACAAGGTGCCTTTGAGTAACACACACATACATATCTCGAGCAGCTCTGGGACCAGCATGAGTACTTTTCAAGTGCTGGTGCAACAACTGAATTGATCAACATAATGATACACTCATCTGAGTCACCTTCAGTTATTGCCATGTGCTCAAGGCTTACAGCAGAAGCAAAAGTGGTTTGGAGTTGTATTTGTTTACCCTGGATTTTGCCTCTTAGGCCAGAGGCAGATAAGCCTTAATGCTTTAACCTAAGAGTGTTAAAAATGGAGCCAGCACCCTCCTTTATATATTGTGTTTGGCTAATAAGTTAGGCTAACAGCACTTCTGGGACTAACTGTCTGCACTTACCTCTAACTCAATGTGTGCAGTTATGTCTTATTACTTAGCGTTCCTCTTTTATTAAAAAGTAAACTGTATGGAGTGAGTGATGCAGCAGCCTCTTTTTGCAACAGTATACTGCAAGCACCACTGAATTTACTTGTGACAGTAAACATCAGGGAGTGCTTACCTCCATAACCTAATCAATTACGTTTACAAGCTTGTACTCGACTGCCTGCAGTTACAATCACATTACCATTTCTAACAAATGTAAATAATACTGAAGTAAAACACTTATTTATTATACAGAGAATTAGACACAGTTTACATTGAAATTATATTAGCTCATTATGTCTGAAACTATTTGTTCCAGCTTTCCTCTATCACCTCTCTCCCTCTTTTCTTCTACCTCTCGCTGTCTCAAAGTCTCATTTCTTACACACAATGGTGTGTTTCTATCTGGTAATGAAGAGAAAACCATGTTTGAAGGCAGAATTTAAAAGCAAACCAAAGAGAAACCAGAGAAAAGAGCAGACAGCTTTTGAAAGGTGGCCTTCAAAAAGAACTGAGCAGCAATAGGCCTTGTGCATGGATGTTTTCTTGTTTTCCCCTTAGGTTTCTTCTTTAACAAAGTCATACAAGGAAAACAATCCTAAATGGGATTTATTAAATTTCCTTGACTAAAACCCAAGTCTTTTTTATCTAACTTAGAATTGGGTCTGCATGTTGCATTTTGAATTTGCAAAGCGGATCTCGTCGTAGACCCATAAAAGGGAATCGAAAGTTTTGTGCAAACCAACAAGCTGCTGACATTTCACAGGTGAGGCTTCTCCTTTGCAAAAGGTTGATTTGTGTTCAGTAATAGGACAGACTTCTAGAATTCCTATCACACTCAGACACTTACAAATAAGCCACCCATGTCCAATAGTGCCTTCATGCAATTACACACCTGTGGTGCAACACGAGTCATAAGCTTCACCTGCCCAGCATGTCACTGCAGTCCACGCATGATACAGTACTTTTCAGACTGATTGAATGATATTGGTTTCTATTAAGGACAAGAAGGAATATGGAGATTGCACCTTATTGCCGCATTGTTCCAGTTGATGTCTGGAATAGTAATAGAGGGTGAGACTGTGGAATCGAAAGCTCTGTTTAACTAAATCTGCTAGCAGCTTTAGAAAGTGAGTGCAATGTTATGTTAACTGGGTGATACCCATGGCGAGTGAGACTATTGAAAAAATGAAACTATTTTAAGTTAAAGTGGTTTCTAAAATTACATAAGTTTAGATGCAGCACTCCTTAATAACAGATTGTGCTGATGCTACATTGATACTGCATAATCTGACATGCCTAATTCCACAGGAATACAGTTCAATCATCCAGAGGTAAATACTTTGGGTCACAATCATACTTTTAGCTAATTTCCTGAGAGCAACACTTGACTACAAATTGCGTGTTGGGCTTTGGATTTAAAGCTGTCTGATAAGCAGTTTGCAGAACTAATAAGAGCAGAACGGCTTTGTTAACAGTTGTCTTGGGAGGGGCAACATTCAGCTCTTATTTCATCAGACCTCTGATTGCAGGGATTAATTAACTCCACAGTCCTGGCATGTGTCTCTGAAGAGTGCTTCCGTTTTGATGTGGGAATTTGAGATAAAGGTTTACTGTAGCCTAATTGGTTCTGGCAAGATTATATATCAGAGATTTTTGACTGACATCACGAAACGAGGGGCTGAATATGCTGAAACTGCATTCCTAGAGACGACATTGCTCTGTACAGGTTATGAACCTGATATTCAAAGCATGCATTTAACTAAAGTATGGGACAGAAGTTCTCAGGATGTCTGTACAAAACTTTACTGATTTAAGCCTTTATCAGGGTCAGCTTTGATGTGTCTGGACCCAGGGCTTGACTGACATGGTTAAATTACCACATTCTTAAGGTGTTTATGTTGCCCTCAAATGCTGAAGTGAGAAAACTTTGGGAGAATTCATAGGAAGTTAAAATAAACCGGTCATTTAGGGTCACTTCCTGAAAAGATTGATATTCTTCTTGGAAGGACGGTTCATTTGTACAGGCAGAAGTTGCAACAGTGCCTGCAGCCTCTTTAATATGCAGAGGGACTGCTCTGCATTGTTAATCCTTTTGCTTTGCTTATGATATGGAATTTCTCACCTGCTAAACAAGCTTTTCAGCCCACTGGGGGAAGCCAATCTTCTGCCCAATGACAGCTGGGGCCGACTATTTTGAAGAGGAAACTTTAATGACCAACTGGATCGTTTCCAGCAGAAGGGTCATTAGCCCATTACCCATCAGGCTACTGTTGCTGACAATGATGTTTAGTTTGGGTGTTATTAGTTTTATATACTGTTTGCTAATAATGAAACTTAAGGAAGGCACAGTGCAGTAAATGTTGTATACTGCAGCTACAATGAGCCCCGAGTGGATATGAAGGAGGCTGAATTAAATGCTGAGCCTTCTGGAGGTTTTTTGGGCCTGTGTCAGTGAACTTTACAACCCTAATGAAACGCCAGGCCTCCTCAGGCTATTGTTCTACTTTTATAACTCTTCAAGTAGTCACAATAGGTGCCACGTTCTATTTTTATATGACAGGCAGGCGGTCCAATGAACTCCAGAAACATGAATGCAATGCGTGGCAGACTGAAATGTTCAACTGCAATTGTCTCGGATGGTGGCCCGAAATCCAGGACAAAGGCGAGTTACTCATTAGTGACAGCTGGCTTTGGGTTCTGATGGCCAGTTCCAATTAGGATCCACTTTAAGCACTTCAAGTCTGAGGCTTATGAAGTGTTTGTCTGCTGCAAAACCCAATTTTTATTTCTGAATTATTTAGCTGGACAGAAAATCTGTTCCAGAAAATAAAGACACATAGTTTTGTGCTATTTTCTAAAATACAGATCCAACCTCAACTATATTTCTGTTGCCCACTTGGCTTTGACTTACCATAAATTTAAATGTATAAGATGCACTTATAATATCTTTTGTTTTTAACGAGTGTAGACTGCATCCTATAAGCATGTGCAATAAGCACACCAATTTACAGCAATTAAAAAAAGAGGTATTCTACCCAAAAGACGATGCAACAACCTAGCTGAAGCTTCATCACAGACATGCGGCGCCCACTGCACGTGACCTGATGGAATTCAAAATTCCGTCCCACTTACTGTGATTACCTACTAAAAGCAAAAAGACAGGTTGAAAATGTGCCCCCCATCATTGTGTGCTGCATTACTGCTATCTTAAAGTGCTGTCTCATTCACCGCTTAAAGCATGCTGGGACACATAGCGACACGGACGAGACTGGTAGTGCTCTTCTGTAACAGCTCTTCTCCCTCAGTAGATCATGATAATGCACTTAAAGAAAACAGTGGTACACTGTTGAGTAAAGTGTTGTGGAGTTCTAGTTTGATTGAAAAGGCTCCTCAGCTTAAGACAACAAGTCACCAGCAGATTACTACAGGTTACTTGGTCCAGGGCTAACATTATAATGGGCTAAGCTCTACTACGGGTAGTTTACAGGATTACAAACGTCACATGGCAAAAATGGCTATGCACAGGAACTGCACATTGTGAACTTTGGGAACAGGTGTGATGAGGAATTAAAAATGTGTAACTCCCTTTGTGCTTAAAATGCTTAAAAACAAACAGATAAATAAATATATGGATGTAATATAAACTTTAATTTAAATTAGGTTTCACTAAGATTTCTCTTTGTTTGTAGGTTTGTTTCTGAATGAAATATTTGAAGATTGCTTTGTTATAAAATAACATAATTACTTGCACAATGTTGCCTTTACGGTATAAGTTAAGTTAAAGGGTAGGCAGGATAAGCCTTGGCTTCAGCCTACACCTTTTTTTGGTCAGCATGTGATTGGCCAAAATATACTGTATGTGGATGTATATGCATGTTTATACGTATGCATGAATGTACTTGTGTATGTATGCATGTGTATGTTTACGTATGCATGTACAGATCAATATGTGTGTGTACGTATATGCTGGACTCCATATATATTTTCTTGATGAATCCCTCTGTGATTGTTTTTTTTTTGCTTTTATTTGTAATTTCCACATGGCTCCTATGTTGTGGAGGGACGTGTTGGTTGTTGATGCAGACCAAAATAAACCTAATCAATCAATCAACTTCTGAATGCAATGGGAATCCACAATCAACCGTTTTTCCCTTTGGGAGACCCTAAAAAAACAGACTGTCTTCATACCTATCTAACCTACACTGTCGATGGTACAGTAATCAAATTATACACAATTATAATTAAATAGAGATTTAAAAGAAATGTTATACTGTAAAATAATTCATTGTTGGTCTCAGAAAACAATTTAAGAAATATGTGAAATTGCTTATTAGGTCCAATATGAGCACATTCAAGACCACATTTGATGTAAAACACATCTCAGTAAAGCAGTTTTTCTCTGGTTTACCTCCCAGTTGTCACGGCAGAGGAAAACTTTATAGACTTTTAAGTGCAGTCTCTGAAGTATTATGTACTTCTGTTTTGGCATCTATTTTAGCCCCTAAAATGTATCGTCTTATCACTCAAACTGGTCCTCCCGGACAGATTCCCATGTTCCAACCAGAACCTGTAGCAACACACCCACACCCCACAGCCTGTTGTAGTTTGTGTTGTTTTGAAACTGTTGTTTTTGGCCAGGAGAGAAGAATGTCCCACATCTTCCGTTGGCCTCAAACTCACCTTTGTGACAGTTTCACACTCACTGTGTCCCCACATGAACGCAGGGGGTGTAGAGAAGAGAAATTTTAAAACCTGCCAAAAAAATCTACAGAGAGGAGGGGTGAAGAGGTCGTGTAGTTCCATGTAACCACAAAAGTGTGGCCACCCAGTGGAAAGACACTTCTGACAGTAGATGTCTGAGCACTGGCCGATGAGCAGACAGGACTGAGCGGCCCCCCTTTCTGGGCTGCCACTCCTCTCTGCACTCTCTGCTGTCCATGTCTGCTGAGAGGATGAGGCATGCTGGTGAAGCCTCCCTACATTGCACCCCTGGGACCTCAGCTTGTGAATGTTCTGTCACAAGCAGTGAGCACCCACGTCAGGCTCCATTTGCTCTGCTACATACACCCCGGCAGAGGCTTTAATGAGTCTGTGTGTTTATCAGGCAGAAATTAATTACATTTCAAAACCTTTGGAGCAGTTTGGACATTTTTGAAAAAACCTGAATGTGTACTGGGATAGTCTTTATCCAGTGTTCCTGCTGTGTTCACCAAATTCAATTAAACACTTCTGAAGACCTTTTAATAACAAAAAACATGCAGTTAAATGCTTGTATCACTATCATACTGGTCAAAGAATAACAGAACAACTGTGCAGACAATGAGGCCTACAATTATGTGTTAGGTTTATTAATTTATTAACATTTATATCACATTTCTGAGTCCTTTATAGCTGTGAAATATGTAGACCAGCTGGTAGGCAGAAGAGATAAACAAGTCTGATTCAGGCTCAGACCACTTTCTCAGTAGTCGCATATCATCTCGACTTTTTAATTCCTAACGAAACCTTTTTAAAGCAACTTTGTTCAATGTTTTCAAAGACTTTTCAAGTTCTACAGATCCCCATAATGCTAAAACTCATTTTCTACGAGCAGGCTGCAATCCATAGTGCTATTTATTAAAGAGAAACAGCATCTAAATCTAATCTGCTTTATATAAATAGATCTGAAAAATAAAGCAAGCCAGTCCCTAAAGCCCCATCCTGCCTTCACCTAGGGTCCAATTAGAGAGTAATAGTGACAAGTCAAGCATTACTGGTCTCCGCAGGCCGAAGAGATCTGGACTCTTGTTTATCTCTTATTTCAATTGTAGAAACCACATTAGAATCCTCCTTCAGCGTGCTATTAATAAGTGCCCAAACAACGCAAGCTGCACAGCCAATATGGGTTCAATTAGGATTATCCAGAGACACAATTCATTGGGAGTTTGGAGTTCAAGTCTTCAAGGAGCTTGTCAAACTGCACAAACTTGCATAAGGCTTTAAAAGGGTTTCGGATTTTGCAATTAACTAAAGCAACAGTGGGGAGAACAATGCACCTCCCCAACAGCTACCCCCGCCCAACACTTTCCCATTATTTTAACAAGCACAACATATTGTATGTTAATAGATTTCCTCCCAGTCCTCTGGAGCTCGCCCTGCCTGTTGTCAGTCTTGTTGATTAACAAGAACGCAATTAGAATTTCAGGGCGCTGTTTAACATTAGTATTCCAGATACACGGCTCAGTGCACCAACATGGTCTTATTGGTGTCGCCCATCACCTTTACCTGCATGTTTCATCTGCAGGGAGACCGATGAAGTTCATACTTCAACATTTTGTTGTGATAACTTGGGATATGATTACATCTCAAAACAAGCCTTTAGCTTCTCTAGTTTATGAGTAGTTATTAGAAATACGAACTGTGAAAACGTTTTGCAGAAAAATTCTCCTTCTTAAACTCATTATAGGCAAAATAGAACAAAGACAAGGCTGTTCACATCAGCTGAGAATAAATCATCCATATTCTTGACATGTTAAGGTAAAAAAAAAAAAAAAAAACAGTCTTTGTCCTTGAAAAAAGCATGATGAGTAGAGATAGGCCAGTTGCCTCAGTGATAAATGGGATGATAACTGAGGGTTGGCTGATAAGATAAGAGATGTCCGAAACATATTTGAGCTCATTCATAAAAAGTATAGCTGTTTGGAGAGTGCTGACGAGTTAATAAGTCATTCTAGCAGCTCTATGAGGATGGTTTCTCCTACTTTCTCAGCCCATAGTTTTTTACTGAGTCTGGCTCTGCTCAGGGTTTCTGCCTGTTTAAACAGAGCTATTGATTGGGACTGATTCCTTGTTCATTGGGTTATCAATCTTCAGACCCTAGTTTGTCGGATCACCACCTTGGTTCAGATGTCAAATTTTCACCATACATTGTAAGACTTCTATGTGATCATGTATTGGGTGCCGTATCATGTTTGAAATATTAGTAACGTGGCTATTCCCACCTTTCCTCAGTAAAAATTTTGGTCGTTTCTCTCTTCAAAATGAACTCATCAGATGAGAAAGAGATGATTTATGAATTTGTTTTGGTATCAGCCTGAAAAAGATTGCTCCAGTTAGAGAAACAGGAGCAAATTTATGAGTTCCAGCCTCTAAAATGTGAGGATCTGTTGGTTTGCTCAATCACAGAGTGATATTCTTTGACTGTTGGATCATTTAAATGAATGAAAATGAAAAGTTTGCTTTTGGGTGCTTATGATTCACAAATAATTTAGAAATTGACAAAATAAAATGATTGATTGTTCAAAAAATCCTATCAGAGGATTAATTTGAATAAAAAAAATAGTTTCAGCTCTATATGCCAAGAACACTCACAGTTTTTCTAAATCACTGAATAGCTCAGATCAGTCCAGTCACCAACAGAGAGATGATTTATTTGAGCTCAGTCAGACCACTTGAGCCTGAAGCCGATGAAGAAACTTTCATTATTCACTCAATCTCCTGTTAATCCTGTTAATCTGGATCTATTGTAAAACCTGAAGTTACTGCTAACATTAAAGTGATCTCTTATATGAAAGCCGATTGTGAATGTGATGGAGACATTGGCTGCTAGTCGTTGAGGTAAAGTCAGTGGATCCTTCTCCTGTCCCCACTCCCACACAGACATCCCACACGGTTATCAGGCACTATGAATAATCTATTCAGAGCGCTCTCCTGGTGTGATAATATGTTGGAGGGACCTGCCAGTTAATGATACGCTTGTGATTCTGTGTAAGAAAGGTCTGGAAACACAGGGGAAAATGTTTTTTCAAAGAATACGAATTAGTGGCCTGTAATTTTAATTTCTAGTTTAGATATCAGAGAACAGAATGTCCAATGGAAGCCTAAAAGCTCTTATTGGACAGACTGGGCATGTGGATTAATGTTAAAAGCATAACAGTGTACATACACAGAGGTATGTAGATACAATAGAGACACTAAATCTGTAAATCTGACATGGTTATTTTTTCTTTCACAATGAACTCTGATGACGCAGAACAGCAATGGAAGAATTCAGCAGTTTATACAAACCCAACATGAGAAAACTCTCCTGGATGGTACATAGCAGCTACTGATAAGTATCTTCATAAGTTTCCATGTGTAAACAAATTAAAATGCTCCCAATCTCCCGAAGTAATTCACACCCTGCCATGTGCAGAGTTAGCAGCCAGCTGTTTAATTCAGATATGCGCAAACTTGTTTTAAGCTAGCAAGCAGCTAACAAAGTCAGATAAACCCACTATTGACCCACCTGCCCCTGACCAGTTAAGTAGCAGTTAGCGAGTGATAAGCTTCTTTGTAAGCGGAGATATCCCTCAGGTGATTTGGAAACTGATACAAAGCTAAATAGCGAGTATATATTTGACCTATGGTGTAAAATCGTCAAGTGACGAGACATATGACCCAAAATGAAGAATATTGTTGCTCTGGGTCTCCTGGTTGTATCAAAAACAAATAGGTAACTTTTTTGTCTTGTCTGTTAAAAAGGCCACACATCTTTAAAATGTATTTTATGTCAGTGTGTTGTCTTTCCAGCTTTTGTGCTTCCCCCAGGAGGCCATAAAAAAATCAAAGTTTTGGACGATCATGTTTTTTAAAGGCAGTTTTGTCCCCTTTAAAATATGCCTGTACAGTACAGCTGGTTACGATTGTAATGCATTGCCAACTTCTTTCTAAAATGTTGCTGAGTTCTTTTCAGTCTCCAGATTTCAACCTGTCGACTTTAAACTTTTGGTTTTTCACCAAAATGTGCTATTGTACTCAAATTGTCGCTTTATCACCTAAAACAGCTCTATTGTGACGCCTTTCCCTTCCTGACACTGTGATTTTAACCTTGCAGATGTTCTGTTTTCAAGTGGCACTCAGTCACCAGGCTGAAAGCGACTGCTTATGTCTGTAATGAGTCAGGTTTGTTCCAATTATGTAGGCATCTGAAGTGCAGAACAAAGCAGATAAGTGTTAAGCATGAATTGCTTTATACATATTAAAAGCAATACAAAACTACCTTGAGAGGTTTCTATTTTAGCGTTTACTCCTTTAAATGTTGAATCTTTTAAAATCTGATGGCTTTAAGTGCTGAAAAAGTTTTCTGCTTTTGCAAACAAAGACAGCGTCTCATTTTCACTCAGGCGGAAATCCTGTTCATTAAAACAGGTTTGTGAGACCATCGTGCCACCACTCATTACAGATGGAAGACAGTTCTGCAGACTCACAAATGCTTCCCCCTTTCATGTCCAAGAATCTAACAAGCATGAAAAGATTATGCAACATGTACTTTATATCATCTAAAGCCTCCAAAGGAATTGTGTTTCCTCTTTAGACACAGCTTGCAACAAAGAGTTTGCAGCGTCAGTTCACAAAGCTGATTTTTTGGAAGTCAGGGTATCTTGTAATCCCATTTCTTTGACTTCATTTTTTGAAAGTGAGAAAATGTTAGAGAATAATAAAGAAAATCTATGTACTTCAGAGTAATGCTGCTCTGCAAGCAAGTTTCTAGAGGACATCCTCACATCCCTGCATTAACGCCAGTCCAATCAATACTTTCCATTTAGACGATGAATGTATTTACGTAATTGAACCTTCAGGGAGACTCAATCATTTATCCAAACTGCTCACTGATACCTGTTGTTATTTTGTGAAGTACTGCGGAGAGCTGAAAACATAGGAAGCTTGAAATAAAAGATCGCAATGATGCTTGTAGAGAAAATTTAAGAGAAGACTCCACTCTGTCTGTGGCTTTCACAGTATTCCTGCTTGGAGAAAAGTGGCCACTATTAGCTTGTCGAAGTGCCATGAAGATTGTATGAATATAAATAACCATATTACTGAAATTATGTATTTCTTGAACGCTTGCACAAGTAACATTCTTCGCAACATTTCCAGCACTGAGAGGATTTTCTCTGACGATCCTCAGACAAAAAAACCCCAAAAGATTTAGAAAAGGCTCTCTGAAATCATGCACACTTTCTACAATATGACACATTTGTTTTGTGCATTAGAAGAAGCAGCTGTAGTTGAACTTTAGAAAAAACAGACACCATCTTAGCCATGATAAAAAAAAAAAGTGGAAACACATTTTCTTTCAGTTTTGCACTTTTCTGACAAAGAAAATTGACGTCATACGTCTTCCTTTTCCATTGCACCTGCACCCATTCTGCCGAAAGCTCTCCTCCTTTCAGCCACATTGAGTGTCTAAATGCAGCAATTAGCCAAAGTCATTTACATCCCAGAGCTCTATATCAGGCAGAATCTTTCTTATCTGATTACCATTGTGTTTCTGAGGAGCACTTTGAGGTGTTAAAAATGAAGGAAGTATATTTATGCAGTGAAAAGACTGCATTTAAGATTCAAATAGCAGTAATTAATGTGTTTTGTCGTCTTCACTGTTTTCTACAACATTTCGGGGAATCTAAAGCAGGCCTGTTTAAGTCAGCTCACAGGAAAAGGTTTCACACCTCAGAGGGATTGAACAAACCTTAATTCGAATGTGTTAAAGCCCAGGCATTTAGCTTTGATGTCGCAGTTTTTTGGGGGAATTCTGAACAGTTTACAGCACAGGAATCCCATCAAGAGTTATAAAACTATGACAGGCAGGAACCTCGTGAGATTACAGCACTTTCAAAAAGCCTGGGAGATATTTTTTATCCAAGAGAGGCAGGAAGAGCGTGGTGCTTACTCAGCTTTGTGGTAAATTAAAAGTAAGAGAAATTCTTCTTCGAAAAACAAGCTGAAAGGAAAATTAAGCATTAAATGTCACCCAACAGGTGGTTCCCTTTTCATCCACCTCCACCTGCGTTTGTCATCGATCCAGCGGGGGAACAATGATGTTGTATAATCATGACATTTTAATAAAGTAATCTAGAAGTGTGAAAGCCTTTTACAGGCACTTTTTAAAAGGGAGAAAACATATACAGCCATTCAAGGCACTTTCTAATGCGACATTACGTGACATAAGTATAGCTTTGCACTTTCACGTGTCTGCTGACACATGACACACTGTTCTTTGTCCTCTCACTGTTTTTTTTTATCACACACTGTTCAGCAAGATTATGTTTATTAAAAGCACATAAGAAGTAAGCAGTAAAACTGGATATTTTAGTGAGACGACAGTGAATTAAAAACATTTTTCTTTGTATAACTAGAACAGCACATTTATCTGTGAGAAGGCAATAAGCAGGACTGAGTTGATTTTGAAGAAATGCTGTATTATTTAGATGTCTGTTGTTATTTCAGTGTTTTAGATAATTATTTAATCAATATATACGTTAGGGATATGGCAGTATACCAGTATTGATGTTGACCATCTTGTAAAAAGCAAAGGTAGTAATGACATTGAGCTACAAATAAGCATATGTTAATTCATTGGTTCGTAGCAGGGGGGGGCGGTATGGTTCTTTACACTGTTTTCCATCTGCCATAAAACTTTATGGCAAAAACCCAATGAGCAACAAATCTGCTCAAGTGTTGCAAAGGCCAGTCAGCGTTTCAGTAATCCAGCTGGAATGCATAACAAATGAATATTTAACAAAAAAGCATTTTATAGGTTGCATTTGTCTCCTCTTGAAGACAGACATGACAAAGCTTGCATTTTTACTTCTATAAATCTGCAACATGATGTTTTTTTCCAACAAACTAGGACCCATTCATTTCAAGTAAATCACATGAAAATCCATTTCTTTTTCAGGCTTGTACTACACACATAAGCCAGAGTGAAGCCTTTGTTATATATATTTAACTGAGACCAGTTCAGAAACAGGTAAACTGGTGCTACTCCAGGAGATATTGTGGACTTGCAATTGTCAGTCTTTACTCTGAAGACATATCTGGGAGGATGAGGACTGTTGCACTGTATCAAAGCTGCACATGCAAAAGGAAGTCTTGGCTTGAAGTTGTTTAACTGTAACCACTAGCTACACCAGGTTTACTAAGAGGTTGGAATCGATTCTGGGAGGCATGTATCTTAATCACAGCATGATAGATTATGATTGCAAACAGATTCGAAGAGTGTTGCGTAAGAGATTGAACAGAAAGAAAGGTTTCTTTAGAACAATCTTTGTCTTTGCCGTCATTCTTCAAGTTTTCTGCAGACATGATGATATGAAAGAGGTCGTAACTTTTTGGTTATTTTTAAAGAGAACAAAATACTGGCTGCAATGATACGAAAAACCACACTGGGGATTGTTTAACATCGCAGCATGTAGGAATTACAGGAGCTGGCAGCATTAACTAATAAAGGGAGTATTTATCCTCCAAAGGACATGTCTCATTTGAATCCATAATGGCTGGTCATATTTAATATTGCTGTATTTGAGGACAAAGCTGAGGAAAGAGCTGCAGGACACACTGTTTTTATTCACACACTAACTGGACTGCAATTATAGATCAAATCCTTCAGGCACTTTTCTGCAGCTGGACTGAATACTTGATGTTTCTGTTGGACCCATTAGTGATAGTCTCCTCTGTCCAGTGTAGAAGTCCCTTATAAGAATGGTGCTCAAAATGGGTTTGGTTGTATGACTTTCTTTTGGGTAATGTAATGTCTTGTCATGTCGTCAATGCAGGGAAAGTTTTCAACAACATAATGTAGTTTTAAGGTGTCACATAATGTAGTTGCTCACTTTTTATACTTTGGGGATCTCATTTGAATAGATTTTCCCTCCATAAAGCAACCAGGAGATGAAAGTAAGTCGCTAATGTTGCTACTTATGTGTAACTTCTCTTACTTACTGAGATGGTCCATGGAAAATGTTCCCCCGCGAGTTTTATCCTTTAAAGCAGCAAACTGAACAATTTTGTGACTGCTCTTGGAGTACCATCAGGAGATGATGAAAGCATAGAGATGGCCTCACTTCACTCCAAAGCTGTGCATAGAAAAACCTACTTACAAAACAAACCAACTCACATGTGAGCAAACCTGTGCATATTATTAGATATGTATTGTAGCAAATGAGAAAATGATATCAAAGCTTGTTTTCATCAGGAACACACATACACACACGCACACACACACACAGACACACACAGACACAAACACACACACACACACACACACACACACACACACACACACACACACACACACACACACACACACACACACATACACACCCATACACACATAGTTGAACTTGTACGAGACTTAACAAGCTGCAAATTGGTGAGGATTTTATGTACTTCTGAATAACTGCTGTGCTTTTCAAAGGGATTGTAGGGGGATAAATGTGTCCTATAGTTAACATCAGTGATAGCGTGTTTGCATAAGTGTGCATAGTTGGACATTAGGTCATCTATATTTAAATGTCAACAGTTACTAATGGGAATAGGGGATATCAGGTAGAATTAAAATCCTAATTAATTTCAATCTGTATGCTAAAAGGTCTCTTGTTTGCATGAGAAAGGACACGCCTGCACCAAAACAGAAGGACAAACTGAGGCTGATAACAAATAAAAGCCAAGAGGGCAACAATCTGTTTAATAAAACACAGATACCAGTGGAAGTCAGTGGAAATGTAAATAACTGTGGGCCAAAGGAACCATGTATTTAGTTCCTTGAAGAGTAGTTCCTGGAACTAAAGGTTCCTACTTCTGGTCAAAAGGCACATTTTGTTGAGTGTACAAAGTATCTTTGATAAAGAAGAGTGGTTCATGAGTTCCTGCTGTATACCTACCGCAGTCAGATCAGGTAAAGTTTGATTATTCAGAAGTATCCTACAGTCAGACAGCAATGCACAAAAAAATAAACCATAACAGTATCTTAAAATTGTACTTGTACTAAATTGTACAAAAGGGGTTCAGCAGCGATTATTTTGATCAGTCTTTTACAGAAAATGACTGTAATTGAATACTTGCAAACACTATGGAAATGCATTGGTTCCATCTTTTCAAATGTAAATATGTCCAATTTGCCCGTTGCAGTCCTACACCAAGCAATGTGAACAGAGGAATGGAAAAAATGAGAAGATAAATTAGATTTACGGATACAAAATGATGAAAAACGTCAAGATATTTTGTATTATTTACTTTTATCACGATTTCCTTTCACTTTTATTACTTTTGCTGCCTTCTTGTAGTTTCTTGCTGTTTAATTTAGCATGGAGCACTGGATTGCTAATTGGCTTGCAGGCTCTGCAATCAAACTCCTCACACACAGAGCCTAGAACAGCAGAGAGTGGGGAAGATTTATGAGAAAGCTTCTAAATACTGCATTCATAACATTCAGCTATTCTCATGTACAACTAACATCAGATTCTACCTGATATGTAGCAGCAGGCTGCAACCTCACCACCTCAACTGTGAAGCAGATAATTGTTCAGAGTATCTCAATATTCATGCAGCACCTTGACTTCCCACATGAAATGTGAAAAAGAGATGATAAGCTGCAGATGATTTTAGTAGAAGACTGTAAGGTTAATCTTGACAAAGAATGCAGCTGGATAAAGCTATATTGTAACAGAAGCTTAAATAGGATTATGATATCGACAAGAGTATGACATTTTTTAAAACAATGTAAATTTGACTGCTTATTCACCAGGAATTAATTACATGTCTGTCAAAACACCATCTGCAAGACTATAGTTGTGTGTCAGTTATTACATGAATTCGAATTCTGAATACTGAATTCTATCAATATCAGTAAAATGAGCGACATTATGGACAGGCCAAACAACAAAAGGACAAATAAAATCAACTAGGAAAACAGAATACTTTAAGATAAGCACCAAAGAGCAAGAGCAGAAATTTTAAGCCTGGATTTCTGTCCAGGTTAAAGAAAAAGACGGTAGAGGACTTTGGGGTCATTTTTTTGGACCTTTCGAAGGTACCCAGTCTGTTTGCAGGCTAGCTTCCTGGTAATATGCTACCTGGGCATTAGCAGAAGTTAAACCAGTGGGTAGGGCCTTGCTAGCTTAAATATCCCACCTTTTAGTGGGGGAGGAGTTGCTTATGTTTGAACAGGAATTACGTAACTGCTGTTGTCTATCGGGAGCAGCTTTCAGTCTGTAATGTCAAGAAATCCAGACAAGACTATAACGAAGTATTCAAAACAACGGTGTAAAACACAGTGTTGTGTCATCTGAAGGATAACTTTATGTAATGATGTAGAAACCAGGTAGATAATAGGGTTCACAGCTGTTTTAACTGCTGGTTCAAGAAATGCTAACATTGTTTTTATTTAGCATTTTAACAGACAAGTTAGCTTAGCTTAGAAGACAACCTTTACCTCTTTTGAAGAGTTTATGACTTTATCCCTCCCTCAGGTTTGTCACCAATTGTACTAGATGAATGCTGACTTTAAGCCAATATGATGTAAATGCACGTTCAGTGTTCAGTTCTTTAGGTTGGTATATGATATCTTCACTTCAAAGTGTTGCTAAGCTACTTCTTACTACCTCTAGCACTATTCTAAAGAAATAAACAGGACTGCATGTTGAGATGATTATTGTTAAGTTTCATATCTGCCTCTAACCAGAGGTCCTACAGCTGCTTTGTGAAGCTGCAGCATTGTGTGAGCAATGTTATTGCACATATAAATATTTGACATTATTGGATTTGGTCATAAAAGTCGTGATTTGCCACAAAGAGCTGTGACACACAGTGTTTTACACCCAGAGATAACACGGCTGTTACCTTCACTGTAATGACCGTGTGTGGCAGTTATTCAAATCTATCTGTGTAATATGAGGTCGGCTGCCTCCTGCAGTCACTTCCTCTGCAGAAATCACATAAAGAAGGACAAGAATTACTATATTGGGATATTTAATATAATGACACTATTGCTCTCCAGATGAGTTAAGAGTTTGGAGGCTTTATTACACAAGCCCAGCAATGTGAACAAGCCCACTGAGGATGCTGGGATTAACCAAATTACCACCAAATATTCACACATCTGATTGTGATCTTCTCATCTGTAACCACTTCCTTTTGCACTGCTATGCATGATGGTATATATACAATACTGCTTGGATAGTGCATGGGTTGATTTGCAACTCTCGATCCACAGCCAGATACAAGTCTACCATAATGATGCTCCCTCATAACTAGAACAGCACAACAAACTTGCAAATCTCCTTTATGGTGCATATTAAAGTAAGTAGTGGGTGATTTTGGACACAGCCGTGAAGTTTTTTTTCATTTTTATTTCTTTTAGAAACACATTGAACTGCTGCATCAGACTCTCTCTCTCTCTTAAGCTCTTTCAGAAACTATTTTTATTATCGTTGGAATTTAAAAAAGAGTAGGTAATTCTAACATCAATCATGAGTAAATACCCAAAATTATACTCCCTGGCCTCATACTTAAATAAAAAACTGATTTCCACAGTTAACAATAATGGATGTCTTCAATAAGATATAAGAGATTTCTGAGCGCAGCTTCAGCCATCTCAGAAGTTTTCAAAATGCAATTAAGGTGAAACAGAAAATTGCTCAACC
The DNA here is from genome assembly GCF_009762535.1 of Notolabrus celidotus. Classification (NCBI taxonomy): domain Eukaryota; kingdom Metazoa; phylum Chordata; class Actinopteri; order Labriformes; family Labridae; genus Notolabrus; species Notolabrus celidotus. The sequence goes on from NC_048291.1 coordinate 22,268,550, forward strand.
AAAGTAGATTTGTTTTCGTCTCCAGGTTTAAGAGCGGCCTGCTGATGATAGGTTACTCATCCATTGTCACTGTGATTGCACATCCAGCATGATGACAGAGAATGAGCTAATTTCAATTTTGTCATGGGTAATGCCACCTGATTTTCTGCTGCTGGATCTCAAGACAACATCTATCAAAGTGTCCCCATAAATCATTTCTGACAGGGTGTTTAGAAACAAATACACACTCAAATCACAAATGCAGAGTCACACAGAGCCTGGTCTGTGTACAGACTCCGGATCAGCGCTGGTGGAGTCATTTTTGGCACCACACCATCAGTTATACCTCCGTCTTCTGCTTCTATCAGTGCCCACAATTACATTGATTAATAGTGACATTTCATTTCATTTTTATCATACCTTGAGATAGCTCTCTGTGTAACTACTCTAACATGTGGTGATAAACAATGCAGCACAAAACAAGATCGACAGCAGCACTTGCAGCTACACGAGTGACGCATGTGGACAAACTCACTGAATCAGTCTCATTGAGCACAGATGCACCGCTGGGTCGGAGTCAGATTTGCTTCATGGAGACACAGAAGACTTCGACCAGGAATAATCAATGAGCATGCTCTGCCGTTTCAGCTGTGGATTAAGCTGAGTGACGTGAAAACGTGCAGGCATCCTGCAGAGGAAGAATCAGCGATCCTGCTTCTTATTTATATATATATATATTAATGACCCTCTGATCTCCTGCTGAGAAGATGCAGCTATTTTCAAGTTCAGCCCCGCAGTCGACCTGATTGTTTTAAAGCAATGTGCTGTTAGGTCTATGAAGATGCTCAATGGGGAGTATCATATGTGAGACTAGTCTGATTATGAGACAATCCCCCTATTCAAGATACAAGTTTGGAAAAAATATCTCGAATTAAATGAAGAACAAATCTTGCCTATATATATATAGAATCAACCAATTGATGAAACAAGGTGAGCTGTTTATGAAACATGTAAAATAAGATGGCGTTTTCAGTATCTTTGGATTAAAGTGTTGCATTTAATTTTAATGAAAGTGTAATCACACGTTCTAATGTAGCACTTATGGTACCAGTATTTACCTCTAATACCATAAAAATTCATATAACCTGCAGCTTATTCATTATGAAGCCATTTATCTCATTTAAAAACTAATGTGTGCCCTCTGTGGTGATTTAGAAGGCTTTCAGCTGGATGACAGTTCTTCGATCTGTTCGTCAGTAACTCACTCTCTGCTGTCAATCTTTCTGAAGCGGCCACTTGGGGACGACAATACGATCCTCTCTGACAGTTGGCATTTTATTAAGACATCTTTTGGGCATGCTATTTCCGCACTGTACACTCTGTGACACAATATTTCTTGGCTGACTGACTGTTGTTAATAATAATAATAATAATAATAATAATAATAATAATAATAATAATAATAATAATAATAATATAATAATAATAATAATAATAATAATAATAATAATAACACATTTTATTTATATAGCGCTTTTGAAAAACTCAGAGACACTGTACAATTGTTAAAATCAATACAAGCAAGGAACACAAATCAAACAAAACAAAACAAAACAAACAGTACAATCACAAATTAAAAGCTAACTTAAAAAGGTGAGTTTTTAATAGTGATTTGAATGTTGAAGGGTTAGGGCAGTCTTATGAGAGGGGAGAGAGTTCCAGAGGGTGGGGGGCGGCTGTGGAGAAGGCTCTTTCCCCCAAGGTTCGGTGCTTGGTTCTGTGAGGTGCAGACAGACAGGAGGTTGGCATGCAAGGATCACAGGTTACGGGAAGGAGCGTGATGGTGGAGGCAGTCAGTGAGGTGGGAAGGAGCCTGGTGGTGGAGGGCTTTGTGGGTTTTAAACTGTATGCGGTAGGGGACGGGGAGCCAATGAAGATGTTGGAGGATGGGGATGATGTGGTCACGGGAGCAGTTGCAGGTGAGGAGGCGTGCAGCAGAGTTCTGAATGTATTGCAGTTTATGGGGGACTTTGGAAGCTGTGCCGTAAAGGATGCTGTTGCAGTAATCTAAACGGGATGTGATGAATGCGTGGATAAGTGTTTCAGCAGCAGAGAAAGAGAGGAATGAACGAGGCGGGCTATATATTTCTGAGGTGGAAGAAGGCCGTTTTAGTGAGCTGGGTGACGTGGTGTTGAAAAGAAAGGTTGCTGTCAACAATGATTCGGAGGTTAAGAATGTGAGGTGCAGGAGATAGAGTTGAGTTATTGAATGTGAGACGGAAATTTGGAATGGGATTTGTGAGGGACTTGGGGCCGATGATTATGAGGTCAGATTTGTCATAGTTTAGTGATAAGTAGTTGGTATGCATCCATGTTTAGAGCAATATAGAGCTTAATGTAATCAGCGTAGCAGTGGAAGTGAAAGCCATGTTGACGCATGATGTTACCAAGGGGGAGCAAGTTAATAATGAACAGGAGGGGACCAAGCACCGAACTCTGGGGGACTCCTTGAGCCATAGGAGCAATGTTAGACGTGCAGTTGTTGATAGGAATGAACTTTTGACGGTCAGTGAGGTAGGATCTCAGTCAGGAGAGTGCAGTTCCAGTGATGTTGACGGTATGCTCTTGACGGGAGAGAAGAATAGTGTGGTTCTGTATTATTATTTTAACAAATGCAGCGGTGAGATCGAGGAGGATGAGGATGTTAAGGTAGCTGGAATCGGAGGACAAGAGAAGGTCATTCGTGATTTTGAGGAGTGCTGTTTCTGTGCTTTGCTGGACACGGAAGCCGGATTGAAATGGTTCAAAATGAATGTTATTGGTGAGGTGGGACTTGATTTGAAGGGTGACAACACGTTCCAGGATTTTTTACATAAAGGGGAGGTTGTAGAAGGGCCGAAAGTTACACATATTGTCAGGATGGAGTCCAGGTTTCTTCAGAATGGGGGTGTAACGGCTGCAAGTTTAAGATTTTTGGGGACTGAACCAGAGTTGAGGGAGGAGTTAATGATTTTTGTTATGACAGGGGAAACGGCTGGGAGACAGTTTTTCACCAGGTTGGTTGGGATGGGGTCGAGAATACATGTAGAATTTTTCATGCTTGCAGTGATGGAAGACAGTTCAGTTGGAGTTATGGGGGTGAAGTGAGACAGTGACTGGGTGTTAAGACAAGGAGAAGCAGGGATGGCAGTGTGGATGGCAGGGAGATTGGTGAAACTGTAATAAATTGTGTCAATTTTTGTCTGGAAAAAGGATAGAAATTCATTGCATTTATCAACTGTGAAGGATGAGGAGATGCTGTTTCTGGGTTGAAGGAGTTTTTTTTATTGTGGAGAGGAGAGTCTTGGGGTTGGAGGAGCCAGAGTGGATTAGGTAGGAGTAGAATGTGGACTGAGCTGAGTTGAAAGCATCATTGTATTGTTGTAGGTAGACTAAGTATGCCTGGTGATGAACTGTTAAACCAGATTTCTTGTATAGTCTTTTGAGCTGGCGTTTACAGGATTTCATTGTACGGAGTTCGGGGGTGTACCAAGGGGCAGAGTGAGTGAAGGAGATGGTTTTAGTTTTGATGGAGGATAACTGGTTGAGACAGTGGGAGAGTGTATTATTGTAGTGGGATAAGAGTTCTGAGGGACTGTCAGACAGGAACAATGGGGAGGCAGTGGTGAGACTGGTAATTGAGGCAGAGAGAGCTGGGGGGGGGATTGATTTAATATTTCTAAAGGAGATATTGGGGTTTGTTTAGGTGCTGGAAGAGGGATATCAATGTCCATGGTTACAGCCAGATGATCTAAGATGTAGAGGTTATGACTTTCCAGGTGATGAATTTGAAGACCAGTAGAGCAGACTAAGTCCAGGGTGTGTCCATGGCTGTGGGTGGGAAAGTTTACGTGCTTGGTGAAATCAAAGCAGTGAAGCAGGTCCCTGAATTCATTGCCAGATTTGCAGTGGTTGTCATTGATATGGAAGTTGAAGTCACAGAGGAGAAGAATGGAAGATGAGATGAGAGTTTGTCAAGTGTTCACTGCATTGACAACTGTCATATTAAAATCATCTGCCTCAGTTGTGGCATAACCTGACCTTCTTTTGCACCAGTCTATTCTGGATGATCACTGTATCACTCCATCTTTTAGTCCTCTAGCTGGCCTGTGTTATGAGGGTTGCATTTACTTTCCAGAAAAGTGGCACTGTCCACTGGGAGAAGTTTTGATGTCCACTGTCCACTTTTTTTAGATTTATTTTGAGGGGGCGAAAAAAACATGTCCTATATTAAGATCTTTGAAATGTTTACATGTTGGGAGCTTGTTTATAAGTCTGCCATTCAGGGTAAAGAGAAATAACATCTCTCTAGAAATTCCTTGTATCTTTATTATTGGAGATCCTGCAGGACACGGATGTCCCTCAACAAAGGGCTAATTGCATAAATATCCTGGCTCTTCTGAGGTCTGCTGAGGTCAGCGTTAGCAAAGAAGCTTAAGGACTCAAAGTTCGTCTCCTGTGTAGATATTTACATGCTTTAACATATACCTCAAATTCATTGTAACAAAAGATCAAATGCCAGCAGGATTATTTTTGAAGAGTTGATAAACCCTGTATTGTTTCTATTGATGCTGGTTTAGCTCTGGATGCCTGTGTGATCTTCTCTGTTCTATGAATTCAGTATTCATGCAAACGTTAGGCTTTGGCAGAATATGATACCTTTAAGATTCACAATGTGAAGTTAAATATTAATGGGGTTGTGAGTCCAGATCTCTCCTCTTTCTGTCAGTGTCTGAGATGGAATCTCTATTGAACTAGAATTTGTGTGTTTTTTCATTATCTTTGAACAAATGTAATTCAACAGCAGAATCAACCCTTTCCTTGTCATTAACAAGCCATGAGGGGAGAATTCAAACTCAAAGCAGCAGCGTGGCCTCCAACTGGATCACAACCTTTAACTGCAAACCTGGAGTGACATTTCAAAGCAACAATATAAACCACCTGTTGTTGTTTGCTGTTTCGTTCTGCTGAGCTGTGAGTCTTGCTGGCAACTTCCCTGCAATAGTTGCTCTGGGGTTTTGGTGTGCCTGTGCGAGTTGTGTGTGTGTATGCATGTGTGTAGCTGGTTCAATGAGGTCGGTTATACAAGCCATTTGCACTTTTTACACAACATTGTGTTTTACTTTTGTTTCTCATCAGTATTTCTCTGCTTCTATTGACTGTGTTTTCCTGAAGTAAATGTGAAGCAAATGTGGCATTATCGACTGAAAAGACCCATTTTCAACACACAGTGGAGGAGCAATTGTGTTATCACCATGACTGCAAGCTATAAAAACCTTCACTCTTGAGTAAAAAAGCTTCAAATTAATCAGGCAAATCGTGTTGTTGTGTTTACTATCAGTGGCCCAGGTTGTAATGTTTCATCAACACGCAGAAAGCCAATACTTGATTCTTTCCAGGAAAACACAACTGCTGTTTGAAAAGAGTTTCTTCAAGAGAGATTGAATTGGGTTTCGAGAAGACTCTCTCAAAAACTTTGAGTAAAAACAAACCATGGGCAGCAGAGGATTAATCACATTTGATGAGAAGAAGAGTTGAGGGCATCCTTAGACTGGCAAGAGTCACGACATAAAGTCTGCTTGATGGAACTTTTGCTAATGCTTCAAAACAACAATTTATAGAGAAAAAGTAATAAAAGAAGAGCAAAAAACTTTCCAACTACCTGTGTCCATGGATAGATTACTGAATTGACCTATTGGTCATTGGCACAGGGGTCAAAGTGATTCTAACTTTCGTGTTAGGATGTCCAAAAACACAAAATGACTGCGTAGAATCACAAAATGTCAAACAAGAAACACAAAAACAAGAAAATAAAGATTTCAGAGGATCTAGAATAAAAACACAATTTATCTCTGACGGGATAGTTTTTTTGTTGTTTTGCTTTTTTAATGGGGGCTGTATGATGTATTTGTCAGTAGTATGTGTATTATTCAGGGTATGCCTGGCCCCATTGTTGAGAAAGCAGTCGAAGAGCTGATACAGAAGCTAGTTATCAAACACTGCAGGTGGAGTCAGCTACAGTCCGCCTCAAAGGGCTCCCTCACGAAGGGTTACTGACTTTCTCAGGGTTCCCACTCTTTTCCAGAGATCATTTTCCAGGACATTTCCAGGACATTTTCAATGATGATCAAGCTGGCATGGCAGTCTAAATGTAGTTCCTAATTTAGTTCCTATATAGTCTAATATGTTCCTCTCAGTGGGAGTCTACATTGAATGACCTGCAGTCTACAGCTATCTATGAAATCATGTCTTACATGCTTAAAAATTATGGCAAATTGGTTATATAATGCAACCGCAGATGTGCAGCACTTCATTTTATTAGTGCAACCAGGTAACAATGATGGGCAACATCTCAGCTTTCTCTTTTCTCAAAAAATATACATTTAGCCAAGTAAAAAACAAAAGAGCCTGCAAAAGAATCTGGAAGCTGCCTCACTGAAATAAATAAATAAATAATAATAATAATAATAATAATAATAATAATAATAATAATAATAATAATAATAATAATAATAATAATAATAACCAGAGGATCAGTGCATTGATTGACCTAAATAGAACTGAATGAGAAAAAATGTTGAATGGGGATGTGTTTTTTTTAACCATGCCAGGTCACACGCAGTCATGTTTGAATAATTTTCCAGGACAATCTGTGATTTTCCAGGACATTTTGCTTTATCTCCCATTTTCCAGGTGTTTTCCAGGACTGGAAAACTGGTCATCTGCTTTCCAGTTTTCCAGGTTTTCCAGGATGTGTGGGAACCATGCTTTCTTCAGTTTTCAGAAGTTAAATTTCTTTTTGCGTAATGATGCAATCCATGGTCAGCAAAATATGTTTACCTTATCAAAATACACTGTTTATTCACAATACATCAGTTACTTGCACATCATGGACTTAAATTAGGGTAAAAACAAACAAGTAAGCTGATGTGGTTTCATAAATAAAAAAGAATTGATAGATACAAAAACTAAACACATAAAGACTATAAGAACTTAAAAACAATCCACAAGAAATACACCAGGGTAGACATTGAATTGTGTTTCAATAACACTATATTATGACACATTCTGAAGGTATTGTGAATCAAGTTCTAAATGAAAACATCAATATTAAAACTCATGTCAGTATCAGCACCAGCTTCATATTTTGGCTAGCTGTAACAATATCCTGATCAGAAATGGCTTCCTAAATAGAGACCTGTCTATGAGATATATGCCTCTGATTTATGGAACGTCAATAGTATTGATGGTCTACCCGCAACGTGCTCTCTTGATTAACTCGATGCATTTTGATTTACTCTCATGGGCTTGTTTCAGTCCTAACCTGACTCGATCTATTTTCTATTGATCTGTTTGTTAAACAGTCACATGATCCTGAGATGTACTTTAAGCACCAGCAATAAAATCATTTGTTGCATTTCCATGCTGATTCCATATTAAGTTGTAAAATTGTTATGTGTGTTATAAATTCTAGAAACAGCTGTGTCAGGCATATGTTATAAGTCAATGTTATAACATGGCTTGTCAGGGTTTTCTGTTGTCAGCATTTTTAATTTTCAACAAATGTGCAACCAAAAGTGTCGTTACAAATTACTTAATGTATTGAATTCAGAGCGAAATTAGTTCAAGGCTCATTTCTAGGCACAAAATAACTCTAATCCCTAGTTTTTGGTTTCTGAAGTTGAGCTTCATGTCTTTGCAATCAGAAAAAAAAGGAAACAGTCACAGTGACAAGTTCCCTTCATTAAAGGATAGAGATGTGTGATTTCCATGACCTCCACACAAAGATTCAGTTCATCTATGTGAATGTGGCCCACTCTTCTCAGAGCCTAAAGTCCCATGAGGACTGGTAAGCCGCTGCATTGACAGAGATTGCCACTTACAGTTAATGTGAGAGATGGATTCAGCCTGAAGAGCAGCATGAAGCTGGACAGGCTGGGTTTTAACAATAACCATCATGGTTTTAACCTAAGCTTGACCATTTTACACAGCCCAGTATCTGTGGCTGTATTTTGAAAGCGGCTCTTCAGTGAAGGGATAGTTAAGCATAATGATTTCATAAATGACAGTAAGGCTGATGTAACACAGCGTTCAGGTCTCTGGTCTAGCCTGTTTGTGCACAACTAACAAAAACCTGCACTTATCGTCCAGCCAGACAGACACAGGTCCTTTCTTAGCAGAGGTCATATTTGTGCTTCATCATTTCTTGCCTTCATGAATTGTCACTCAAATTCCATCTCCCATTCAGAAAACAGCCAATTGTTCCCCATGACTGACAGTAAAACAGCTGACAGTTTGTCCCTCACACAGGTCATTTTAAATGCAGCTCACACTTAATCCATGAACGGTTCATTAAATACAGAAGTGTTTTATGAGGCTGCAGGTTTGTGGCTAAAGATATACAGTACTTAGGAAGGAACCAATACAAAAAAGTGAATACAAATATTCTGTAAATTATCAGTTCCAGCTGGTGTATTATGACGTCTGATGTAAACTTAACCACATGCAGGTTCTACTGAAGTTAATTAACTCACATAAATATAAAAAATATTGTCTAAATGAGTACTTACATCTATCTTAAACCCTGAGCTCATTAATTTGTCCTTTTATTTATTAGCTTATCAGTCGTAGTTTTTACCCCTTGTGTCGCATTGAATTACTGAGTGGTGGATGTGTGAAACACAATTTTGTTTTTTGTGAACATAAAAATTACAAATAAATGAATCTTGAATCTTGAAGAGTGTCAGGATCAAGCTTCATTGTAAGTTCTTGAGACATTTCATGGAAAACCGCAAACGTCAAACTAAGTCAGTAGCCGAAGATGTGTGATTGGTCCTCTCTGAACCAAGAATGTCTGCACAGAATTAAATCCCGAAGTCAGACTATACATTTTGAGCATGACTTTAGCTCAATCAGGCAGGCATGGCATGGCCATGTCTGGGACGCCTCACAACCTCCTGACAGAAAGTCTGTTTTTTTTGTTTTCCCTGTCTTCTATTTGTTCCGTCAGGGAGGCTGACGAATGAGACCACATGTGTTATAGTCACGAGCGAAAACAAACCAAATGGCAAAGACAAAGAAGAATGATGGTGATGCTTGGTCGAGTACCACGTAGTCTGTCATGTCTGTTGGTCGAGTCATGGCTAGAATTTATGGCTCCATGATCCCCTAGTCTGACACAGTGACCACCATGGCAAAAAAAAAAAGATCCTGTAGTCTGACCTCGACCCAACTCACATTCAGTCCTGAAATAGATGACATATTAGTCTGAACCACAGGAGTCGACGAGCTACCAACAGACCAACAGTGCTTTTCAAAGAGCCACACAGCAGCACGGCCAGAATGTGATCAATCATGTACAACAATTCTTTCATTAAACAGCAAAAGGATTTTTAGTCCAGGTTAATTCAAGTATTAATATTCACCATACCATACACATGGTGGAGTAGCTATGCTCAGAAATAAGCACTGATTATGAATGTAACACTGATATTCTGATGCTCCCCATGTCCTGGCAACAGTGTCAAATCAGAGTCCTCATAGGAATATAAAATCAGGTCGTATTTAATAAGGTGTGTGAGCACTAAACTTTCAGAGGGATCCACCTGCACATGTATCTGCAGCCACAACCATCTGAATAAATGAGCAGGAAATTCTATCAGATAAGAAAGTTCAACATCACTCAATCAGCCTAGTCCTCCCCCATTACGTCGTCAAAGTGGAAAATGTATCAGTCATTTTGCAAGTTAGAAACGTAGAAGCATTGAGGGAGCTACGCCTTAAGTCAAACTAACAATCCTCTTTTAATGTTCAACAAACTTTCATGTCTAAGACAGTTCCTTCCTGTTTTCATTGACACATTATTTTTAATTTGACCTTCATGTTTCCAAGGTTTTCTCTGTGACTGAAATCAAATTGGTTGGAGAATCCAGAGGACAATTGCCGCACAATCATATTTCATAAACCAGCACATAATCAAGACAAGCAGAAATAACAGTGACAAAGGGAAAAATATGAAATATGAGAAATACACGCATGACTCTGGAATTTAATCACATTAGTTCATGCAAATATATGCAGCACTTGGGTGTACAGTATGTTTCACTTTTGTATAGAGAGGGAGAGTCTTAGCTCATCTGCAAGAAAGAGTAGAAGAAGACACAGACCAGTGATTTGTACATTTATTGTGGTGATGAAAGATCCTCAGCTGGATTTGTCTACCAGATGGAACCATATGCAGGGAGTCACATGCAACTGTTTGAGACTTGCCTGGGCCAGGGTTCCAGTGTGGTTCCCTGCTCAGCAGAGAAAGCTGAAGTGCTCTGTCTTTGCAAGTTTTAACCAAGACAACTTCTTCACTTTGCTGTTTCATTAATCCCAGAAAAGACATGTTGACAGACTAAGAGGTGATGCAGGATGTCTTGTTGAAGATGCAAAACTGATAGAGAGATGGAAAATAGAGGATTTCCAAACCTGGATCCTTCTAATCCAAATTAATCTTTCTAAAGGACTGGGCCTTGGTTTGTATACTGAGTTGCATGCGTTATATATATTTCACAGGAAACAGCTTATTCAACAGTCTCATATGTCTGTGCAGTTTCTCTCTTGATTGCCTCTCCATGACAAAAACACTTCATGGAGACAATATGCTTGGCTCCATGTGTTTGCAATGACCAATAATGATCACACATAACCCCCCTAAAAGCACACATATTTGAATAGTTAGACATTAAGTCTATTTTTCTAACTATGTGTGGTGTTGGGTTTTCTTGCAGAAGCTGAAGCAAAGTGGTTCCAGGTGTGGAGTACATGCAACCGAGCATGACACAGGAAATAACGCAGCAGGTTTGCCAATGATCACTCTTTGCCTGAGCTGAAAAGAGGAGAGACTGCACACATTTTCATGTTAAGGTACATTTCTTTTTCTACATAAATAAAAAGACCTTTGTTGGATCAAGGCCTCCAGATTCTAATGTTTAACTCTCTAAAGCCTGGAATGTTTCGCTCTCCACTTTTGGTGCAATGCAAAACCAAAAGACAAAAAAAAAACACCAGAGAGATTTTTCAGATGAGAGAATTTCGTTTTCGCCTTTTCTTTCTTATTTTCTACAAAAAATCAAAGGACCATGGCAGGAGATGTTCATTCATATAACAGCAGGCTGAGGAAATTGGATGATGGGAATCTGAGAATCTGGAGGAAAAAAAAGAACAATAAAATTGGAAACAAAAAGACTGCTCATCCTGCATGGAGGAGGCGATGAGCTCTGTCACAGATGGAGAAGTTTTCAAAATTTTGAAACTCTCCTGCATTGAAGAAATAGAAAAGGATCAAAATGGAAGCAGCAAAAAGACTATTTTCATTAAGTAAAGCCGGCACAGCGAGAGATGAAGCCACCATATGGCGAGGCAGTGGCGATAGGTTGCGACTGTGCAGAAGGCCTTGGACAGATATAGAGCTTTAATGGGACTCAGGTGCTGCTCGTCGCCTCATCAGGCCGCCTCTCACCTCTCCTCGCCTCCTTGCCACCAACCCCGCTCCGCCCTGTATGCCACACACATCCATCTTATAGCAGACTTCTGTCTTTTCTTGTTCTTGTACGCTTTCTCATAGATGTGCTTGACTGCTGCATCTTAAATGTTGTGCTGCAAGAACTCATTAGAAGTCCCTCTTTTTTGTGCAAAATAGAGACCATGACTTTACTTCTAAACTGTAAACAGGTTCATATGGCATAGATGACTATTTTGCCTGCAGACCCTTGATTTACTCTCATTTTAGAGACAGAAACACACATGATCGTAACGTTTCACCAGAGTGACAGTGATATGTTGTTGTTTTGGTACGTTATTGTATGTCAACACTGATCGACACCATCTTGTACGCTCTCCGTGCTAACAAAAGATCTTTGCAAATTGTATGAATATTTAAAATCACAGCTTGAATCGACCAAAACTCCCAAACAGTAACGAGTACGACTCAAGCGTCGTGCATAACAACGAGGACAGGTTCTTCCTCCGCATTCATCAGCCCCCTGCTGCTCTTCACTCAGGGAGGATGTTAGATGCTTTGCCAAAAAGTGTTGCGTTTGTCTCCCGCTGGTAAAAATGACAACTCCCCCAATAGGTGAAGTTTTGCACCTTCCAGGAATGAGACAAGTCAACCATAACAGCCAGCCAGAGCTCAGTGGGAGCTCACAGACAGCTCGGCCGAGGAAAAACAAAACCCAACACAGCGCCTCTGGTTGTACAAGCGGCTCTCTATACAGTGCTGACATGGACCCGAGGGGCGCTCGCTGCACAGCCATGTCAAGTTCTGCCTTCAGCATCTTTTAGAAAGATTAATGAGTAAGCACAGTCCAAAAGACTGAAACACTCCCCTGACTCCTCTATAGCTTTATAAGATATCCCAGAGGGGGAGTTACAGTCATTACTAAGTGGCTGAATTTGACTTCATGCTCTTGGATTTGATACATTTCTTAATTTAATAATTACAGCCAGGCAGACTTCCTGAAAATGTGAAAAAAAAGTGGCAACATATTTAAAAATGGAATGAGAAAATGTGTGCATGGAAGGGGAAAGGGTTTATCTCATTATTGTCACATTTTTAGGGGGTGTTTTTGCAAATGAGCCTCTTTTACATTTGGTCTGTGTTGTAATAGACACAATGTACGCCTCTCTCTCCAATATTTAGGCAGTTACACAGTAAGATGTCATACAATTAGCCCTCGCACCATCTGTCTTCTGCCCAGTCTTCATTCCCAGTTGGAGTTTCTCATTTTTCGATCCACCAGCAAGCAGATCGGCCCCACCATTCCCAAGGGAGAGAGCTCCCCACCTGTCCTATAACAAGTTCATTAAACAGAAAAGAAAAACAAAACGGTCCAATTAAAACTTTGATTCCACATTTCTGCTGTTTGTACAGAGAACTTAAACAGATAAATACTGCATACATGTTCTCTGACATCCTTTTTCTCGAGATGAGCTCATTTCAATCTGTTTCTTATAGAAAAGTCACTCAGGCATCCCTCTCAGTAGAGCTGCAGAGATGTATGTCGCAGCCATATTAACTCAAGTCAAGTTTATGTTTCACTGCAAAATCATAAATACCGTCTCTGCAGAGCAACACCCCTGCAGTGTCATGATAGCTTTAGGGTTCAAAAACAACAGACACCATGAGCAGTTGCATCTCAAACTTTACCCCCAGAAAGCTCTGTGGCATGACGTCCTTTTTCCCTCTCCTGAAATCCAAACTGAATGCAAAGATAATGTCACAACAGCAGTGGATTTTGAACAAATTTTGATGCCATGTACAGAAAAAGAAGATATATCTGTGTGTGTATCTGGCTGCTGGTAAGCCCTGTACATGTGTAAGTTATGTTTTCTGACAAAAAAATAATATCCTGCTGTATTTAACAGTCAAACTATCACTCATAGTAAATTAAGGCTGTGGAAGATGTAAGGAAAGGTTGTTACTTCAGCTATGTGTCAGCCTGTTGTCAGACACCTACCCCACAGCAGTGGTTACAGGCATTAAAAATTACTCTATAGAAATTTTCAATCTTATCGCTGATGGCATGATTTTCTTTTGTAGGTCATATAATGGCATCAAAAGTCATGTTGGTCCATTTCCTAATCCTCTGAAAACTCCTCACAGGAGCTTTAAGATACATTTACACAAAGTAAGTTAAAACGTCCTAAAAATCTGAATATCAGTATGTACAGTTAATTTATTGAATTGTCTTGAGCTTCAAATTTTGCAACAACAAACCTTGAAATCGATAACATGACTTGTTCAGCCCAGAAAACAGACGCCTGGGTGTTTTGTATTCGATCAGACACAATGTCTTATTGATGAGCAGCGTGCCTCACCACATGGAAAAGAGACTGAGATCGGTCTTTATTGTGCAAGGTAACAACAGACTAGACTTAAACATCGACTTACTTACGTTGTGCGTCGAAACAGAAATTGAAAGTAACTTTGTGAGAGAATTTAAGTCAAATTCCTCCAGACACTTATCCTCTCTCCATCCTCGGAGCAAAGAGGCCACCCTGTCAGCTGTAGACACACGGCACATCAGAGCATCTAGCCTTGTGTTGGTCGACTGTAACCTCGCCTAATCCAGCTATTTGAGTCCGTGGCGTCTTGTAATACGAGTATTGTGTTTGGACATATACTCCAGAGGCCTTATCCCCTGGGTCACCACCTTGAGTGTTCACTGAACTCGAGTGCAATGCTGTCAGTAGTCATGCTCCTGGTAGGTTCACTCATAGGGCAACATATACCCGCTCTATATAAAGAAACACCACCTGCTTTGCATCTCCAGTGGAGATTTTTCAAGACTAAGAAAGGGGCACTGATACCTGGAGCATGTGAAGGAGGTACCTGAAAGCACTTGAAGGACATCACCAGAGATACTTCAGAAAAATCCTTTGCATCAGCTGGGAGATAGATGAACCAATACCAGCGTCCTAGTCAAAGCCTCCATTCCCACCATCACACTACACTAGATCACATGGACCAGCTATGTCATCTGTGAGACTGACTCACGTCCCTAAACAAGCCCTGTATACCCAGCTGCTCACATTGCAACATGCCATGGGAGACTACAAGAAAGGTTTAAGGACGACATCAAAATGACCATTGAAAAGTGTCGCATTGACTTTGACACCTGAGAGACCAGTAGAACCTCTTCAAAAAGCTTGTCTATGACTTTGCTACACTTTCTAGCAATGACCTTCACAAGACAAACCCAGACTGAGAAGAGAAGGATACTCCATCAAAAGGCCCAAACTACACTTCACACCACCACTGACAGAATCCGCCTCTATGCCAACCTAAAAACGCCCTCCTGGTCAAGGACCTAAAGGGAGGACAGTCATATTTGACCCAGAGCGACTGCTGATGATGAAGACTTCAGAGGCGTAAAAGCTAAAGAAATTTGCGGATAATGTTTATCTGGCCTGTATCCTCTTATTTCTGTCAGGGTCTTAGTATTTGCAGGTAAAGCTGAGGTGCAGCACAGAGGGAGGGAGGGGGAGTTGCAGCGGCAGTTTTAATTCATGCTGCACACATCATCCATGAGCCACTGACCGCTCTGTTCTGAGATGATTAGATGATTAATAATTTAGACTTGCATAACAAGATAGGGTTGCATGATCCAAAATGGCACAGGATTACAATTTGATACCACTAGGCCCAATCTTTTTCTACATAATCTTCAAAAACCTTAATTTTGAGCGCTGACCCTGTGAGAAGCCTTCATTGATTTTCTCGACACTGTCTACATGAAAGGTTTTTAAAGGATCAGTAGCTTGTCAGAAGAAGCCGTCCATGTTTACCCGGAGTAGAAATGGAGAACGTCTTCATGAAAAAGCGGGGGTGTGAAGAAAAATGAAAAAGGAAAATGAAATTCATACCTTCTCATTAGCTGATTCATAGGAAACATGATATCAGGATCCATCTATTGTAGACTCTTGGAGTGTTTACAGCACTTGATAAGTGCTCTTTCTGGTCTTCAAAGGATAGCTGATGGTGATAATGAAGGATTATTCATGAGCAGTAGAGGCTTTAATGCTGTATTTGTGTTTTAGAGGGTTTGATAAAGAGAGCTGCCACGATTGGGCATCATCTTTAATCAGCTTAGGCCTTCTGTGTTATAGTTAGAATAAAGAGTAGATTGTTTATCTGTGGTAGAAAAGGCTCCTCTTCCTCTTTTTCTACCACACACATGTATTCAAAGCTGTCAGTCCACATTTGGCAGACAGTTTTCTTGTTGCTTAAACCTTTAAAAATAACAGTCTGCTAAATAACCTGAAGCAAATTTGCACTGGGAGTCAGAAAGTTATCATAAGGTTATCAGCATTTAGTTCCCATCTGTATTCATTTTCCACACTTGTTCATAAATGTCAGGCTCAAATCTGGGGATGCAAAATGGTGCCCTAGAGTGCAACCTGTGCTGTTTTTGTTCTCCGTCACCGCTGTTTTGTTTTTCCCTTGTCTCCTTAACCTTCCTCCCACAACCATCCCTCACCCTGTTTGCATTAATGTTCCTGACATTTTTCTGCAGGACTTTCTGCAACCTCTGAAAAAAAGGAAAGATCAGGAGGAGATACAGCTCCATTGTTCACTGACATGTGTCCTTTTGTGCTACGGTGCAAGGGAGGCAGAAACGAAAACACCTGGAACTTTTTGGCAGACTGTGGTGCGTCATGGTGAGATGCACTCCAATATCACATTTGAGCAGGCACAAATATTTGAAATGCGTGTTTCACTTAAACTCCCACTATTTTCTGGAGAACTCAGTTGTTTGGGGGAGAAATTTTCCAGAGTCATTATGTCAAATTGCTTTGCCAAAAAATCGACATCAGAAACTGAAAATGGTACCCACACAAAGAAGTGATGTCGTCACAGCATCCTGAGATTCAGATCCATTTATTTGTGAGGATGGTAAATTATCATCATAATAGTAGTCATTACTTGGTGCCAGTGAACGCCTGCTTGGCTTGGTCTGGTAACATTCAGGAGCAGGCTCAGGGAATAATGAATGTTGTCACACTGGCAATTCATTTTGGCAACTCTGATCAGCCAGGGGAATGAATGCCTCGATGGTAAAAAACGATTTTATGTCTTTAATTTCCTGTCAATTTGAGATTTCCAGTATGTAAATATTAGAGTGATTGTTTGTATTACTGTCAACAAATCAAATAGGAAGCATTCTTCTTTGTTGAAGCATTTTGTAGCAGTCATTTGCCAGTCTGCACCCGACAATGATGCCATTTGCTAAATCTATCCAGCAGCCATACCTTTTGTTTCAACAAGCATGCACACGCTGAATTGAATCCACCTTGATTTATAACTATGCATGAGCTTTTCTAATTTCATGTCTTTTTCAGCCCTCTGACACCAGAGCTAATAGCATCAGAACACACACGACAAGACAGATATATCTAATAAGAACTTGCTTCAGTGAACCTAATTTTATTCATAATAACCTGTAAAAAAAATCCCACCTTTCTCCCAAACAGTGTGTTTAATTCTCAAGTAATACATGATTAAGGCGACACTAAGTGGCAGCTGATTATACCAATCTTCATCCTCATAATTTGATGATAAATTACCTCTCAAATTGCCTCAAAGTGACAGGAAAACAGCGAGGGAGCTCTGTGATATTTGGGGTAATTCACCAGTTTATAAGATTGTGATAACCAGTGGTAGTAAAATTGTTGCATGAGATACATAAGAGTCTTTCCTCTTTGATATCTCTTGTAGGGCTCAAAAGAAAAGCAGCTCAGAGATTTTTGTGCAGCAGATTTGTTTTTCTAAATTCCAACAATTAAAAAGCCGATTACAGCATCTCAGCATCAAATCTGAATGAGCAATGTGCAGCTCTCCAGCAGTTCTTTCTCTTAATTCAGTAATATTTACATGTGAACCTGCAGCTGGCCAGAGAAGAATGAATTAACCTGTGAATGAATCATCATTCAGCCGGAGCCCGAGTGCTCAGCCACAGAGGAATTTACATAAATCACACAGTAATTTTGGAATGATTTAAATCTAAATAGCAAAGGGCTGAATGATCAACAAGTAATGAGAAGTAAAATTGGTCATCTGCTCATATCTTTCAGGATCAGCTTCATCAACAGGCATGGCTGCTCCTCATTCACTGCAAACAATCATCTTTAGAGGTCAGCCTCTCTCCGCGGTTAATTTCACCAAGAGGTATGAATGTTTCAGTTCATACTGTATTACTAATCACGCCTGAGACAGAAAGGCTAAATTGCCGCCCTATTCATTTATTCATGTGAGCCATCTCTCCCTTTGCAGCCACAAATGCAAATTCAAGCTCCTAATTTTCATTTTGTCCAATGATCAGACTTCAGATGTCAATTTAGAGATCATCTGTTTCCATTATCAATGATACTGTGTCAGAAATTGGGAAGAGATTTATTTAGTACAAAAGTACAGACTTTCAGTTATACAATGATTAATCAGTCAAAATGAACAGACTCTGATTGAAATAGAAAAACTCACTTAATGAGTTTTAACCATGGAAAAAAAAAACTTTTTTCTCACTTTCTCAACACGTGTACACATTCATAATCTTCCTTCAGTGGTAAGCACACAATCCTTAAAGCAAGCAGCTCTGTACCTGTTGCTCCTCATGCCTGTTATCAAGCTGTGGGTGGCAGGGGCCACGCTGCGAAGGAGGGGTAGTGAAACAACTGCGGATCCCAAGCAAAGGGAGGGCTCTCAAAACCCCTTGAATTATGTGTTTAATATTTGATCTTTTATTGCTCCCCTCATTTGTTCTTGTGTCAGTTGCAAGATATAGCACTTTTACTGATTTTTCATCTCCAGCAATCTTTAAGCTGCTTTTTTGGTTCCCCCCCTCTACTGATGTAGATGGTTCAGTACACTAGCAGTAAACAACACTATTCAGGAGCAATCAAAGGCTTTCATTTCAAGCAAGCAAAACAGAAAAGGACATAAATATTAATAATTTTGGGGGAAAGAGCTGCTTAGAAATCTTCTGCCAGTCAGACGAGTTAGCACGAATTGCTAGTTCATTTTTGCAACAATTACTACATGCTGCTGTGTAGCTAGCAGCTTAGCTTGTTGATAAACTTGACAAATTAAGCAGGTTACCATGAAGCATTTGAATTATTCAGCGGTTTACTCCTTTAAAATCTTGTTTTCATGTCCTGCATTCATGTAATCCTTTTTCAATGAAGAAGCAAGAGTAGAGAGTTCTCCAACCTTTCCTTTTTTCTTTTAGGTGTCAAAACCTCAGCAAAATATATTTATCTGAAAGCCTATTTGCTTTGAAATGGTACGAAAAGCTGATTACTGACTGCAAACACACTAAAAATGTTTGGTTGCCATTTTATATTTGTTCTGTTCCCTGTCATCTCTTCTCTGATGGCTCTAGTGAAGGCATACAATTATGAATTCACATAGAAAGGTGAAGTATAAATAAGGATATAAAAGCTTTTTGTACATCTGTGAGAAATGATGTAGCAAGAGAGGAAGGGGGCGTGTGTACATGGCATGTGTGTGTGCATAGTAGCCTTTGAGTAAGAACAGCAGCATCTCATACTGCAGCTCTGATAGAGTCAGCCTTTTATTTCATTACCAGTTGATCTAAACTCCTGTCACAGCAGAATCAAATCAGTATGAAAGAGCACACAGAAAAACAAAATAATGAAAGAAAATAAATGGTACTTTCCGAACTTCTCAGCACAGTGATAGAATGAATATTAAAAAGAAAATCTGTCTACTGCGACTTAAAATATTTCCCAGGAAATTGACATCTCTCCTCTGTCAGAGAGCAGAGCCAGACAACACTCGCAGGCTGCCAAGCTCCAGCATCATCCCACTTCCCATTAGTCATGCTGGATGTGACTCCTCTGTGTTAGGTTTTCCCTTCATAAGCTCAATGACAGAGTGATTACATATTTCTACATGGCTGGCAGTGCACATTATTAGCATAAGCAGCACTGGTAAATGACTTTCTGTAAGACAGCAAACAGCAGACTGACTGTCTGACAAACACTGTGGGGCAAACAATAACAGGAGAGACGACACAGCATCGGGCTCTTGAGGAATATCACTCTGGTGATTTTTGCACACGTTTACATATTACTGCCTCACTGCTGCTAGTGTGTTAAGTTTTCAAGGATGGAAAAATATGAACCCACAGTATGTGATGTGTGTGTGCCTGCAGCTATGATGCTTACTGATGCCCCAACAGTGCCACCTTTTGATCAAAGGTAAAGGAACCCTCTTTATGTTCACTTATTTAAAAAACACAGTGTGCACTTGTGTGAGAATTCAGACACATCTATACTTTATATTTCAGGATACACATCAGGATCCTGTTTCTGTCTTTCTGTACATTCTAGCAAGAAAATACCTCTCAGCTGAATCCTTCCTGCTTGCATTTGGCTTTAAAGTCCGAACACTGCCAAACACAACGGACAGTTTTTCCTGGAGATTCTGAGCAAGAAACCCGTCCCAGTATTTACAAAGCAGGGAGCCCCCAGGCTGTAAAATCCTCTCAGCCAGCTCAATCAAAGTCAAACACATTGTGATGAGTTTCTCATGGTCCATGTCTCGAAAACCGCTGGCGTTGGGGGCCATGTCGCTCAGGATGATATGAGCCTGACTGTTGGGAAGCAGCTCCAGCAGCTTTGCATGCGTGGTGGGGTCTGTGACATCATGACTGGACAGGAAGTGGGCACCGTCCAGAGCTGGGATGTTTAGGAGATCAATGCCGATGACTGTACCTTGTGGTAACTCCGGATCTGTGATGAAATGAAGCATTAGGGGACATCTCTGTGGGATGTGAATGTGTTAATGTGTTACTTCCTTCATACTTGATGCATCACAGGCTGTCGTAGCAGTGTGGTTATATAACACAAACACACAGGTGAGTGATTGACACAAATAGTGGGTTTTATAATAAAGCATGAGCTGGATTAATTCACAGACTGAACTTTAGGTGGGCTAAGACATCCTTTAAAAGACTCAGACTAAAAATACACAGAATTATTAAAGTGTAAGATGATGTTCAGAAATGTGCAGTTAGAAAATTGTTTAACTAAGGGTTGGCTAAAAACCTGGCCGGGACAATGGAATTGGGGGTGTTTTGGGTCTATTTTTCCAATACTGTGCCATTAATCATCCAACATTTAAGAAAACAATTTCTGTTTTCATTTTAGGACCAGAATGAGTCATATTTGTCATTATGATAGGGCTTAAAAATTTCTGTTTGAATCTTTAAAGAAGTCATTTCTTTTCATTAACAAGGGTGAAAACCTATTGGTGTAAACACTGTGAGTGGGTGGGTGTTGACAGTAAATTGTCAGCACAGGTTTTTGTTTTTTTTACTTTTTCACATTAAATATTCACAGTGAGTGATACATTTTACTGTCATATGAAATAAGGTTTATTCTATTATTTGTCTTCAAACACTTTTTAAACATGCAAAGGGACAAAATCAGCAAAAAGACAGGATTGCCAAGATGGAAACAAACACAAAGTTCCTCACATTACTTTTAAACAAAGCAAGTGAGTTAGGAATACGATAATAAAAAGATAGAAGCCATTTTAAGGTAATTATTGTCCAAAATAAGCAATACTGCAGGTTTCCTCTACGTCAAAGAAAAAATAACTTGAATTGTTGTTCATTGTTCAAGTATGACTTGTTTTCCCTCGGATGACCGTAGACAGAGGGACATTTTTGAAGTGACATAAACAAAAGCAACAAGGTAATCTCCAATGTAAAACAAGTGTCACATGAAACAAAGAAAGTGAAAACCAAAATGACTTAAAGCTTCTGTAAGGAGCTATTGTTTAAGTTGGTTTCTCTGTCTCCATCTGTATAAAGTGGGCCTCTTGGATATTTGCTGATTTTGTACTGTGCATATGCAAGAAGTGTTGTCTAACAAAAAAAAAAATCACACTGCTGTCTTTAAACATTGAAATGTAACACTCAAAATGTTTGTTTTTTTAAAAACTGTTCCATGTAATTTGCATGGTTGTCTAACAGTTGACCTCTCACAGTGGTTACAGGCATTACAAATTACAGTATTTGACAGTCATGTAATTGATGGTCTGCCCTGTAAGTCATAAAAAGGCATCACTATATTGGAAATCACTCCTCATAAGACCTCCAATAGGGGAGGTCAAAGTATTCCAACATCTTCAACACAGCCTGATCAACACCTGCACACCACAGGCTTTAAAGCTGCTCTAGTTTTGCACCACAGTGTCTGTTGAATCAATTTGTCCCCTCTTGTATGTCTTGTGTGTGTATTTGCAGCTTCCTGTCTCACCTTTCCCAGCAGAGTTGACCCTCTGGACTGCCACCTGGCTCCAGGCACCAGGTGCAGCTCCGCAGTCCACCACGCTGTACCCGGGCTCTAAAAGCCGAAACTTGTCATCTATCTCAAGCAGCTTGAAGGCGCTCCTGCAGCGGAAGTGTTGTTGGTGGGAAGCTTTAACATACGGGTCTTTGAGCTGCCGCTGCAGCCAGCGCTGCTCTGCGGGAGTTTTACTATTTAACTTTTTCATCAAACATGAAGAAGAGTGCAGAAACCTCCTCTGTAAGTAAAGGCACCACATTGTTTTGACCTCACTGTCATGTGTACCGTATTGCTAACTGCGCTTGCGTGGAAATACAACTTGCTATTGGTCAGAGAACGCGCAACACCTCCAAATGTCCCCTTTTTCCAGAATTTGTACAAACAGTTCCTACCTGGGAACATTTCCTCCATCGATCACAGTACAGAGATTAAAAAAAGAAGATGGGGAAAAAAAGTTTGACGTGGGAACTGTATGTTATATTGTACACGTAATGCTGTATATATTTAAAGTCCAGATTTTTAAAGCCCAAGACTGAGAACAGCCACTTCTGTGTTATTAATATTATTTTTATTATTATTTTATTATTTTATTATCATTTTATTATTTTTATCATTATTATCTAAACCATTGTTTTAACATGTATTTATTCATCTTATTTATTTATTGTGTTCACCTGATCTCGTTAACTCTACCTTATTTTTAACTTTTATTTCCACTCTTACTTATTTTATTAATTTTACTGTGTTGATTTTCTTTTCTTTTTTAAGTATTTCTTCTTTTTTCATGCCTTCTATAATTCTACCATTGCTGTTGTTTTCTTACTGTCTGTTACTCTGTGAAGCACTTTGGGCTACATGTTTCTATGTATGAAAGGTGCTATATAAATAAAGTTGAGTTGAGTTGAGTTGAGTTGTGGCCAGTTGAAAATCCATAATAAATTGTTTTTTGAGTATCTGTACTTTGCTTTAGTATTTTTTTTGGGGGGTACTTGTTATTTTTACTCCACTACATTTCGAAGACAACTTTTTTACTTTTTACTCCACTACATTTCTATCAATGCTCTAGTTACTCACTACTTTAGCTTTGAATTCAGCTCATGAATTTCCTTCTCTTTTCTGAAATCTGATCCTTAAGACAGTAAAATGTGTTTGTGTAGTTTTGTTTGTCTTAGTGGTTTAGCCATACCTGTATGTCGTGCATCTCCACGGTTTAATGTGGAGCAAACACAGAGCAGATTTCACTCAGATCAGGCAGTTCATTTAGAGGTGGTAATGATGGCTATAATTCTCCACCTGAGCACCCATGGCCATATCTTCAGCCCGTGTTAGAGGTTTTTGAAATGAAGAATGATACGTATTGTTTGAAATGTTCTCCCTGTTTCCCACTCTGTCCAAACGTACAAAAATTCACTGTCCAACCAGAGAAAGCATGTCGAGCTAGTAACATTTGTTTAATTCCAGATGAACATTTCAAACTAAGGTGTCTGTGCTTGGGGTAACTTAGTATCCGTTTTTATTCCATTGTTTTTAGAGATTTCAAGTAATGGTTTCTAACTGAACATAATGTAACTGAATGTACTCCTATGTATTCCTGACTGCACTTATGCTTTGTGAAAATGCAATGTTTTGAGATCTTTTTAAGAAGTACTTTGAATACTTAAAGTTCCTGTGAGGAACTTTCTGTTTGTTTTGACTTTGGCAACCCCCTGTGGACTAAGTGGTCTTGCTTATTTTGTCCTGTACATGTGTAAATTATGTTATCTCCTCCCGCTTTCAACTAACAGTCAACTATTTCACTCATTAAGAATATTTACTGCGGAAAAGGGTTTTTTCTTTGATGTGCAGTCAATCACCTCATCTGACACCTACCCCTCACAGCGATTTCAGGCTTTAAAATAACAAAACAGAAATATTCAATTCCTTTTCTAACAATCTTGTTTGCTTTTCTAGGTCATAAAAAGCCATCACTGTTCATTTCAGTGCATTTCATGACCACTTACAAACTCCTCACAGGAGCTTTTAAAAGTATTTTTAAAAGCAAGTACTTCAGTACTTTAACCCAAGTAATAATCTGACAGAGCAACTTTCACTTGTATTGGAGTAATATTTGACCAGGAGGATCTATACTTTGACTTAAGTAATGAAGCTGTGTACTTTGTCCACCGCTGGCTGTGTGTTATACAGTCTATGGTATCACCGAGGTGAGTTAGTTTCACAGGAGGATACCATTGATTAAACATCTGCAGTTTCTACCCGGGGATATTTCAAAGTAACACGTTGTAACAGACTTGCAAAAGATGTGATCGCGCTCGAGACTCGCAATGTTACGTTAACCAGACCAATCCATGCAGCTACAGATCTGCGCATGACGTGACGTCCTCTGTGGCGCTGCCTGCACGCGGGAGTCACTCAACCCGTCTGTGCAGGATCATTTACAGTCTATGTGCAGGATACAGTAACTTGCTTCTATCTTCTATCAGTTTTTGGTCTTTCTTTGTTCCTTTTAATCGATTCAGAAGGCAGAAATTAACCAGGCAAGCATTCAAACGCCAAACAGTAGTCCTGCAGTAGCTTCTGTAGCTTTGTGCATCCTTTTATTTTGTTTCAGGACTGTTTGCTATCCTTACTTACCCTCAGACAGGTGATATGTTGAGCCCCAAGCTGCTGACCCTGGTGCTGGTGGTCCGGCCCGGCAGGGTGCTGCTTGGCATGAAGAAGAGAGGATTCGGGGAGGGGAAGTGGAACGGGTTCGGGGGTAAAGTTCAACCTGGAGAAACTATTGAGGATGCTGCGAGGAGGTAAATTTAGCCTTTCAGCTCAACTCTGAAGCCCAGGAGGCCAGTAGATCAGAGTCACTGAGATTTTCAGTTGTGTATTTGCTGAATGAAGAAGCAGACTTAATCAAGAGACAGTGATGCTCAATAGGATGTAGGATTAAAAGGCAAATATTTAACATGTTTTGGCAAAACCTGATTAAAAACAAGGAACAAAAGCAGGACACAGTTTGCAAGCATTCGTCTTTATTCTCAAATAGTAAAACATTTCTTTGCAAGAATAATTAAATCCTGATTATATATCTCAATTAATTAATCTATGCTTCATATTCACATTACATATTCTCATCACAGCTTTGATTTTGCAAGCAATCATACTTACATAATATCATTGCACTTCAAGCATGCATATATGATTTAACATGCAATAAATGAAGCTGCGTGAATTGCACTTTAAGGAAGAGAAAATCTTAATCAACTCAAGATTTGAGTTCATGCAGTCATGTGAGCTTCACAAAGTGAATAGTTTGGAGTATGGTGCAAATGATGCGTTGCTGTGACCATCAGTCAACAACAGGAAGTCTGCTCTAAAGCAAAAGGAAGGAAGCCTTGAAGGCAATCAGACCCTTTCCCTAACTGTTTCCTCCCACAAAAAGAAAAGAGACCTGCTCAACCTAAAGAGCAGTGTAAGGATAAATACATCATTGAAATATTTAGGCTATGTTTTCTTGCAATTGAACATGATCCCTCCGTAGAGCTGGACAGTTTTTGATCATGGAAAACAACAACCTTTTCTATAAAACTCAAAGACAGTCAAAAAATTAAATGAAGTTCTAAAGAAAATATCATTGTGAGTGACTATGCATTTCAGTAGGCCACACAAATAGAAACACTGACGTCCTCACTTCACTATCCTCTTTGCTTTTAGTGCTTGTGCGAAGTTTGCCATGAGTTTATTTCTAATGTAAACAATATTAATTATTAATAAGATGTTTTCCCTTTTAGAGAACTGCACGAAGAAAGTGGCCTAACGGTGGATGATCTAAAGAAGATCGGGAACATCAAATTTGAATTTGTTGGAGAGACACAGCTGCTGGACGTCCATGTTTTCAGAGCTGATGATTATAAAGGAGAACCCACAGAATCAGAGGGTAGGTCCAAACTGCATCGCACTGAACTGTGACTGTGAGTATGAGAACTGGTAGTGTTGGCAGATAACTCCAGCTTAAGTCATTTCTAGGAAGTATTTTGTTGCTGATACTTCCAAGAATGGGACTGCTTTTAAATACAGGAACCTCCTTTTACCTCAATATTCACTCCAGACTCCCTCGCTTTTATGGTTTTCCTTAAATTTAAACAACGATCATCACAGCCATTTACTCTAGTTTGTTTATGAATACCATTTTAAAAACAAATAGTCTACAATGATCCCTCTGAGCTGAGCAGTTACTTTAAACTAGATTTCTTTTTTTTTTTTTACAGACATGCCTGTTAGCAAGCAGAGCATATTAGCTAAGGGCATAAATCTGTAAGTGTTCTCCCAGTAGTAGAGTTTAAAGACAGTAAATACACCAAGGGAAAGTAGAGGCTCTGGGCAGAAAGAATGCAGAGACCTGCAGACCTCTGCATTTCCTGTGAGTTTAGTTAAGTTCAACAGTGAAGCTTGAAGTCACACAGCTAAGCACTGGAGGAGTTAAAAATCAGTAGGCCAGAGTCTCCAAGCCAAGAGAAGCCAAACAGCCAAGAGCTGAAGAGATCAAAAAAGCAGGCTTGAATGAAATGTGCTTAAGACAGAGAAAACAGAGAGTGCAGAGCTGCTTGCCCTAGTTTGATCAGATAAAATGTAACAGCTGAAAATTAGAGACTGCTATGACTTAGAGTGTGTTTTCAGAAGCATTTAATATCAATACAAAAGAGAAAAATGCTTTACTTGTCAGATAAATGTAAGATGTTATTATGTCAACAATTAGGGCCCGTTTCCACTAATGTCACTTTCGGCAATGTCAGCGTGTGATATCTATTTTTTAATTATCTATCCATGTTCAGCATTCATTCCTCAGCGTCCCAGGTAAACATGTTTTTTTACTGCTTAGCACTCTGAAGTTGTTGTCTGATTCACTTCTCCCTCACAGACCAACCAGAATCGAGAAAAGGGTTAGGCAGATGATGAAAAAACATGATTCCTTTCTATTTTGGGGTACATTTTCCTTGAATAAAAGTACACATGAAGCATTTAGAGTAATTGAAAGCAAACTTAGATTCCACTACCCCAAAAAACGCAAAACATGCAAGACAGCTTTCATAACCTAACAACAGTAAGTGCTGTTGAGAAGCATTTTGAAATTGAGGTTGTGGGTGCTGCCAGCACAAAAAGCACCATCAGTGGAGACAGGCCCTTATATCTGTCAGCATCTTATTGTTTTTCTTGACCTGATGCAATACTGATGATATAAACAAAATAAAAAATGATAAAAGTAATTTCTGGTAAAGAATATATAACAGTGTTTTAATGATCTAATACCTTATAATCATTTTCTCGTCTGTTTTGCAGAAATGAGACCTCAGTGGTTTGAACTCAACAAAATCCCCTTCAGTCAGATGTGGGCTGATGACATCCTGTGGTTCCCCCTGCTGCTCCAGAACAAGAAATTTGTTGGGTACTTTAAGTTTCAGGGTCATGATGTGATCCTCAGCCACACACTGGAGGAAGTGGAGGAACTCTGAGACAGCATCAGAGAAAGTGAATCCGAGGACGTTAATGAATGAGACCAAAAGAAGTATCAGAGTTCCAAATTTCTCCCTTTAAACATTGATGATGTCACGCTGTTCAGTTTGTTGTTCAGTGTTATATGTTGGAGGGGACAGTCAGGCTTTGAGGGTTTGAGGCAGCAGTGTGTAGGATGTGGGGGCCACTAGTGGGGAGATTGCATCCATATCACAACCGCTTCCATCGGCTTCTTATTTTTATAAGAGCGGGCTATTCAACAGTGTTTCAAAAGCCAGAATTTGAAAAGTCTGCTGTAGAGTGAAGTGGTTCATCTATTCTGGGCCTCTGATGAAACATGGAGGAAATTGTGGAACAGAACTCCCCTTGCAGATATAACAAGCTTATCCTGAGGCAATGTAAATCCAACAGATCTTGTTTCAAAGTAATTTCTGTGATAGTGATAAACTACATATGTAGAGGATACCAGCAAAATAGATCCAACCAGATCCTACACACTGGTCTCTAAACACAATCATGTTGGCTTTGAGGTTAAAGATAAGATTACTGTTACACATTAAGGTTATTAGAAAATAAAACTGTTGTTTTCATATCATAAGATCTCAAAAGGAAAAACTCAAGCAGGAATAAACAGACAGAAATATCCATTCTGGAATTTTATTATTTAGAATAACTGATTTAACACAACTTCTGGAATAAAATATTTACAGTATCTACAGAAATACTCTTATTGGGTCTCATATTCTGTGCAAGTCATCATCATACTCAATATTTTTTTTAACAAAATGTCATCACTGGATGCAGCGTTGGAGTTTCTTCATAAAATAAATGTTGAACTTTCTATATAAAAAAGAGCCTGCAGCATTCTTGCATCATTCAGCACAGTCAGTTTGGTGTGTTTGAGATGAGATCAGTAGGTGACAAGTTCTTCAGGCAACTTTCAAAGCACGCGCCTTTAAATGGCAAACTGTCCCTTTGAGGTTCTTTTAGTCAAGAGGCGATGTCGTGACAACATAAGTGTGAAGTGTTCAGTTGTTTTCATGCTTGATATCTGAAAGAAGAAAGTCTAATAGTGTCTGGAAAAGAATTCAGAAAGATCCAAGCTAGTGTGTGCTACTACAAATCAATTATTCATTTCATCTAATCTATTTAAAGTCTACAATCTCGCAGTGATTTCAAAATAAAAGTACTGATTATTTCATTTCAATTGTGTAGAAATCCTGTTGGATGATTTTTGCAGCTGTGTTTCAGGTGAATTTCTTTCATTTGTCTTTGGCAGTAAACATATAGCTTATAGTGTTTTGTTGACATTAAACAGCTTGTGCCAGAGGTTGTTGTTTTAAGTCTCAGATATCTGCCCTTTTTAGTATTGTTCACTTTGAGTACAGGCTTTTATAAAACAGCTTATAACATAGAACTGTAAGTCTGAAGCAGAAAAGGCAAATATGTTGCTCCACATCCGAGGCAAACTATAAAAGTGAGAGAAATACAATAATTGTCCATAAAAAAATGTAAAGCATGCTGCTACACATCCTTAAAAACCAAAATATGTATCAAAAATACACTGCTGTGAAGTTATTCAGTGAGAAAACCAGAAACCTTCAGGACTGGAGATTCAAAATAACCTCATCCATAACACAGTATAACTCTAGTTCTCTCTATATCTCTCAATAAACTAATTGAACATAAAGGTAAAGTTATAAACTCATGTCTTAGGAGATGAGCTGGAATGCAAAACATACTGTCGTCCTTCTCGACTGAAGGGTCGGCTGGTCCCTTGTAAAATAACACTTAAAGGATTTCTCCTCGATTGTTAAGTGGACATTGTTTCCTCATTAAGCCGAGCATGTTATGTCAGATGTATGAGCCCACTCTCTTATCATGTCACATGGTTGATGATCATATCCAAAAATAATTCATGAAAATGAGGCTCATTTAAAAAATCCTCTTACTGAATGGAATGTATGACGAGTAAAAAACAACTTGGTGAACTTCATTTTTCTGTAGCGAGTTACGTTCCAAGTTGTGATCCTCCTGTGGCAGTGTTTCTCTTCTTTCACCTCCAATACTTCAGCTTTACATCGGGGGCTTCAATCCATTATTACCACCAAAGAGACACCCAAGCTTTGGCTGGAGTTCGTTCCAAACCTCTCCCATCTGGAAGGAAACAAGCAAGTCAGTTTGTTACAAGTTTTGAGGCACAAAATACAAAAAAAATGCTTTGTGGTGTGCAGGAGGTTGTTATGTATTAGTTGTAAAAACCTATTTTAGCAGAATTATCCTAAAGTTCTTTTAGAGCTAAAGAAATCTTCTCAAAATGTTTTTATATTGGATCTTAGGTAAAAGAGGCTCAGCCAGAGGCAACTAACTGAAGAAATGTGTGCTTTATTGATCTAAAAATGTCTTCGCAGGCATGTGGGAGACTCGCTGGTTCATGCCCAAGATGAGGATATTATCTTCACTGTGTTATCATCCATCATTATTAGTTATTTTCTAGACTTTAAAAGGTTATTTAAAACAGGTTTGACCCTCAAGGAGCAGCACCACATAGATGTGGAGAAGCATCTAGTTAGAAAATGATTCCCCGACAAGCAGCCTCACCTCTCTGTGTCCTTGAACCTGGGAGTTTACAAAAGCGCCCAGAATGTGGGATGTGATTGGAAGGTAGATGAAGATAAGCTGCGTCTCCTGGTGAAGGCAGAACAGAGAGAAGTAGTTCCGCAGCTCCATGGTCTGAATGGCGTTTTCTTGCTATTAACAGAAAAATAAAGATAAAATTGTCATCATGCAAATGAGTGAAATGATCCTCAGGACGTAATTGTCAGATTAGAACCAGGAGGGCTTTAATCCCCAGACATTACCCTATTTCTATTCCTCTATTTTCTAATATCTCTTTTATCCATGCTAGCTGGGAGGCTGTTCTGCATGATGATCATACAGAGGGTAATTTCCAGTCGCTCAGACATGCATGGTCCCAAGAGGATGGATCCTAATTAATCTGGTCATCCCCTCACTTTTACCAATTGAAGGTGAATATATTTTATGTTTATAAAAGACAGGTTGACATGAACATATATGCTTATATATGCTTTTTCGTACCAACCCGTAAAGAAAGTTGTAAAAAAAAAAGGTAAACATGACCATTAGCATGTTATTAGCTTCTAAGTGGGTGTGTCAGCATGCTAATATAAGCAATTGTAATGGCATTCCCAATATGGAAGTCAAAGTTATATCTATATATTTGTTGATACACTAATCTAACACCTAATGAAAAAAGGAACTCAGAATCTGAAGCAACTGAATCACAGTGACCTGACAGCGGCTGTCAAACTGAAAGTACTTTGGTCAGATAAATGCCAAACTGTTCCATATTCTCAAGAAAAACAAGGACTAAAAATTTCTGACCACAATGCCCAACACAGACAACAACAACACGTACTATGAGGAAGTACAGTCACAAGATGGAAACCAGCAGAGATACAGCAGGACACAGCAAGGCGCTGTAATTGGTATGTAGGCCAACTTAATGGACCTTGGCTTAGTAGCCTTGTTTGACATGGGGATACGGCTCATTTGAAGTGAAAGCTGTTACTAATGAAAATATATGGTTGTATTAGCCCGCCCTCAGTAAGTAAATGAATATATATCTAGATTCTATTGGATAATTAGAGGTATTCGAAAGAAGTGTTTAATGTGAAATCATGTTGAAAGAGAAACACAGATTTGACCGAAGGACATTCTAAGTGGAGTTATCCATACAAACTATATTGAATTAAAATATGAGATTTTCATTGTAATAAATCTGGTAACATCCTGTCAGTCTCAAACATGGAAAGAGATGGAATGATAAAGATCGACCACCTGAACTATTCGTGATTCTAGCTGCTCCACGGACGCCTGCTCTTTGGGCTGCACCGTGGCGGTCATCATCTGCCTCTTCATCATGCCGTATTTGTGCAGAGCTCTCTGGTGCTCATGCAGCACGCCCTTCTCGTGACGCTCACACAGATCCTAGGGAAAAAAAAACAAGAACACACGGTCACATGAAGCTCCCTTTTAATTTGTCTGCAAATGGTAATGTGCAGAACAGCAGTAAAACACAGTTACCAATGATGTTGGGAAATTGTATACAAATGATGAAATTAGCATATATGAGTTAAAAGATTTGGATGAGGCAGTGGAAAATGCTGCTTTATCTTCTAATGAGTTCCCTTATTATCCACAACACATGCATCAATGGGAACAGCATTTCTAAGACAGAAACACTGGTTGTGGTCAGGAATAATAGGATGCAACTTTGTTTAATTAGTCACAATGTAATGCTCTTATTTGTGTTCCTAACTAAAATTGAATGTACTGAAAATATGTAGCTCTGGTTGCTCTGAAAACATGAGGTCCTTATTATGGAGTTTATGATTTAAAATAAGTATCAACGCCTCATAAAATGAGCGTTATTAACTTGCAACCTGAGACATACTAACATCAGAGCAAAGTCACCAAAGTGGACTGGTTAAATGAATCTACTCACTCTGTAGGATTGGAGTAAATCCAGGAAAACATTCAGTTTTTCCACAACATCATCTTCTTCCCGTCTGCCCTGAGGATATTGGCAAAACAGAATTTATTACAAGTTTCGGTAAAGCACAGTCTGGCAGGTGGTGCAGGTGAAGGACTCAAGGCTGTACCTGCTGAGCAGCTTTGTCAGAGAGCACAGCAAACTCCACAGACAGACTCTTCAGAGACTGACGCAGGGCCCCCCAGGTGCTTTGAGAGGAGGCCAAGGAGGGAAGAGATGAAGAGTCTGAGCCCAGTGAACTGCAAAAAAAAAAAAGCATTATTACAGAGGCAGAATGAAACTTTATAATATAGCTGCCAAACTCATGTTAAGCTAACACTCATAAAACAGACAGAAAAACAAAAGCATTGGAATGTTATTAACATTTGTTTTTCTGAGTCCCAAACCTCTGGGTACAAGAAAAATACTTTATGATGAAATACCTGAGCTCTCTGCCAAACATGAGAAGATCAGTGGCGTTCTCCTTCGAGCGCTCTGCCATTTTCTCAGCTCTGTCACGCAGTTTGTTGAAGCTGTTGTGGATGTTTCTGATCAGCTCTCTGCTTGTTGAGAACTGGGCTTGTATGTCAGCAGGGAGATATTCCTGTGAACAGATCAAACACAGCTTTCTGAAATGTTTTGCAGTTGTAAAGTTGTGATCATCGTGAGGAGTGTAAATCAGAGTTATTATTCTTGCAGACACTGTGACAAACCTTTGCCAGGGTTGCGATTCTGTTGGTCATGAACTCATCGCCTGTTTTCTTGTAAGTGTCACGCAGCTTAGTCTGAACATCCTGTGTGGGAAGAGGGGTGAGGAAAAAGACACTGAGTGGCTAGAACAGGATGCGTTTCACTCTCAGTCATCATGATGATAACGCTCATGGTGCAACAGCCACGGGGCAGAACAGAACAAAGCAGCCAGTGATAAAATGACAACATACGGAGCCGCTGAAGGTGAGGAAGGTCTTCACCAGCTCGTCCTCTGAGAAGAAAGGATGCCGCGAGACCAAGTTAATGAATCTGCCGAGAGCTCGTCGCCGTCCCTCAATGAACTCCCGCTCAGAGACTGAGGTCAAGACTGTGGGGAAATAACAAAAAACAGTGAGAACACATGTAGCAGTTTGACCAGGTGTGAGAGGACTGAGATTAAATAACAGAAACATAAAAGGGAAATCAAACATCCAATCTTTTGGCTCCAGAGTGAAAGCAGGGCAAAATCAAAATCAGCAATGCCTCAATATCAGCTGATGTCACCTGAGCTAGAGCTGGCTGGTGCTGAGCCATAAACTGGCAATGGACGACACAACCCTTCACCTAAAGTGCAGCCAAAACATCAAGAGCTCCCCTTGGTGACAGCACAGTTTGGTTACAAAGCCTACCTCCTCTGTTGTGTTACGTTGTCCATATTCATATACAATCAACTGGCTGAGGAACAAAATAGAGAAGTCAGCTTACCAAATCTCTTTGGCAGCTTCTTATGTTAGCCTCAAGCTAGTGGTTGGGAGCTTTATTAGCTTCTGAAAGCATAACCCACCACTTAGGTTTATCTGTCAGTTGTTAAAATGAAATGTGGATAATAGAGGCACTGCGTTTCGACCAAGGGGCAACCTCTGGAGTTGAAGAAGTTTTTTGTTTTTTTAAAGCGCAGTACCTTGAGTGTCCACTGGTGGCTAGCTCCAAAATCCCATGAAAGCCCAGGAAAAGATGTAACATTACAAAGTCCATTATAACAGCAGGGATTTAACATGTTTACAGTCTGGTACTGAAAATGTTTTTTTCTCCATGTCTACATTTTGTTTTCTAAACTTATATTGATTATGTAAAGGCTGAGTTATATATAACCTATGCAAAATTAGGGGCATGGCTAATTTGACTGACAGATGAGATCATTGTAGCTGTTTGTCAGATAGCCAGGCTTTGTCCTCAACTCCACTTGCTTAGACGAAAGTTAGCAGGAGTTAGCATTTCTGATATGGCGATCGCCATCTTTTGTCTTCATAACACCTCTTCAGAAACTACATGGTGACATCGCTGAGACTGTGTTCATGTTTTGTACAGTCCATTGTTTTCACAAGGAAAAAGAACGTATGAAGTTAGATGCTGCTTATTTTAAATAGAACATCATTCCTAATGAGTTTTAAAATGTGATATAAGTGCACTGCTAAAATTGCACTCTATTTCAGAATTTTACAACATCCTTGAAACTGAAGCAGATCTCGAGCAACACATGTAAATACGTTTACAGAAAATAGCACACATGTTGGGAAGACAAATTAACTTATCTGATATTTTTTGACACATTCTGTTGAAGATCTGTAACTGAGTCCAATCCAGTGTTTTACACAGATTCCACAGTGTGCTTGTGTGTGTGTTCGTGTATGTGTGTGTGCGTTGACATGATTATCATTCCAAAGCTACAATCAGTCATTGAGAGCTGAAATAGGCTCATTTTATGCATCACCAGTTTCCTTGTTTCTGTCAGGCAATCGCTCTGATAAACGGTAATGATGGTGTTTGAAAGAACAGAACCTGCAGGAATAACCGTTTGGATCGAACTGAACGTGTATTCTTTATTCTCTAAAAACTTCATCAACCAAAGCCCGCTCAGCCAACAGAGCCCCCTGGATATCCAGCACAACCTTAGAATAAAGCATATAATCCCCATCAAAAAAATGGCTTGAGAAATGATGAATGAAAGGAAAGAGATGTAGAAACAAAGAATCACGAGGGAAGCTGTGGTTAAGTCAAAGCTCAGACAGAGTAACATACCTCCTTTTAACATTCTTTTAGGTGGCAGTGCTGGCACCACTCTGTAGGCAAATCTCTGGAGCAAAACCTCGTGGAAGACATCAAAGTCGCTGTAGCGTCTGTACACTGATATCTTGTATCGCTAAAAACGAAAAGGAAATAAAGAAAGTAAGACAAAAGGCACCAAGTTTCAACTTACATTACATTTGTGAGAGCAGA
Organism: Notolabrus celidotus; assembly: GCF_009762535.1. NCBI lineage: Eukaryota > Metazoa > Chordata > Actinopteri > Labriformes > Labridae > Notolabrus > Notolabrus celidotus. Next base: position 22,303,453 of record NC_048291.1, read on the forward strand.
AAGGCCAGAATCAGTCATTTTCTACTTGCTAACTGCAAGTGTTTACTTAACAAAAAACAACTTGCACAATGTAAATGGACTTCCATGATAAATGACTTTCTGAGACAATTAGCACAGACATTTTGTTACTTTAAACTCTTTTAAATTCACAAATAACCAAGGAATGAGTTGCAGGAGGAGAAAAGAACCAAGCAAACAACATTCATCATCTATGTCATCAAAAGGTGAGCACACTTTTAGCTTTATTTGTTGTTTTTGTCTACGTCTCTCTAACACAATAATTTCCATGAACTAGGTTTAATGGAATCCCTTGCCTGGCTGGTGACTTGGTACTCCACATGTTTGAGGAACAGGCCCTTCTTCTCAGGTATGAGCTCCACCTGGACCGTGTCTCGGGCCAGCAGTTTGTCCAGTGTCTGGGACAGCGTCAGCACATCCTCCTGAGCCGGCTGCATCCTTAATGCACTCAAATCCCTCGGCTCCCCAAGCTGAGGTTTTGGGAACTCTGTTGAACACACAACCAGAACTGACTTCTAATATTTGTATTTCAGATTAGTCTCAATAATTCAAGACTGTATGAATTGCGTAGCGAGAAGGAATGCTTGTGTTTAAACCACATATCTTCTTTGAGTAGATAACAGCGTGTCTTGCTCTTTGTTTCTAGCATGCCCTGTATTGTGCATAGCGCCCATGTGATCTTTTATTCCCCAACATTCCAAGAAGGTCATGAATTGAATGTAATGCACTACGACAAACGCAGAAAACTTGTTCTTGCACAGATGAGGAAGTGGCATGCAGCTAGCTGCCACATTGGCCACACCTGAAATAACAGAGAAAGCCTTAAATCATCACAGAAGGTTGGTAATGGATCCAACTCGAGCCAGCATAATGGCTACCTCTATGAAAACCAGAAAATTCCTCTCTATCATCTTCCCACTGAGGGACCAGAGAAAGAATGCAACACACACACTGCTGAGGCTTCTCTGCTGAAATAAAATACATGATATAAAGCTAAATCAGATCAATAGCTTTTCTTATTTCTTCTACTGTGAGAAAAATTCAAAATGTGGACTCAAGCTTTTTATTCTGTTGACATACATTTAAAACGAAAACTCCCAAATATCCCTGAAGTACTTAACACTATTGCAGTATCATGCAGTATATCTACGTGGAAGCAACAGGTGGGTGTATCCCAGTGATAAACTGTCAGAGAAAACCTATAGGGAATGAACCCTGAGTACGAGTGAGCTCATAAAAGAGTGACATTTGCCCTAAACAAATGATACACAATACCTGAGCAGTAGGGGGGTGGCTGAGAGGACACAGAGAAACTGTCGAGCTACTCATTAAGTCAAACATTTTATTGTTTTGCTGTCATTGCACCACTGTCACCTACCTTGTATGCAGTTCTCCAAGAGTTTGGGACTTGGTTGTTTTCCTTTCTGAGCAAAAGCGATCAAAGCAAGCGCTTTGTAGAAAGACAACTTGCTTAGGAATCCGTCCGTGGAGTCTACATGCTCAGCAATCTGAGGAGGACACAGACAATCTGACATGAAGGTCATCTTTTTTTCTCAGTAAAGTCTAAATTCAACTGTGGTTTTACATTCCCCCTAGTCTAAAAAGTGCTCACTGGACACAAAGGTCAGGAAAAAGGAAATTCTACAGAGCTGTGAGCTGGCTCTGAAATATTTTGCAGAAATGACACACTCAAAGAAATTTCACAACACTGACTTGTCGTACCATTAGGTTATATGTCAGCATTAACGTAATCCAATCTGACAAATCATGAATCATCTCACAAAAAATCTAATTACCACGTCTTTCACAGTTCGATAGATAGCCTACACAATGCTTGTGCCAACTCTCTAACAGGATGTTAAAACTATAACTACATGATTTGGAATACAACAGAATAATACAGAGAGCTCTTGTTGTTATTGCACATTGTAAAATGAATTGTACAGTGCCTCTCTAAAAGAAAAACAGTCAACACAGACCCACATGCGTGCAGCGAACCATACATGCACATTTTAAATAGTTATGAAAAGAGGTAGTGAAAAAAGTGTAATGAAGAAAAGAAGCGGTGCAGTCAGTGAAGTCTTAAGTGTTATGTGACCTTTTGGATACACAAGATTTTTATTGCAGATTAAATGTTATTGCTCCATGAATACTATTTCACATTAAATGTCCTTACACTGTGAATATTTTTGCACAGTTAATTTTATTGCACCACTTTGAATATGCTGCCCATAATACATTATTACTCCTTTACCATAATAACCAATGGGCAAGATATTCAAAGTAGATTGCCTTATATTGATTATAAAGTATATTTAAGTCTTTAGCTTATAATGTATTCATGAGTAATAACACAAATCTCAGGATTTATCATTTTCAAAACAAATCAGCCCTTTTTTGTTATGGATGGTTGGATGACATTCACCTCTGAAGGTAAATTCAAGTTATAAATATAAAAGCAGTTGTCTGAAACTGTGATTCCCTGCTGTTATTGTTAGGTGGTGCTGCTTTAAATTTCATTCTAAATGTATGTTGTAGTCTTTAATAGACTTTTCCCTCCTGTAACATTTTAATGATTTGTCCCCCACATTCCAACAAAGTGTGAGCCCCTCACCTGGCCTAAAACCGCCTTGGAGAGATCGGTCCTTTGAAGCAACCGCTGAAAAACTTCAACCTGCACTCTGTCATCTGTCCTACAGCAGATGGCCTCATATACTTCCCTGTAATAGGCAGGAACTGAGCCTAAAAGAGGAACAACACCTATGTAGCATCACAACCACCCAAGGATAAGAAATATATGATCACTGGCAGTATGTCCCTGATCCTTAATGACCTTACTATGGGACCTTGTTATGTATTAGTGGTACTAACTGCTGGGATTATGGTGATCTTATCAGCTTTTATAGGACTAGTTTATTTCGCATCACATGGTTGTAACAGAAAGGCAAACCAGCAGCCAAAAGGCAATAAATACAGTGTTTCAGCACATTATCAGACTAATCGTAGCTTCAAAGTAGTGACTTGTAGCTAAAATTAAGACATCAAATCAAACTATCTCTGTTGATGTTCTAAAGTATAGCAGCCTGCACAAGTGGCATTTTTTTCACGTGGCAGGAAAAAACACAACATGTAGCTTTATGGTCATTTTGCGCCCCTGACATTACTTTTGCAGGATTATTAACTGTCACTGTTGCTCATCGCATATGAGGGGAACATCAATAAGTTGATCGAAAAGTGATACATCTTTCTTGGCTGGGTTACGGATTGACTTCGGTCCGAGATCTTCATGTACCCAAAAGTTCTCACTGGTCAGTTCTCATCGCGACTTCAGCAAACAGAATGATCCTTCTTTAAATACAACCAGCAGAACATTTCTCATACATGGCTTCACACTACGACACTATTCAAAAACAGCTCAGGAAACTAGATGGCAACATTGTGTAATGTAGTTATCGTACTATACCTTCATTGATCTCTCCTGCCATGGTGCAGTCTGTCATGTGAGCACAAGAGCACCTCCATGTGATTTCCTGCAGAAAAGAAAAAACAAGTCATTTATTTCTTAAAGTTGTAGTGAGCGTTGGTTAAAGTCCAAGTGGAAATTGGAGCTGTGACTTCCTGCACTAAAATGTAGCCTACAAGCTTATGAGGGAGTCATATCCAGCTGTAAACTTCAATTTGAAGTTTTAAAGTGTGAAGAAGAAGCGCAAGTGCTTAGGTTTATGGCAAAACATTTCCTTTTTAACTTAAAATAAATCAGCGACCGCGAAAATATTCAAAGTGTAATCAAACAGTCTGGGATGAGATCGGTAGTTGGACCTGTTTATTTCCTGGTTTCATTTGTGCACGTTTCATTTTATTTGATTTTGTGTTCCTCATTCTTTGTGCCAACCAAGTTTACACAGTCAATGGTGCGGACCGAGTACTGGTGCATTCTGGTACCCCTCGTAAACTTCAACTTCTCCATGGTGGTTGGCATTCAATTTATTGGTGCATTCACGTAACATTTTACTCCTCGTTACTCATAGATTTCGACCTGAAAGAAATCTGCCTACTTCTCAATGGCATACAAATGACCGTTTTTACACCAATTAGAAAAATTACAGAATGATAAAACTTCTTTTTCTTTTAGTTTAGGTTTGATAGGTTTTGTTTTTTTAAACAAAGCTTATATATGAATTTTTCAATACAACAGTAATAATTCACAGTGATGACATTTGTACTGATTAAGAGAATCCCCCACCACCCCCACCCATGGTAACATTTAGAGGGAATATAACTCAATATCACAACAGAATAGAATTCTTACAATATAATTAAATAAAACAAATTAATGCTATTGTTTTCTAGGCTGCATAAACATTACACAGAAGTGACAGCGTGGACAAAGGAGACACCAGCCGGAGTGATGAAGCAGCAGAGGAAGTGATAGTGAGTTGAAAATGTGTGAATATGTTGGTACCATTTCCCTGTACATGCTATGAAAGTATCTAGACCTGTTACCTGTGTACTGAGAAGGGAAGGAGAGGGAATATAACTCAATATCAAAACATTACAATGGAATGAAATAAAAACAAATGAACAAAATAATATTAATAATAACAATAATAATATTAATAATAACAATAATAATAATAATATTATTAATAATAATAATAATAATAATAATAATAATAATAATAATAATAATAACATGAAATACAATAAATATATGAAACAGATGAATTGAAATAAATACATAAAATAAATAAAGTAAAATGTTATGGGTTAAAACAGTACACCATTATCCAGGGCATAAACAAGCACTGAAACACGCAAAAGAGGGGAGCAGCAGCATGAGCCAAAGGGGCAGGGTCCTTCCAGTTTGACTCATTTGCCTATTATTACTTACATGGACATGAAAGGTTACTCATCCACAAAATTAGCAGAGCTTAAAACATCAACATGACTCAGAAAGGGCTGCCATATCAATAAAAACTTATTAGCCGATCCCCTGACAGTAGACCTTATCTTCTCCAGCTTTACAAAATGTAACATGTCTCTAATCCACTGTTTAAATGTTGAAGAGTTACAGTCTTTCAATCTAATCAAAATTTGTCTTCTGGCTACAAGTGTGGCAAAAGAAGTAAAACTTTGTGTGTACTTGTTCAAAATTAGATTTTGTGTCACCACACCAAATAGCGCTAAAAAAGCAGACAGTTCTAAAACTCTACCTGTAGTTTTGGAAAGTACATCAAATATTAACAGCCAAAAATTGGATAACCCAGGAAATTCCCAAAACATGTGAATTAAAGTGGCTTCGGGTTGTTTACAGCGATCACAAACAGGCTTGGGTTTGTTACAGTGGCCCTGAAGGACAAAACTAATTTACAAAAGATGAAACACTTTTACAAAGTTGGAGACAAATTTACATTTTGGAAAACATTTTTACAATTAATAAAACAAAATGACATGACATGAAATGAAATGACATTACCAAAACACTTTTACAAAGGCCAAAACAAATTTTACATTTAAGAAAACAAATGTAAAAAAGATGAAACACTTTTACAAAGTTGGAGACACTTTTACAAATGACAGAACACTTTTACCGTAGAGTCTGACTTCTATTAGTCTGACTGAGGCTCTGTGGTCTGAGGCCGTTTCATCGGAATTCTGACACATGATGAAGGTTTTGAGGAGATATGACAGAGCTTTTCCGTAGACATGATGCTTTTTCAGCCAAGGTCTGACACCTCACTCTGAGACCCGAGGATATCCTAATCATAGACTGTAAATAAAAATGGACAGCATTGCTCCGCCTCTTCCCGTTGTACGGTTCTGAAGCCAAAAAATCCCGCTCCTGGGTGCAGCCATTGTGCAGCCAGAGCCTGCGAAGCCACTGTAACGAGCTCCGCCCTACAGCGTAGCGTCACAAGACGCTGTGTTTCCTTTCAAGCTTCCCTCTACGGCAGCTGTGAATCAAAGCAAACCCGGAAGTAAAACCTTGCTTTTTAAACTCTAATAACTAACGGAAAAGAAACTTTTCAGAAAAAAGAGGCCTTGAACACAAAACAGTCAAATAATAACTACATATCACCACAGCATACGGATGTGAGAAACATTCGTACCACGTGTATTTATTTTTTAAAGATTGACTGCTCCCCCATTCAAATAAATGGGGAGACAGATTTTTTTACCTATACTGCAGCCAGCCACCAGGGGGCAGACGCTCTGCTGAAAGCTTCACTTCCAGCCGAGCGAGATGCACCCCTTGTCCTAATATGTAAACCATGTCGCTCCGTTTGGCTTCTCTCCATCAAAACAAACTAATTGACCCTCAAACGATCACTTCTGTATCACTTCCGATATTTGGTACATTCCCTTTCCGTAAAAATGAAATGTTAATTTGTTTCAGAAACGGTAAAGTTTCCATCTTTTGTAAATTTGTTTTCTTAAATGGTAAATTTGTTTTGGCCTTTGTAAAAGTGTTCTGCTGATGTCATTTTGTTTTATAAAATGTAAAAATGTTTTCCAAAATGTAAATTTGTCTCCAGCTTTGTAAAAGTGTTTCATCTTTTATAAATTTATTTTCTTAAATGGTAAATTTGTTTTCTTAAATGGTAAATTTGTTTTCTTAAATGGTAAATTTGTTTTCTTAAATGGTAAATTTGTTTTCTTAAATGGTAAATTTGTTTTGGCCTTTGTAAAAGTGTTTTGCTGATGTCATTTTGTTTTATAAAATGTAAAAATGTTTTCCAAAATGTAAATTTGTCTCCAACTTTGTAAAAGTGTTTCATCTTTTGTAAATTAGTTTTGTCCTTCAGGGCCACCGTATTTTATATTGGGTACAAAATGAGACCGTTCGATAGCTTTTAACCAGTGTTATGTTCCTTCCATCCCCCTTTTCAATAATGCAGTCTACACTTTTTCTAATATTACCCGGAGTGCTCATGGTCTTACCACATATGTGCCTCTGGGTGACGCTACTGGGTAACTTTTGTGTTGCTAAGCCGGGCTCTGTGCGGGCCGGGTGAGCTGCCTGCTCGGTGAGTGTCGTGAACAGACGCCGTGTTGGCCCCAGACAGTCTCCCTACACCCGGATAATGGCTGGATGGAGGTCGAGCTCGAAGGTTCTTGTTTGAGCTGTTGCGCTGGAAGAGGACTACCAGAGAAGAACTGAAGGATTGACAAGTGAAGGAAACAGGATGTAATAACTAACCGCAGAGCAGAATGTCAAGTGGAACAAAAGAGACTTCTTGTTGTTCTGCGACTCTCAGAGAACTGAACTAACCAGCAGCTAACCCGGCTAACGCTAGCCGAGTTAAATCTAGCTAACATTACGGGTAACTATGTCTTCCTTTAAATACTGTCTTTGTTGAACGAAATGTGAATTAACATGAGCAGACTGGTGTTTGCAGCTTATTTGACTTTAGTTCTTGTAATAACTAAATGTTTACTTAAGCTGACAGGTTAACAAGCTAACTAGCTCGGCTAGGCGTTTGGTTTCCGGGGGTTTATATCTGCTAGTTAATGTTTGTGGGCTTCTAGCAGGATCAGTGTTTGTCAGGTTACTGAGCTGTTTTTATTGCAGTGCTTGAACTCACTAGCACTGAATGAGAGAGTTAACCCTCCTGTTATGTTGCGGGTCAAATTGACTCTTTTTAATGTCTATATTAGGCAATATATGGCTTCCAAACCAGCTGAATGCAGCATACAAATCTGGGCAACATGTGACAGAAAAGGTGTCGCGTTAATTTACCAACATCCCTTCCTAAAAATTAAAAAAAATTCCAATTGTAAAATAAAATAAACAAAAATGCATGTCATGTAAAACTTTTGTATTTGGGGCTATCCAATGTACATTTAAAAAGTTTTAACATTCATTTTAATGAAAAACGAGTGAGTTATCCTCTTTGAACCATGATCTGTGAAAATTAAAGAACACCAATGAACTAAATCTTGATTTAAATGGTTAGTAATGGAGTTAAAATTTAGATTAAAAAAATGTGTATTGGGATTTTTTGGGGTTCTGACACTTTTGGATAATTGTATATGCCCAGGAACATTATTGCTGTTCCAGAGAAACAAACATTACAGGAGGGTTAAGTATAAGCAACTGTAAAATGATGAATCAACTACAATTAGAGTGAACAATGAAACATTTAGATTGGTAAATTGGACTTTTAGTTGTTAGTGAATGTCTAACTGGAGCTATACTGCTACGAGCTTGATGAGCCTCACTGCTTTTTGTTTTTGTCTTTCCTCTCAGATACAGAGAGAGTTTCTGAACTGGTTTCCTCTCTGTGTTTACAGTTTGAAGCATCTTTGCTATCTTGTTCGCTGAATCAATCCTCTCTGACATTTACTCGCCATGGCAGCAGTGGTTAGCTACTCTCCACCGTGGTGGGTGAATCTCCTGCACAGACTCCCACATTTCAACCTGAAGTTTGAGCAAACGAGCAGTGACTTCCAACCCGAGGACTGGACATATCAACAGGTAAAAAAAAACGTACCTCCTTTCCTACTTTCACACAACCATAGGAGTATTTATCATCAGACATCCTAAATATTCTGTTAGACACGTTTACATAAATGAGTTGATGGTTTGAGTTCAGAATCTTCATTTGAGTGCAGGTTCATAACATCATTGTGATCAAATGTGCAGCATTACATTAAGATTAATATTACACAATTTTTCAGAGACAGGTGACTTGCTAGCACCTGTTCACTCTCTTCACCTTTCGAGCCATGTCACCATCTGTGTGCAGCCTTTATGTGCATGTCTTGACCTTTTCTAGACACCAGCCAGATGGCTTGAAGTTGTCTGATCCAAGATACCTAAGTTGACCTAAGCACATTTGCACACATGGTTCATATCAAAGAGAATCAGCTTGATGATGGCACTTTGTTTTATTAGGTGAGGTGGTAGTATCTGTCAGGGCAGTGGATGGCTGTGATCTGAAATCAGTTCTTAATGAATTGTGTTAAAGCTCTTCCTTTGTGAAACTGCAGCTTTATAAAACCTCTGAGGGACTGGTTATTGATGGGGTTTAAATTGCGTTTCAGAGACAATTGAGTGCAAAATATGCCACAAGAGATTGAAGGTTAACTTTTGATGCAAGTCAAAAAAATGGCAGACATCAGTGGAAGTCATAAGACAACAGTACTTCCTCTTTCACTGCTGAGGTATGACTCAGAAAAGCAGAAGCACCATGGGAGTCATGGCCCCCTCATGGGGAAAGGGAAGGACTAGACATGCATAATCTTCGTTGGAAGGGATGTGTGTGTGACAGGAAGAGGGATCGAATGAGTCAAACTTACACAGTTCCCACATTCTTGTTTTGCTGTTACTAGCTTGTGAAATGTTGACTGACATTTAGATCTTGAACTTGATCAGCTTCATCGTGTAATCAATAGAAACGGGCTGTAGTTAGGGCTAGAAGATTATTCTTGTTGAATACATAGGTCACTTGAAGTGGCCATAGATTTGCTGACAAACAAACATAAACACGCAACATGCATGTTAAAGGGATACACGTGTTCAGCATAAAGGGTGGATTAATGCTCATTATATGAAAATGCACAGCTGTTTGAGTACATTTCCTTACTTAAACAAAAAAAAGAGGTCATCAGCTTGCTTTACCAGAACTGATTGCCTACTGTGATGACGGGCTGCTTATATCCAACGCTCTCACTCTGCCTTCAGGGGAAGTCTTTACATGTGCAGATGGCTGAGCTCTGAGTGGTGCTCAGTGATGCTAGGACCTCGTCATGTTGGTGCATCATTGGATGTTTTCTAACTGTTGAACTGTGTCTTCCAACATACAGAACCTGTGTCATTCAATGGTATTAGTGTCCGATTATCCATTCTGTCCTTTGTTCGTGTCACAGTCCACACTTAAAAGGATTTACACACAAGTATAGTCGCACGAAGCACTCTGTTGTCTGTCTCTGCTTTGGGCCTTTGATTGTTAAGAGAGCGAGTTCACGAGCAGCCAAGATGGTTGACAACCACAGCATCAGGGCATGTCTGCAACTGGGATGCAGTGTGGAGAAAAGTGAACAAATAGAGGAACCCTGCAGGGGTTTTTAATGAAACAAAACTGGCGGGATGGAAATTTGCCCCAGCCGTGAATCCTCAGGAGTGTACAGTGAACACTGGGGCCCTCTGCGTGACCTACATAAGACGTGCTGCTGTTGGCTGAGAGGTTTCTCTTTGATAGTATACTGCTTAAGTATGAGCCTTCAAATTCTGCCTATACAATGTGATGGCAGCTTTTACATGGAGCAGAGACCTCAATTTTTAATGCTTTGTTTTTGTATTTCTTTAAATTTCATTTCACACTTGGTGCCATATTTGGACACAAATGAACTTCTGTTTTTTATCAAAGCACTCTTTATTTATTTTCTAATCAAAGCAAAGAGAAAGACAAGACTTCTTATTTTAGATATGTGGTCTCCTAACTACAGTCTTAGATCCTGATACTTTGGCACAAAACTTGCCTTTAGTTTTTTTTTTTTTTACTTTATTGCCACATTTTTAAAACAACAGGCAATTTAAAATACACAAAAACAGTTTCACCTCAAGATTTATAGAGATGGACATCCGAATAGTAAATCATAAAAGTCCTTATTAAAATAATCAGTAACTGTTCTCCACCTTCTTTGAAACTCAGGCAGTGTCAGCCGTAGCTGGGCAGTCATATGTTCCATTGTGTAAACATGTTTGACTTTTTGTAACCATTGGTCAACTCAGGGGGGATTAGGCTTCATCCAGTTTATAGTGATTGTTTTATTTAGCAGTCATCAACAAAATGTGCAGAATAAAACACTGATCCATGGTAAAGAAGTGTCCAGAACATATTTCCAACAGAAACAATAAAGGGTCCATGGGGTTTGCCTTTAGTTTAATTTAGCACCATTGTAGCAAAAAGTGGAAAAAAAAAAAAAGTATATTCTAGCTTCTAATGGATATTAATCAACATAACATTGTAATATATCCTGCAGTAGAGAGGGCGATCTATATCAATGCTCAGCTTCAAGCATAGTATGTGATGTGTTTTTATGTGGCCTTTTAGAGGCCCATTATCTCCTCTGTTATTGATGTGTAAGTAGTATCAGCCATGAAGTTTCCATAACTCTGTCCTTCTGTCCATTAGTCCATCCTGTTGCTGGGAGGTTTGGCTCTCGCCTGTCTGGCCCTGGACCTCTTGTTTTTGTTATTCTATTCCATCTGTCTGTGCTGCCGGCGGAACAAAAACCAAGAGCAGCCCGGCGCTGACTGCTGCTGCACGGCATGGTGTGTCATCATCGCCACACTCGTCTGCAGGTGAGTACAGACTCAGATGAGACTGCTTTGAGACCCTCAAGCAGAGCGAGCTGTTCAGTTTGTTTGCATGTGTTTCTAAAATCTTTTCACCGAAAAATGTAGTGCAAATCACATCAGACAAATCAGATGGATGTTTAAATTGTTTCATCCCCTCGATCTATCCAGTTCAAGATGCTATGGTAAACAAAGCACCCTCCAAGGAAACAAGCTCAAACTAAAACATCAATTTAAAGAGTTCCACCTAAACTGAAAGCCATGAGACTGAAGCATTTATTCAGTGATCAGTTTCAGCCATGCTCTGCTCTATATTGATCCTCTGTTTTACGATGTCACTCACTTGTTTTAACAACACATTAGCCATCAGCTCTCACAACCTTCTGGCTCATCCATGTGGCTGAGCTCCATGAGCACCACAATGACCGCAGAAAGACTACATTTGAATCGTTTGAGGGGATTTATCTGCTGGTAGGAGGAAATCATAACAGTTACCACTCCGATGATGCCACAAGCAAATAGCTGATACAACCAGTTTACTTTATTCAATTAATGTCGTGCAAAAGACTTAATGAGGTCGACTCAAAGTCTGAGAGGATGCGGTTTGTTAGGTTACCCGGGCACTGAAGCAAAAAACACGGCAGGATGCTCTCAAAAGGAAATGTTGCTCTGTTCAGAATAGAGGGGAAAAAAGCACTAAAAGGTGCGGCTTTGATTCAGATTTGTTTTCACAATGCAGCACAGAACTATCCAGTTGTCAAACATTAACATCACACTGGTTGTAATAACTTAGTTGCATTTGAAGTGTTCAATGTGCAGCGAGGATATCCTGAATCAGATCTGTGTTTGATGATTTGGATGAGGGGTCAAAAATGAAAACTAGAGTAGAACATCTCCCTTCATAGTGCTGGAGGCAATTATGTTTGTGAGACTGCATTGTTAAATCACAAAAGCTACACAAACTGGCCTCAATTCTGTGTTTTGTTCTTTTAATTTTGATGTAAACAGTGGCGGCTATACCATCTGGACCTGCTTTGTCTCCTTGAATGCAAAATTTGTTTCCTGTTTCCTTCCGTCTGTTGATGGGCCACCAGAGAGCCATCACAGCTGATTCAGAGTAGCACAAAAAGCAGGGAGACCTGATGAGTACAAGAACTGCATTTCAATCACTGCATCTGTGTGTGTTTGTACCCATGCACAAATGTGTTTCAGTTAAAGCGGGAAGAGATCAAACACGTCTGCGCTTTTTTTTCTTTTGCTTTTGTTCTTTGGGAAATGATGCCAAGCACAGACTCCATCAAAGCACTGCACCACCGTTGACAATGTTGGGATCATCCCAATATTTTTTTTTTGGTGTTTCCGCAGTTCTTTTGAAATGTTGTCTACGTCAGAGAGAACAGTGCAGAGTTTCCACGGGTTCACATCACAGCAGGGAGGTTGGTTTTGTTTTTGCTCTGAATCTGGCCCTCTTCACCTTTTTCACACCGCAGAGCTTGAGCGGAAGAGATTAGCAGCCCTCTCAGACGGCGGAAAAACCCATTTATTCACTGAGTGCTGTTGGCCGAACACAGTTAGACTTGGTCTGACTTAGCTTGGAGTGATTCACTTATCATGATCCTATTTGATGAAATCCGCTCTGGCTTGGAATGGAGTATGAAGAAGGCCAACAGCTGCAGCACAGGAAGAGATAGCAGCTCTCGTTTCAAATTGTTCCTCCAAGCACAGAAAGGAAGTTTATTTTTGTCAGAGGAAAGAAAGAACCTACTGTAGAAAGAAATATCATTGTTCTATCTTTTGACAGAGAGAGAATTTTGACTGTTTTTTTTTTTCGTGTGTGTTGATGAATCTTCGGAAAGTGTTTCCCATGCAGTTGCCGGAACTGTTTATCTGCAACCTGAGGCCTGTCCGTGCAAATGACAGCCGATCTCCTGCCTCAGTACAGCCTTTGTGAGCCGGGCTGTAGGGTTTGGGGCATAGCTGGTCCATTCCTCTGTGTTTCCATGGTTCTGTATGGAGTCTTTCTGCTGGAACTGAAAGGAGCCCGTTGACTGGGCTCTGAACCGACGGGGTTAATGGAGAGTTCACACGCCTCTCTCCCTGCCTTGCTCTCCCCCTTGCTCGCTCTCTTCTCTGTCTCCTCTCTGTGTCTCTTTTAGCTAATCCCTCCTCCTCACCACCCTGTCTCCCCTCCCTTTCCTTTTGTTTCCCCTCAGCGCTGGCATTGCTGTCGGTTTCTATGGGAACGGTGAGACTTGTGATGGAGTGAACCGGGTGACGTATTCCCTGCGCCATGCGAACCGCACAATCACTGGGGTGCAGAAGCTGGTAAGACTCCAGAGTACAAAATATGCCAACATGTTTAATAAATCATCACCCTTCTGCCATGAGCAACCTTCATTTCCTCATACGGACTCATTCTCTCTCATAATGCCCGTTTGTGCTCTGCTGCGTCCAGGTTTATGACAGTACATCCTCACTGAACCAGACTGTAGATGACAATCTGCAACAGCTTGAGGGCCAGTACGCACAGCACGCCGACTACCTGTCCATCATCCAAAAGCTGCAGGGCCAGCTGGACGAGCTGGTCAGACAGATGGTGGAGATTCCCTTCTGGGACAATACCAACATCTCCCTGGAGGAGCTGGCTGTCAAGATTGAGCTGTATGACTGGTACAGGTAAGATAATGTAATGGTGCAGTCACACGAGGATGCAGGTTTTATTGTTGAAATGTGTGGCATCAAAGAATTGTCCAAGTGACAATACTTTTGATATCCGTGCACACAACGATGCACCAAAATCCTCATCTCAGTAATGTGTGGCAGGAGCCAGAGCGGGAGCAACAGTGTAGGAAAGCACATGGGCACCACAGACAACAATGGAGCAGATTTCCTTCCTTCATTAAACTTTAATGTGGACACACTCCTTCAGAGCTTCACTGATTTGTGAGGACTTTGACGTCATGAACTCATCAGAGAGCCTTCTTGCAGTCATAAAGTTACTTGGTCTCATCCCGGATGAGAGGGTGTTGGCCAAGGACGCACTGTTTGGTTTGTTTAAGAAGTAAAATCTCTGCTTGGATCTGATGTAGGAAGCAACTTAAATCACCTACAGTGTGTACTAAAATTTGAAGTTGCTGAATTTGATTATTTTCTAATATTGAGCTGGTCCACTGTGTTTTAGTGGTCCAAAGTCTGCCGGAGATTTTAGATCATGTCATGCTTTTGGAGAAGCTCTTTGAGAGTGACCTAGAGCAGTAAAATCATAATCATCTACATTTTTCACTTGATCCGACTTTGGGTCCAGAGCTCCTGTAGTGTCAGGTTCTTCTAGCAGGCAGCTGTTTACAGTAGGAAAGGGCATTTCAGGCCAAAATACTATTCATATTCGATAATCATAGGCATCTATTCAACGATTATTTGAATAATCATCATCCCCCATCTCACTCACACACACACACATTAACAGTTTTTGTGGCAGTTGTGTGAACCAGCAGCAGGACGAAGTGCTGCTAGTAGCGGACACTGTCAGCGTCTGTCTTGATCTTTATGTCGGTGTTTCTGTGACGCGGCAGCGTGGTGTGTGTGTTAACATTTTACAGCCATGCTCAGTCTCTAGATATATGTGTGTAGTAGTGTGAGATTCAGAAACTGAGAAAATGTTATGTTTGCTAACACAGATGCTCAATAGCCACCGTCTGGAAGGAATACCATATTACAACCAGGCACCGGTGAAAACGATGAAAATTGTGCTCTTAAAATGAGAAAATATTCAAAGTAACTCTTCGATTTTTAAAAAGTGCCCGAATATTTGAATATTCCAAAATCATTAGCCATCCCTAGTTTACAGTGATATAGCTCTTACAATCCACTTGGCACGACCTGACTAGCATCAAACGGCAATCTTTTGGAAGTTGGTAGGGACCAAAAACAGAGCTAAAAACAAGGGAAATGTCACATTTCACCAGTTGGCCAAATCCAACATATCCATGTAAATAATTTTTGTGTCCAAAACTTGTTTCCCTGCACGCAAGAGGTCCAATAATTATTAATCCATGGTTAAATATAAATTTGTTTGTTACTTTTTTGAATTAAGCAAAAGTATTAAGACATTAAATCATTGTTTCGTCATTAAAACATTCTTACTCGTTCTGAGAATACTTTTCTTGTTAATTTTTGTAGAAGAAGAATGAAACCTTTATGGGCTACATGTCTGTATTATTTGCTGGCTCCACAGACGGAGCTCTTTCCCCCTGCTCAATGGCATGATGTGCTGCTCCCAGCCATGTGTCGTTAATGACATTTGTCTTCACAGGTGGCTGGGCTACATAGGCCTGCTTCTGTTCGATGTCCTCATCTGCCTCCTGGTGCTGTTTGGCCTCATTCGCAACTCCAAAGGAACACTCATAGGGTGAGTCTCATCGCATCATCGTGGACACAGAGTTAGTCAAGGGAGAATGTGTGTGCACCGGGAATTTATATTCGCTGCTGTGACAGAATGAGTGTCGATTACTGCGCATGAAGCCGTCAACTGAGCAGAGAAAACTCGGCATGTTGGTCAGAATAAATCCAAGCTCTAAAACTATCAGCCCAGTCATAATTTATTGAGCATGAGCCTGAAACCAACAGTGTTAAAGTGATTACTAATACACTTTATGGCACACTTAAATCTACAGCTTTGCTTCTTTAAACAGGGGACTGGTTTACATTAAAGAGAGCAGCTGTAAAAATTCTATTTGCATTTTATAGCCACTAAAAATAATGAGATGAATGTAATAGAGTCAACTCAGACCAGTTAGTCCCTGCTATCAGTTTTTACCTTGATGGCAGATTTAAAAAGTGCTGTTATGCTAATAAACACATCCCCCTCTGTCATCTATGGATTATTGTTGCAGATGTGAATGGTGTTGTTGTTACTCGGCATGTTAAAGCTACTTAAACTTCTCACCTCTTCCTGCTCTCCCCAGTGTGTGCTTGTTTGGTGTGGTGGCTCTGGTAATCAGCTGGGTCTCCCTGGGGCTGGAGTTGGCCGTCTCTGCGGTAAGTGTCTCCATCAGAGCATGAGCCTGTTTTCCAGGTAGAGCTGCACAGTTCATTATGCATAATTGGATCACATGGTTCTGTTTGCACAGCCAGGAGGGCAGATTTTGGCTCAGAGTTCCTCCTGACTCGTTTTTTATTCTGTCTCAGTCCTAAGTCAGGGAGTTAAAGAAATATGACCAAGTGAGGAAACGTATAGAAACACAATGTGGACTACACCTGTCTTCAAACTAGCTGTGATGACATTTGTTGTGCTGTCACTTCTGATCACAACAAAATAATTGAGATTATCATTGCACCTTTAATACAGCAGCCTCAGTTCAGAGATGACTGAAGCAAATCATTTGGCTGGTTTTAGGAGGACAAAACTACTTTTAATAACTAGTTTGTGAGATTCCACTCAGCTGAGATGAAGTCAGCATGTCACATGTCGCAGCGTGTAGAAGATTCCATAACTCGCTTACATCTATTGTTGTGTTTGTGGGGTTGTTTGACTCCTTTTCGTGCAGTTTAAAGCTCATGATTTATGTTTCATCCATATTTATCACATGTTTTCTTTCTTGTTTTCCAGACCTCCAGTGACTTCTGTGTTGCCCCTGACATGTATGTCACCAAAGTGGTCAACCAGTACGCAGTTATCAATCAAGGTATGACTCATATGCATGATTTAACATGTATTATATGGAGTTGTTTTGTTTTCACTAACGCAGATCTTGAACGTGGTGAATATTAGTCATCTCAAATTGCAGTGTCCATGTTGGCCTGGTGATAGTGTCCCCTCTGAGCTCTGATTATTGTGCAGCAGTGAGAGAGCATTGTTCTGTAGAGTGGGGCTTGTTGTCGCTCATGGCCCATAAAGCACATAAAAATGACTGGCACATCTGCAGCAGGGTCAAGAGGCCAATGGGATGCCTTTAAAAGGCCTCTCTAACATGTCTCGTTTTAGTAATTGCCTTATCTGTCCCATGATGGGAGGGGAGTGTTTCCGCCGTGTTATTTTTTGTGTGCGCGAACACCACGTTGTGAAGCAGAGTGTGTGAGGGAGATAAGAGCAGTGGAGAGGAGGATCAAGGATGCAGTGCTTTTCCTTCATCCCTCTACAGTTCGTGGAAAAAAGAGAAGAGGGTGCTTTAAAAATACAAGCACAGAAGACTCCCCGCCTACTTTATGTGCTTTCTTTTCCAGCATCCACAAAAAAAAAGGAGTCTCTGCTCTCCTCTCTTTAATACAGTCATGGCTGAATATAAACACCTAGCTTTTAGTTAGTCGAGCAGAGCATCGGCTTTAAATGTCGTGATTTCCTCTGAACCATGAGCATGGACTTCCTTTAAGCTCTACACGGTATAATGCTGCAGCTGTGGGGCTGTTTTGCTTGAGGCTGATTCATGCAGGAGGAGGGGTTCAGTTCTATTTTCTCCTCTAACACATGTTCACTATCAGCTGTTTAAAGAAGTGACCCTTTATTCCCACTGTTACATTAAATTAGCTCTTAGAGTTGTACTTGCGCATTGATATAAAACATTATTACTAAACATTACATCACATTGAGGTCATGTAACCTACAAATCCTGGCCTTGGAAAGGGATTATCTTAGTTAGTTGTATTTTTCCCACTACACTTCTTAAAACTGCACCAGCCGAATCTGTGTGTATCACTGGGTTTTATTACTGCAGTGGATTTATTGCGTTCCTCTGCTGAAAAGCTGTTCTATTTTCTTCATCATGCATCATTTCAACAACCCTCATTGTTATTTTTTCATTCCTCTGCTTTCCATCCACCACATTATTCCTCCAGACACATGGTCCTAATCCAAACAGACAGTGAGAGTTCATCTGTGACATTTGTCATGTTGCAGCCAGTTTTTCTCTGTTATTCAGACGGTTTCCTGTCATAAATAAGAGCAGCAGTTGCAAAGATGAGCAGCTTGTTTGAGAACAGTTTAGCCTTTTTACTTGTTGAAGATTTCAAATAGGAAGTTATATGTTTCTGTTTGTACCTCCAACAGCTAAATGTAAGTATCTATTCACTCTACGTTTGTTTTCAGGAGGTACATCTCTCTATCAAACAGTTGCTTATTCAGTTTGGTTCTCTCTCATGCTTGGAATACATAAAACTTCTTCATAAAAACATAATGCTCAAACAGGAAGCTCGACTCGAGCTCAAGGAACTGGAACCAGATTTGTTTTGAACCTTTTTGCCAAATACTTTTGGCCAGGTGGGATAAAGAGCTGCCAGATCTCTGGCTAATGAAGCAGATATCTTGTTTACTGCTCACTCCAGAGGGGTATACGAAGCCGGATTTTGCGGTTATCGACGTAACTTCAGGGTTAACTCTGGATTTTCTATGAAGTTGGTTCCTGTTTTACCAGGGTTAGGGTTAGGGTCAGCTCGCTCGATCAGGAGCTCTGTGCGCTGATCGTGAGGGGAGAGAGACGGGCAGGACACTTTGTCTAGCTGTATGATTTTCTATATAAAATACTGATGACAGTTATTTATTTTCTTTCCTGACATCATACTTAAACAAAGTCTAAAATAAGCTAGTCAGATTAAGTTGTTGTAGGACTACTGTATTAGGTATAAAACTGCATGTGCTTATTACTTTGAATCATGTTTTCATTTTTATTTCTCCACAGCGCTCAGTTTGATACCGTCAGGGCCGCAGCTCAAATATTACATCTAAAACTGTCACACACGACAAAAGATTAAATCAGAGAGAGAGAGAGATCACTGTCAGGGAATAAACAGAGTTATTATAGTCAGATCTATCTGCACTAATGAAGGGATATAAGACCTAATTTGCGCATTCAAACTGTGTTTTTGTCTTATCTCTCAGTTCTTCTTTCATGTTTCAAACTCATCTGTGTTGATCTTAGTTGATTTTTCTAATATTAGTGCAGTGTTTGAAAAACATGTGGATGTGCTGACGGCAGACTGTCGGTGTCTGTGATTGGTCATAGGTTGCATTCTCCACCCCATTAATGTGAACGCGCTCATGGTAATTCTGGATTGTCTCAACATGTTGATAACCAGCGTTGTGAGACAGTTTAGCGTGATCTCCTTTGTTAGGTTCAGTGAAGCCGGATCAGGAAAATATATCTGGGAGATGTTGAACTCGCTTCATAGTATACCCCTCTGATCAGTCTGATCCTAAAACAAAACAGATGCCCTGTCTTTTTTTGAGCCATTGTAACCAAAGCTTTATTATAATCCTTCATCACTCAGTTCTGCACATAACTTGTTCTTCAGTTTTATGTTGCAGCGTTTTGTTTTTGGTCCTCCATCTGTACTTTATCATCAAAGAAAGATCATTCTCTGCATGTTAGCACATTCAGCAAAACATGACAGAGGAGTGAAACCCAGCCCTGCGAATGCTGCATCAGCAGTAACACCCTTAACTAAAAATCACACTCAGAGTAATTTTTGTGTCAGTGTGTGTGAAGAAAGCTTACTTACAATTTACCTCCCCACACCGGAAATTCTCCCCTGATGAGTCCGCTCAGCTGGGTGGGAAAGGAGCTTCTGACACAGCACAGTTAAGTGACTCACCTCACTTCCACCATGTGTTGTGTTGGCGGTGGAGTTCTCACAGCTTGTATTTGTAGACACTGCTGTAGCTTTAAACTCGGATCAGGATTTCTCATCCACTCCTACTCACTGCTGTGAGTAAGACAAAGTAACTGGAGTGGGTTGTAATAATGTGAAAGTACTGAGACTTAATTGAACACTGCATTGGTGCACTTTGTGCTGGGAACAGAATACTTGTTTGGTCATGTCATAATTTAACAGCAACTCCAGAGTAAACACCGTTTGTGTCGTGTTACAGGAGACTCTGAACTAGCAGAAGGATAATACCTAAATCACTAATTGGCCGTGTTCTGTTGTTCCTGGAGAGTTGCTGCTGCCGCTTCACAGGCTTTAATATTATATAAGCCTGCGTGAACTTTGTCGTGTTGGAACATTTCACTTCAGGATTAACTCTGCGGTCGAGCTGTTACAGAAGCAATCGAGCTCTAACACGATCAGAGGCAATATGAAAAGACAAGGCTAGAAACAAAATAAAGTGACTCTACATCCACTGTCAGTTGGCGTTGGGCGTTTTTCCCAGAACAAAACGATGGTGGTTGAAGCAGTGACTTATAAGAGAGAGCACAACGCAACGTGAAGGAAGAGATACCGAAACAGAAAAACATGATCATACTTCTCCTTTTGTTTAAGGAAGGAGCAGGTACCATTAAATATGATCGAGCTTTATTAAAATGCTGCTTTCTAGAGCAGTTTTTGATACATCCACTAAACATTCCAGCCTGAAGTAGTGTTCTGAATGTTGTTGCATCTCATTACTTTGCTTCTAAAAATATCACAATTATCATTTTGGATGCTCTCTTTAGTTTCCTGTGCTCGGCTGTTTAACGGTTGGGCTACTTTCATGTTAATCAAGCTTAAAACACTGCGTCCGTTACACACTACATCACCTTTATCAACACCTGTGATCCTTCTTTAGTAATATTACAACCAAAATGGCCGTGTCATTTATTGCACATGTTCAATTTCTATGCAGCTTGTATGTATGACAGAGACATTTCTGTTCACTATTGAATTGGCAGTGTGAATCAGAAATAATGGATCCTCTTGCAGCCTTTATGGCGAATTTAAGTGATGATGTTTCTCTGCTCTCCTTCTTCTCACAGATATACTGAAGTACTACCTAAGCTGCAGTATGGAGCAAACCAACCCATTCCAGCAGGTTTGTCATCATCACAACATTTCTTTGTGCATTATCTAGTTTTCAAATTGATTCATTTTCCCCTCAGAATCATTATCAGTATATTTATAGCCCTAACAATAAATCCAAACGCTTTCTATTACCTCAACATGAATCGCTGTATTATAGTTTTTGTCTGGGAATGCATGATTTATGATCTTATAGTTTGTGAGAATTCAAGTGGGCACAGTGAGTCACTCCCATGCCTTCAAAGCTGGACTCTGTTTTCTATGCATTAGCACAATACGTCCCATTCTTCCATCTGAGCGGCTCTTCCTGTGTGTCCGCGCCGATAGCAAACGTCTGCATGACAGAGAATGTGTATTAGAAGCCTGAGAAGTGAAGGCCACTTTACTCTGAATGTGTGGTTTGCTTTTTGTGGACTGCCCACATTTTATATTGCACATTAATAAATCATAACTTATGGATGCTGCTGAAGCCCAGGTGCCTAATGTTAGTTTGCCTGCACAAAAAAGTGAGCTATATTTGGAGTGTAAGCTATAAGCTGTCAGTAGACTTCACTGCAAGTAACTGAAGGCACCTCACTGCTGATGCCGGTGCTGTAAATGGAAATGCCTTTATAACATATATGTCTTTACACTTTATTTCAGAAGCTGTCCGGGAGCCACAAAGCTTTAGTGGAGATGCAGGATGACGTATCCGAACTGCTGCGCTCGGCCACCAGAGAGTATAAACAAACCGAGGTATGTTTCCAGCTCCATTAATACACCCCACACTACAGCAGTATCTGCGTCCATAAACGCCCCTCCTCCCATCCACAGGCGACAAGCACTCCTGCTGTATTGTACTGTTTGTGATGACCGAATATCCCATTCAGTGGGACCAAACAACTGACCTGCAGAGAAGTGAAGTGCACCTGTCCACATAAAGACCTGCTGATGGCCCACCTGGGACCTGTATTATGTCCATTTAGCTGCATTAGGCTTTCACTGGCCCTTGTCAATACAACACTGGGCTATTGTCTGGCGCTGGTCCTTACGCTGTGTTGACAGAGGCACAAATGAAAGCTGACATTGGGAATAGAGAGAGGCATATTTCACTTCACATACCCACACAGGCAAATGTGCTGAGCTTGGGGAAATGTTTATATCAGCCAATCAGATGTACTTTGTACTGGAGCTGGAATGAGAAGGGGAGAGAAATAGTCCATTAAAATGTATCAATCATTCAAATTTGCTCATTCAGTCCAAGCTGCTGTACACTGTTGTATATTGATGAGGGACACAACCTTTATTTTTCCCTTTTTGCTAATGTCAGTGTTTCCATATTCTTCAGTTTTTCTACTATTTTATTGTTTTGCAGGGAACTGCTTCAGTTGCATTCTCATAGTGCAGATAATTGGAGCTTCATTTATTTGCTTTGGGTTTTAAATGTCTGTGTTACGGTTGATCGTGGCACCAAAGCACACCCAGTTAACGAAGTTTGATTTCAAGTCAAACCTGTTTCAAAACTTTTTTTTTTTATCTTCGCTCTTTTCCAGGGAAGTTTGGAGGAGATCCAGGGGATACTGAACACCACAGAAATCAGTCTTCATCAGCTCACAGCCCTGGTGGACTGTCGCAGCCTTCACATGGTGAGCAAAGAGGATAAGACTCATGAACAGAGACAATCTTACTGTGAGGGGCTCCTCCGCATCTTATTAAAAAACGACCTGTCAATTGATTTGTTGTGACATCTTTGTAGCTCGGCTTAGTTTTATTCAGCAATCCCTTCTTTTATGCTCGTGCAGCTGAGTACACCTGCCACCATAAATAACATTTTCAATCCTCTATGCGAGCTCATGTCCATTTGACGCTGGCTGTGTACCATTTATGAAGCTGGCTGGATGGATGACAAGTGCTTGGCTCTCTTAGTGCTTTGGAGGATTGTTCCTAAGTGGTTCCAGATATTAAGTGCACACGTGCCAGTGAAGCACTTTTTTTTTTTGTTCTTCTCTGTTATCTCCCTGAAATATCTACTGATACAGAGCCAAATCAGATCTTTTCATGAAAATTGGAGCCTCTCAACCAGAATAAGTAATGTGTCTCAGCTGTGCAGAGCATACAGAATGAGGATTCTCAGTCGTAATATTTTGAAGGTTAACAAATTCACTGACTTCCTTTTAGTTTGCCAAATGCAATTTTACTGGTTTGACCTCGTTGAGGAAGAGAAATCACAGCGGATTCAATTTAAAGTCCACAAGACAAAATAAACAGCATCTACATGTTAACTCCAAATCAGCATTTTTGTTTTGTTCTGTTTTTCCAAAGATTTCAACTGTTCTATTTAAACATGGACTCAGATGTAGCCATCCTTTGAGTTGCAACACTGAGTTAATCAAAAGACAATTTATCACTAACTGTTGTGATGATCTATTATTCCTTTCAATCAAAAAGGAAAACACGTGTTGCTTTTGTTTTCCAACATACAAGAATTTCATGCTGTTCTCATTTTGACTTATCATAATCTTACTCTCAGAAAACATCACTTACAAATTGTGCTGATCAACTTTCTCAATGATCTGACATGTTCAAGACCAAACTTTGAACTGATTGATTGCGAAAGTCACTACTTTCAGTCCTATTCCAACCTGCCATAATATTCTGGTGTCTCCCCTCTGCAGGACTACGTCCAGGCCATGACAGGACTGTGTTATGATGGACTGGAAGGCCTCATCTACCTCGTCCTCTTCTCCTTCGTCACCGCTCTCATGTTTAGCTCCATCATTTGCAGCGTGCCGCACACCTGGCATGGCAAGAGGTAAAAACAGCCACTGTACACACCCATCAGCTCACAGCCACATGCAGCCAGAGCAATAGCTTTTAGGCTTGAGTTTGTATACTGTGAGAAATAATTCAAGAGGATAAGCTTATCAATTAATTATAGTTCTGTAGCATTTCTTTTAACCCTCTTTAGCACTTGTTTGTACACGGCATGGAACGACAAAGAAAGCTGAAATAAGTCCTCACAGATACGGAGAAATTATTATTTTTGTGTAGGACTCATTTGTTTGCCAGTCAAACAACGGCTGTATTTACCACGGGGACAAGTCCAGAAGGCTGCAGCTGCTTCCTCAAATAGATTACTTCCCGTTATCCCCCCCTAATTGTGCCGAGATGGCCTAAATCCATCATAACCACCACCCGAGAGGGTGTCTAGCTCTGCAGCTTAAGGGTGAAATCATTCTGATGTCTTTGTCCTATCTGCGGCAGATAAGGTTTGCAGGATAGCTACAGGGAAAGTTGTTTCCCCAGCACAGCCCTTCATCTCAGCTGCAGCACATAATTAGCTGATCCCTCCAAACCGACTGAGGGGGGCATGTTTATCATTTTGATCTCAGCTGGAGCTTCCTGTTATAAAGCAGGGGCTTACATGCTACCAGTCTGTTGATTGGTAACTCCAGCCAAGCATGATTAATTTGATTATTTTAATAAAGGCACCAGAGATTTCTTATGTGAGCATATATGAGTTAAAAAAGAGCATTTCTCCAGTTTTATCAGTACTCATCCGTAAGTTAGGATTTTTTTTTCTCATGTCATTCTTTAAATCAATGTTTTTTTAACTGCTCTGAATGAAAAGGGATGACCTCATCAGGGAAATATGCAGGAACAGGCCAAGAAGGCAAACACTAGAGGGAGACAGGCTCCATCATATCTGTATAAGGGCTGTTTTGATGGTCAGTTCATTATTCTCTCAAACACTATAGAGCTCCTTTGTTTGAGTAGAATCAAGTCAAGCCACAGTCTCTTTGCAGAAGTAGGCTGCTGCTTTTTTTGACAACTAGAACAAATGCATTTATTATCCTAATGAAACGCTGGGGCTTTTTAAATTTCCTGCCGATAATAAACCAATTATGTGAGACTATTTTTACTCTCTTAGTTCAGCCCAATTAAGGTCAGTGAATAAACTGCATTTTCTTTGTTTCACACAGCCCTGAATTCATCTTGTTGTCTCTCTCTCAGGCTGCATGAAAGTCAAACTAAATGAGTATAAACACAAAACGTGACCACGTGGCGCTGCAAGGCTCCTTTTGTCATCAGTCAGATAGGACAAGGGGTCCCTCTGGTGGTGGTTTCACATTGTTGTGTGATGTTTGCAGGGGCGACGAGGACAGTGAGGATGAGTCTCTGAGCCACGGGGGGAGGCAAAACCATGATAATCTGTACCGGGTCCACATGCCCAGCCTGTACAGCTGTGGCAGCAGCTACGGCAGCGAGACCTCTATCCCTGCTGCAGCCCACACCGTCAGCAACGCACCTGTCACTGAGTACATGTAAGTCCCCACTGCTGCACACTGAGAATTAAAGCCGCAGGAAATGAAAGGCAGAAGTGTTGGTCATTTTTTTTCAGGGCTAGCTTTGCTGATATTAGAAACCTCATGTTCTCAGGAGCCAGTTTTTATGTCTCCAGAGAGGCACTAAGCTCTTGAATACAAAGTCATGTAGTGGCCAGCACATGCAGCTGTCGCTCTCCAGCTGTGAAGCCAGAGAAACCCAAAGCCCTCTGCCTTATGAGGGGGGAGGGGATCCCCTCATTTCATGATCTGTACTGTAGGAGCTTGTGTTTCTAAAGATGGACTCAGACAGTTTCATGTATACAGTTTGTAGTGTAATATCCTGGACAATGTATGTCGTGTTTATGCATGTCATCACTGTGTGTTGAACTCACTTTGTGTTCACTTCAACAGGGCGCAGAATGCCAACTTTCAGAACTCCCGCTGTGAAAACACACCTCTGATAGGACGAGAGTCTCCACCCCCCTCTGTAAGTATCCGACTCACTGTGACAGAAATGAGCTCTGTGAACAAGTCTGAGTGTCTTTACAGTTTGATCACAAGGAGAATCTTTTCAGGCCTTTGCACCAAAATTACCAGAAAACTGTAGAACCAGAGGAACTAAACCAGGAGCTTTACAAGGGATGTGTGCCTTTAGTACAGGGGTTCCCAAACTTTTCAGCCCACGACCACCAAAATATAGGTGCCAAAGACTCGCGACCTCCACTGTCCTTCAAAATGATTTAATATGGCTTCATTTAGCTGGTCTGCAGAAAATTACCCTTCCTACATGAGCATGTGTCTGTGTTTCCTGTGCTGTTATGAATTAACTGCTCACTAACCCTAAACTTAGGAGTCATCCGGCAAAAAGAAAGGCAGAAAACTCATTACATTTTCTATTTTCAAGGTTTTGTTTGAACTTTAGCTACTATTTTTTTCAATATTTTTTACTTAAATGGGTCAAATGTACTATTTTTAGATAACTTTAAAAAAATAGAATTCTGGAAGACATCTCACAACTCCCCATTTTTGTCTTGCAACCCTTCCAGGGGGTCCTGACCCACACTTTGGGAACCCCAGCTTTAGTCGACTTAAAAATGAAACATCATCAACAATGTAAACAAGCAAAGATGACAGATGGCATCTTGTAACGCAGCATAGTTCTTCAGTATTTTGATCTGTAAAATGAAGATACAGCTGTGTGTAGACTGCGTCTGGTTAAACTGGTGTATAATCATTCAGCGCAGACATATGGGTGTTAACCGGCTAGGAGGACCGAAGGCTGGTGGTGCTAGCTCTGCTAATGTGAGCAATCCAAATTTGACATAATTGACCTGCAGACTCAGTGATCCCGTATTTATCCCTGTATAATAAAATGTGTATTCATATCTGTAGGCTCTTTGGTTAGTCAGAATTTCTATTTAAATTACTTAAGTTAGTCCCTTAGGAACTTCCCTAACCTTTATCAGTGCTTTGAAACCTTAGAGAATTGGTAAACTATCAATGATGAAAGATACAGTTGTATTTAATGTTTTGGGATTTAACTTTTTGAGTTGGATGTAAAAGATGAGTTAAAAGCAGGTAGACTACAAGATCTCCAAAGAAGACAGACTTCTTATCTGACTGATGTTATAGAAAATGATTGTTTTATATCTCCACTTACTCTGACCACTCTCTAACTTTTCATTGGTCTTCATACAAGACAGTCAGCTGAAAGACAGTCACCAGAGCTAAATGTAGTTCCTAGTTCTCTTGGTAAAATAGTTTAGTTCCTCTGGTGGAAAAATACATTTTTCTTTCCTTTTTTTTTTTCTTTGACTTGCATGTAATAAGTGATGATAACACTTACTTCAGTGTATTGACAACAAGTTTGTCCTCAGACCTTCATCAGAACAAATTCTTGTGGACAAGCAGCACAGCACAAACAACAAAATCATATCTACAGTATTTAAGCAATCAGCTCCAAGAGAGCTGTCGGTGTAGTCTAACTGATGCTGTTTCACTTAACAATCTTGTTCACATGACAGCCTGAGGACAGTAACATATAAAGTGATGGACTGAATGTACCACTCTCTGATGTCTCTGTGCACCTACTGTTACTAAGTGTCTGAATTGAACTTGGTTGAAAATGCAGTTTGAGATAAGTTGAAGAGGTTTGCAGATTCAGGTGTCTGAATGTGTGTTAGGGCCAAGCCAAAATCAATCCTACATGCCCACCCCCCGGCCTAATCCTCCAGAACCCCCCCTCCCTGGTGTCTTTGTGCCTCCCTGGACCTAGACGCTGCTTTATGTATCTTCTCTATACTCTCTTCTTGTCGTTTTTTTTTGCTTTTTCTGCGCATCCATACAGTTGTATTTGACTGCCGCGGACAGTAACAGCGGTCAAAGCTGGCAGTTAAAGCCTTCTGCGAGTTCAAGATCGTTTTGGTAACCTCATCTGCTATGCTATCAGGTACTAAACATGCCCGCCTCCTCCTCCTCCCCTCCTCCACCTGCTGGCCTGTTCCTCCTCTGTGCCACCTCCCAAAACCCAGCTGTACTCACCCTGTACTCAGGTCCCACCAGGGCTGCTGGATTATCCCTCACCCGACACCCCTGGTCTGTCCTGACTCTTTGCTAAGTGTCCCACCTGGTGTCTCACCTGATGTTTGTTTCCTGTGGCCCTGGGCTGCATGCTTCCACCCGACCCCCCCCACCCTGCACCACTGATATTCTGGGTGGAAACTGTGAGTGTGTGCAGTAAACGTTCCCGGGGCTCACAGTGACCTTTGAGTCGAACACAGAGGACATTGAATTAGGAAGATATTAAACTGTTCTCACCTGCTTCATTTTACCCTCCAGGGTTTGAGAGTAAAACATTTCACACCTGCTTTTTGTTAGAAAGAAGGATTCATTAATTGGGCATATAACACAGGGACAGGTGGTTTGGTTGTATAACTTACACTAGTAATCTTATACACGCCGAAACAGTACACAATAATCATGTTTCAAATTAACCTTACTGTACAGTCAGTTTTTTACTCTCTCAAGCTCCAGAGTCTGTCTAGTCACAGTTATTTTAAACTATCCAAGGTTCAAATTTAGCTCGCTGTAGCACATCGAGATTAAAAATGAAGCATCTGTTCTGTAACATTAAGGTAAGTCTTCATCAGGCTGTGCTCAGAGACCCTGAAATGAGATCACAAATATAAACAAACGTTTATTTTCTGTGTCAGTCTGAAATGCAGCCTCTTTGTGCTTGTATGGCCTGAATCAGAATGCATGGGTGCATCCTAAATGTATTAAAGCGTAAGAATGAGACCACATCTGGAAGAACTGCAACCAAAACTAAACTGTTGTATATTTATAAAACTCCTTGTATCTTATCTCCCCGTCCTCTGTGATGTTTTATTTTCTGTATTTAATTATGATTTACAGTCTCTTTAGATTCCAGCACTGGAAGGTAATCAGTGTAGGATTTTCTACAACCTGTTTTTATACTCCTCTTTGTGCACGTTCAGTCTTTACATTTATGTGTTTCTCTAGTACTTAATGTATTTTTGGAGTTCCTCCTCTTACTCAATAACACTCAGGCTTTAAATTAGTTCATTTATCCACTAAAGGCCTTTTTTTACAATCTTTGAACTCTGTGTTGTTCACTTTCTGTGCTGTATCATAGACACTCAATCTGACATGGAATTTGCTTGATCAAGTATGTCTTCAGCACATGAGTCATTTATGCCCCATGCTCTGTTTCTCTCCACAGTACACCTCCAGCATGCGGGCCAAGTACCTGGCCAACAGCCGACCAGACCCCAACAGCCGACCAGACCCCAACAGCCGACCAGACCCCAACAGCCGACCAGACCCCAACAGCCGACCAGACCCCAACAGCCGACCAGACCCCAACAGCCGACCAGACCCCAACAGCCGACCAGACCCCAACAGCCGACCAGACCCCAACCACCCCCCAGCAATCTAGACTAACACTGGACTCGTCCCTGAGGTCTGTCAGCCAAACACTCCCTCACCCTGTCTGCAGGCTGTTCTCTCTCATTGATGGTTTTCAGTGGCTTTCCTCCGCACCACTTGACTTGCAACAGGAGACCAAATGTGCTTTAACTGCTCGGTTGAAGCAAAAACATTGATTCTCGTCTCATCAAACCGGAGTGCTCATGATTTGTATCCTTACGCCACTATCCTCGGCTGACGTTTATAACTGTAAGATTTGCCGCCTGTGCTGGGAGTCCCTCTGTACCTCTGATGTGATACAGCCTGAACTGAAGTTTACACCCCGACAAATTCTTTAAGACATTTCCACAACATGAGCATCGTCGCCGCGTTGAGGACTCTGGGAGTGCTCATGCACTGACACCGATGACTACTGGTTGTTTGATTTTGTAAAGTACTGTACTGCACTCTTTCATCGCTGTGGCAGAGGAACAGAAAATGCCTTACACGTAAATATGAGAGGAACAAACTGTCCTCTCTCCACCAGACTTTATGTCTCACGATAAACAAATCAAACGGTTGTAGAATAGACTCCATTCACAGCACTCCTTATCAGTACTCTCTCTCTCTCTTCAGCTTGTGAAACTTGAAATGCAAACACTTCAATTTGCTTAATTCTCCAGTTAATGTTGCCATATTGTACATTTCACATGCACATGGTCTTGTATTTGCATTTCCTCTTGAATCAGATGTCTGGGACCAGGTGGCCTGCAGTCCTACAGGTCTAAATCTGACTCTTTGTGTTTTTTTGAGGACACAGCTTTTTTTTTGTCCTATGGCATTTTTTTTTTTTAAACACACTGATGAGCCACTATTCCACAGCAGCGGCTGTGTCTTGTGAAGCTGTGAACTTAACTCTGGCACATTCCCCTGGAGGATCTGATGAGGACAAAGATGAACTGTGTGATGGAAGTGAAGCTCTTTAAAAAGAAGAGTCTCAGCGGGATGATGATGATGCAAATTTGATCTCCGTATGAACAATCGTCGTGAGTTTGCTGAGGAGTTTTTATACCACTGGAAGCAAAAGCTTTTTTACAGCCTTTTGAAGACGATGGTGAAGGTTGTGCAAGATGTCTTCTGCAGCATTCCTTCTAGATTTTCAATACTTCGCCTCTTCACTTGACTGCTTGTTATTCCCTCCATGTACTGCTTAAGCTGGAGAGCCTCATCTCCCTTAACAGAGCAGGAATTGTCCACTCTCACACTCTCACACACACATCCTTTACTCTGCCCGGAAATGATCGTCTCTATAAACCTCAGCGGTCCACACTTATAAATTCCTCTCAGCGATTATTCCAACGAGAATCTTAATGCAGGTTTATGTGATAAATATGAAAAGTGCAGCTTCTCAGAGAATTTTAAAGTGAAACTTTTGTGCATTGGAAATGCATGTCTGTGAAGATTCTGCAGTGCAGTGTGTAAAAATGTGTTTTAGCATTTATAAGGACTTAGATCTGAGTGAGTGGATGCTGTGAAGGGACTGTGAGGATCTCTCTGCTGATTTTCCTGATGAAGCACAGCGATCTCTTAAATATGGAGCGGGATGTTCGTACTCCTGCAGTTCAACTCACTTCTCAAAGATTTTGACCTGATTTGTGATGGCGCGAACACGTTAAGCACAACCTTATTTCTATCTGTACCCCTTTATCATGTCTCCAGTTTTAGACCACTTAGTCAGGTTTGAACAGACTTCTTCAGATGGTCTCACTCTGTAAACAGGATTACACTGATGCAATTTTATTTTTGGAAGTAGTCAAATTATTTTCGTCGTTCGTCATCGCGGCTCTTGTACAGATCTTAAAAAAATTGCAAAATGAAGAAAAAGAAGTGTCTGACATTTGTTTTTAATTTCTCAACAAGCTTATTTCACTTTTATTTTCTTATTTGATTTTCTTGTAGTTTTTTATTTCATTTTAGACACTGTAGAGGCACAGTGTGTTGCTTCAGTAATGTGAATATGGTAAATAGAGTTTTAATTTCTCATTGAGTTTTATTCTGAAAAAAAAAAAAACTGTAGATGTAATTTTATTTCTTTTTTACATCCTTTTTGCAATCTCTAAACATGTGTACATGTAAAACCTGTGGTTATATTGAGCTTGAATGCCGTGTTTTAAAATTAAACAAACTTTAACTGTTGTTCACCCTCTTTTCGTGTTTTCTTTTTGTCGTTGGAGGGAAATGTTTCCTCTTGGGAGGCTGATGAATCCTGACCAGAAACAGACACTAGGTAGCAGCACAGCTCCACTGCATGCACTGCTGTCCCCACTGGCTCTGCTGTGACGGAGGTGTGGCATGTTTTTTCCTCTCTGAGATGAGGCTGTGTCATATGTGTGAGAGAACTTATCACTGACAGCCACAAGTTTCATCTACAGAGTGAAGTAGTTAAATCGAAATATTTAGCTAGTGACAGTGGCAAGGAAAAATATCCTTTTAACAGGCAGAAACCTCGAGCAGAACCAGACTCCTGTTGGACAGCCATCATACCTCAACCGAGTTAGGTCTGGAAAGTGGGATAGAGCAGAATAAGAGACAGAGGGAGTGACAATAGTGATGAGACAAGTAGTAGTAGAAGCTGTTGCCGCTGGAGTCCAGCACGTCCGTATCTGCTGGAGTCTGGAAAGTCTACAGCAGCTCAGAGGAACCTACGAGACAAGGGAGCTCAGGGACTTCAGAAAGGTCTATGGTTAGTACCTTTAATGGGACAGGAAGAGTTAAAGTAAGTGATGGGGGGTTGGGGGTAAGGGGGTGAGATAGGATCCCAGTCTGTCAGTGCACCAGTTCCCTCGGCAGTCTAAGCCTATAACAGCATAACTAAGAGCTGGTCCAAGCCTGAGCCAGCTCTAACTATAAGCTTTATCAAAAAGGAAAGTCTTAAGCCTAATCTTAAAAGTAGAGAGGTTGTCTGCCTCCCAGACCCTGACTGGTACATGATTCCAAAGGAGAGGGGCCTGATAACGGAAGGTTCTACCTCCCATACTACTTTTAGAGACTTTAGAAGAAATGATTATCTTGTGAAATATCAAACATTTTGAGCTCCTAACAGCTTCCATAAGTACGGGTACTTGTATACTTTATTTGTCTTTTGTCTGAAGATGAACTAAAGGCTGTGAGGCAAAACAAAAAAAAATGGACATTCTGCTGCATGTCATCCTCTCATATCTGCCCCCCCTCGTCCCTCCTTTATATCTTTGGCTTCCACTGTCGGATCAAGGATGATTCACCGCAAAATAATCTTCAAAAAAAGAAAGATATAAAGAAGGTAGGAACGCTGCCGAAGCAAAACATAATGCCAAATAAGTTCTGTTGTATGAAAACGTAAAATATTTAGTTATGAGTTTTTATAACAGTGTGTTTTTTTCTAATAAAAGACCAAAGATTGTAGATCTTCTAACACCCTGCAGTGGCATAATAAGAGAGTAAAAACATCAAGTACTCCTGTGGATAATAAAACATGTCCGTGCTTCCATAACGCTGTCAGTTCCCTTTGCAGCGACAGACTGGAGGCTTGCATGCAGATGATTCAGAGCGGAGCAGAAAGGGAGGTTTGTGTTTGTGACCTTTGTGGACTGACAGCAGGCCCGAGGTCAGTGTCAGCTCCGGGCCACCAGTCTGGTTTTGTTGACTTCCTTTGTAGCGCCTGCCAGCTGCTGTCGCCCCAAACTCTGACTTTTCTGACTCCATGTGGAAGTCTACCGCCTGACATGGATCATAAAAAAAGCCCTCTGTCTCTCTAATTTGTCATCTTCATCATTCATAGAATCAAAGATCATGTGATGCTTTTTCTGGTTATTTTGTTTTAAATGTTACTCTGAACTTTCATCAAAATGTCTCTCCCATGAAAAACAACAGGCCCTCTACTGAATATTTGACTGCACCAGGTTTTTGGCTGACATAATAACACCATCTCTAATCTTTCGAGATATTTTCAGTCCCAGAAGAAGAGTCCAGAGATGACATCACCTCCTTGATTTCCTGCTGTTTACTCTAGAGGCAGAACTAAACTAAGCAGTAAACTGAGCATGATGCAGGCAGAGAGCTTTTTTTACAACCCGTCTGACAAACAGAAACCTGGAGATGCAAATGAAATTTCACACGGTCTCACTGTCGAGGAAATTGAATTACCCTGCTTGTTGCCTGAGTTGAGGAATGCATCACTAATGCTTTGAGGTGAGGAGCTGAATGGAGAGGGAGGAAAGGGGGGGAGGAAGGAGGTTCCTGCATCCCTTGTACCCCCTCCTTTCCCCCCACCAAACACTTCCTGGGTCTGGCTGGGCTCTCTGTCAGGTGGTTTGACTACAGCTCTGCTTTTTTTTTTCGGGATGCCAGGCAGCTGCATGAAGGCCAGGAGATGCAGAAGAAAGTTGAAGCCATTGGATGCAGCCTGAATCACAGGACAGGTAACATCCCAGATATTTTTTACTGAGGCATTTAAGTTATCTGTTTCTCCATACCATGCATAACCTAGAATAATTCCCAGATATCAATTCATATAAGCAGCATCTTAGGTTGTGGCAGGTCAAGTGGAGTTGGTTTTACTGATGGGGAGGTTACTTTCATTACTTAAAACGCTCACCTCGCCTCTCATTCCTTAACATCTCAAACCTTGTCATCACAGGAGAAAAGAGACTGATGAACTCGGAATTCAAACGCACTACGTGAGCACCTTTGTGTCCCGTTGGTGCCTGGGATCCCTGCTGCTTTGTTGCTCTCTTGCTTACGAGGCAGAGGGAGTGGAGGAGACAGGGTGCCTGGTTTGTCTCTTTTGTGGCGCGGCTCAAAGGGAGGCAGCTGTGTATCCTGGGAGTCTGTGCTCCTGTTATTCACACCTCACCTCCTCCTTTGTGTGCAGCACCCCAAGCAGTCAGAGGGAGCACGTACCCAACCCACCACCGCAGGATTCATGGAGCTGTCCGGTTATCCCCCATCCTCACTTTTGAACTCCTCAGAGAAAGCCCCCTGCTTTATGTGCTAACTGTGATGCTTGAAGACTCTCTCTCTTTTAACAGGTTCCCTTTCCTGCCTGTTTCTTCTTAAGTCATCTAACGTCTGGATTTGTCATGATCCAGCAGTTTACCACCATCTTGAAAACAAACCAAGTCAGATTTAACCACATTACCTCAGCTACTCAGCCAGGGTCTTAGTGTTCCCTCGTTACTAAGGAAACAGCTATGACTCAAATCCTTTTTTTGTAACAGAAGAACATCAAAGCTTGAGTATCCAAACCCAACCAAAATGTAGGCTCAAAAATCAGTTTTAAGAGGAAACTGCTTTGATTTGTTCCATCTCTTCTGTAGAGTTCTCCTCCAAAAGTGGGTTGCGGTGACAAAAAGAGATCTCTGCCTCATAAAGTCACTGAGATGTCACATTTTATGATAACGGTTCTGAGTCGTCACGTCACTGCCTGTCGAGGGTAATATGACATTTGCATCCTGATTTGCATGTCGATTAGGGAGCGTGACTCAGTTATTCCTGATGCAAATCATCATCATAGAGGGTTTGATGCTGTGTAAACACTAAATAAATAAAAGTGACATTTGTCCCTCAGTTGTTATCTCTCCATTGATATGCTG
Source organism: Notolabrus celidotus (assembly GCF_009762535.1). Classification (NCBI taxonomy): domain Eukaryota; kingdom Metazoa; phylum Chordata; class Actinopteri; order Labriformes; family Labridae; genus Notolabrus; species Notolabrus celidotus. Next base: position 22,338,408 of record NC_048291.1, read on the forward strand.
AAAATATTGATCATAATAATAGATAATAGCTGTGTAAGTCATCAACTTGAAAAGCAGACATTCCTGCATGTCATTCCCCCTCTCTCTCTCTCTCTCTCTCTCTCTCTCTCTCTCTCTCTCTCTCTCTCTCTCTCTCTCTCTCTTCTCTCTCTCTCTCTCTCCTCTCTCTCTCTCTCTCTCTCTCTCTCTCTCTCTCTCTCTAGCCCAGTTTCCTCTCCTCTAAAGGTATAAAAGCCTATAAAATATAACTTTAAAAAATAAATAAAGTAGTAGTAGTATTAGTAGTAGTGTGTTTTATTCAGTAGTCATACATTACACAATATTTTTTACAGTTCAGACACTTTCACTAAAGCACCAGTAGTGCATAGTGATGACTGAAAAGGCCTAGGCAGAAGCATAATGCTTATTTAAGCCTAGCCTACTTTTTCTCAAATAAAGTTACCAGCTTCCCAAGTGTAAAGAAACAAAACAAAACAAAACAGGTAAATCATGAACACTTATAACCTTCAAAAACTGCTTTACAAACCATTTTTTTGGAAAACTAAAAGTGAATCACAAGTTTTTAATTTTATACTTCCATCATTCCAAAATGTAACCCCAACAACAGAAACACTTCTTCTTTGAATAACTTCTTTTTTTTAGCTATTTGTACAGTAAACTTACAGACACCTCTCAAATTATACTGACCCTCCCGAATGAAAAATAACTTTTGTACAGTGTGTGGAAGTGAGTTTGATTTTGCTTTGAACATTATTTCTATTGTTTTGTAAAAGAATAAGTCCCTGAATTTCAGAATATGAGAGTTTAAAAATAGTCAACTCTACATATATACTATATATTCAATATGTTGTTTCTATGTTAGCTTAAGATCAATCACACCTTCCAGAAATTTGCAGCAATATGAACATTATGTTGAAAAAAAGACTCCTCTAAGCCCCTCCCACCAAATGATGCACCATACCTGCATGCCAGTCATTGTTCAGCAAACTGTTTGTTTCTCTTTGCTAGTACAGAAAAACCAAAACCAAACCAAAAATTGTAAAATGAGTGATTGTTGAGAAAGAAGAGCGAGTGAGAGAGAGACATAGAGAGCTGATGACTCAAGTCTTGGCCTTAAACAAGGTTTCAGAGAGTTGCTGTGATTGGCTAATTACCGGCAAGTTAAACTTTGTGAGTTCATTGATCAGACCAATATAGTCTTTTACAAACTAATGGATACATACAAAGAGACAGACGCTCTCACACACAGATCAGACACACCTTATTTAAATGACATGTCAATTTAATATTGTTCGTGACGTTAAAGGATCAATACGTCTGCATAAAACAAAGGTTATTTTGAAATGACTAATTAACAAAATGAATATTTCAAACTTTAATATTGGACTACTTCTTCTTCAGAGATATGCATTCTTAATTATCAAAGATTGATGTTAGAAATAAAGGTTGTTGTACAGAGTCTGGCAGCACAGCGCTGAATGTGAAAATCTATTATTTCCTGACAAACATCTGAATGACAGAGTCAAAAAAGATCCTAGTGATCCTCAGCCAAGCCTGCTGGTCCGCCTCCAAATTCCTCTAGTCCTTCACTCAAGTGCTGCTTAAGTTCAAGTCCTCCTTTAGTCTGTATATGTGATACCTGGATTAGAGTAAACTCCCACTCAGTCGGCCTCTGGAGCACATGTTGAGCAGGATTAAGGCCTGTGCCAGTTGCTGTGAGATCTCTGTGCCAGCCAATGGGACTTGTCCCGCCGCTCCTAATCCTGCAGACAATGCAGACTGTTAATTGGAGACTGACTGATACGGCAAAGGAGAGTCATGAAGACAATGTGCAAGTGGTCGGCATCTCTGTAATCCCCCTGCACTCTGAAGAATGTCCCTCTGTGGCTGCCATCTTTAACCTCCCACATCTACTGGGAGTTCTCACCTCACACTCTTTTTTTCCCTTTTAACTGACAGTTAAAGTCGCTGTCTTGTTTTTGAGGCTCTCAGACACAAAGAGATCAACTTAACAGAGATGTGAAATTTCACATATTCCACTCAGGGCACTAATGGGAGGTGTCAGACAGCACACCTACGTGTTTGTGTTTTAATCAGCAGGGAACAAGCTGTTAACAGCAAGTGTTTCCTGTTCACTCAGGGCTGAAATCACAGGATACCTCAGACCTGTGAAGCCAGTACAGATAGAGTTATCAGGAACAAAATAAAGTATACATAAATGCAAATTTTGGAGAAAAAGATGCATATATGCTTTACAAAGTTTGAAAAATTAACCTTAATGTCACATAAAGTTCAACAAAGCAAGCCACCCAATCTCACTTTCAGGCTGTTTTGTGTGTCTGTGGGTTGTTTCTGACTGCTTTATCATATGTTTTTGTAATCGTGTGGTTTATTGTGTATCTCATTCCAGTCATTTTCTGTTACTTTTTAAGGTTTGGAGTCTTTTTGTGGGTTTGTTGCTTCTTTGTAGTTCCTTTACATGTCATAAGTCACTTATTGTCTCTTTTGTAAGAGTTTCAAGTCAGTTTTAAACATGTTGCATCCTCGTTGTGTTGTTTTCTTCACTCTCCAACAACACCCTATATCAACAGTAACTGCGTAGAGAGGCTCTGGTGCAGGGGCCTGCACTTGGTATTCTGTAATTGATCCATGAGTGCTTGCAGCTACCTTTAACATGGCATCTAGAAATGTCAGCGACCCAGTCTCAAAGATGCCCCAGGGGGGAATAGAGGCCAGGTGTGGAGAGAATCATAAGTTCTCTTGAAGTGTGATTTAGAGTGAGACAGACACAAGTCATGCAGGACTCTACTGTTTAGTAAACAGTATGATGGACAGCCTGGATCCTTTATCAGTGTTAGATAATCAGCCACAGAAACGGCCTCCAGTCATGTTTCGTTCACTGACAGTTGTGTGGGCGGCCGGCAGTCTGCAGTTAGATGTTTGTGTTCTTGTCATCTTTCACCTGCTGCTGCAGCACTCGTATGCAAAACAGCTTGACTGACATTTGGAGACGTTACAGCTGAGTTGTGCTTCTTATCACTGATGTGGAAATGACCCATATTTAAGAAGAACAGACACTGTAATCCTAAGAATTGTAGTCACTCTGAATCATACTGCAGATCGTACTGTGAGAAATGTTCAACATGCAGAAGTATCCTCTTTCTGGTGAAGAGTTCAGTAAGGAGATGCACCTGTCATGTCACTTTGTTAAATACGAGGCTACCTCGCTCAGGATTTCAGCCTCAAAGGAGAAAGCCCAGTCACAAAATCTGCCTACCAGCCTATGTGCTAAAAAAAGAAACACATACAAAGCACAACAATTACTTTTTTATGGCTTCTGTGTCAGAGCTAGTCCTCTTATTGCAGTTTAACAAGGCTTGATGATGACTTGTTATATACATTAAACAAATGTATACCTGTTAAATTAAGTAGCAATACTTGGCATTATGTCCCTCTCTTGCTTTTATTGTACAGTCAAGCTCAGTATCAGAAGTGATTACTGAAGTTCTGTTCTCGATCCAACTGTCTCCATTGAGAGGGTGAAAACTTGGAATTTGCATAGGGTACAGACTGAAATGCTAAAGGTGTCGCTCAGTCACACTACATAAATTTGTTTACCTGCTAATGTTGGTATGAGAACAGACATAATTGCAATAGCAAACACTGAGGAAAAATAAACATTGTAAAACCATTAAATGACAGTGATTACACATAACAGTTACCGTACTCAGAGATGCTCACAGATCTCATGAAAGATTTGGAGTTTGAAAAATTTCTCATGCAGGATTTCTAATTAACTGCGAAACAAGCCTTTTTACTTCAATCTTCTTCTTGTTTTTTCTTATTATTGCAGACTTCTCACTGAATTCAACAAACTTGAACTACAAAAGCGCTGTGTTGCATGGTGATGGTGCACATTTTTCTGCAGTCATGACTAAAAAATGCTTCGGAGATGTGACAGTTTTCAGAGTCAGAGCTTAAAACGTTCATGTAGAGACAGATCTGACAAACACTGTAATGGTTTATTGATGCATAAACATCTCTTTTTGTCATAGAAGATCAAACTCCTGCTGATCCCATTACTGTTTGCACATTCACAGCTTGCCAATGCTATAATACAAGAGTTTTACACTTAAGCCACATGCCCTCTGTTCCCATGGGTGCAGTGCCAGGGGAGGAATCCCTCTCTTCCTCTGCTTAGCAAGCCTTGTGAAGTTGATGAGCGATCATAACTACCAATCAAACTGTTCGGATTGTTCCGTTTTATACAATAATTGGAAAGTTCAATACAGATTTATTGAGAACTTTTATGAGTCATCAGAGAGAAGACAAAGGGGGGAAATGACTGATGTCTGTCTGAATAGAAGATTTAGACACATAAAAGAGCGCAGTTTTTCCCACTATACATTTCTGCAAGGCAAAGCAGTGATTATGGTTTGTGGTGGGGATGTTTGCTCTGGGTAATTTGTCTCCCATGCTGAGCTTTAGTGATGGATTTTCAGCCCTGTGTCTACCAGAGTTCAGCCAGTGTGCGTTTATAAAGGCTGAAAAAGTTATTTTGATATTATATTCATATCTATGCCAACAATTACAAAGCAGTCTGTGCTATTATAGGATTCTGTACTGTCAGAGTGTACTATTTGAAGCAGCTTTTCATAGGGAAAGTCCACAAGTGTGTATTTCTGTACATCTGCGTGGATCACCAACTTCCTGACTGACAGGAGACAGCAAGTGAGGCTGGGGTGCACCAAATCCAGCACCCGGACCATCAGCACTGGCGCCCCACAAGGATGTGTTCTTTCCCACTGCTCTTCTCCCTCTACACCAATGACTGCACCTCAGGGGACCCTTCGGTGAAACTCCTGAAGTTCACAGACGACACCACCGTCATCGGTCTCGTCCAGGACGGAGACAAGTCTGCTTACAGACAGGAGGTGGAACAGCTGGCTCTCTGGTGTAGTCAGAACCATCTGGAGCTGAACCCGCTCAAGACGGTAGAGATGACAATGGACTTCAGGAGGTAGTATCACCACTGACCCCTCACACCCTGGACACAAATTCTTCAAACTCCTCCCCTCCGGCAGGCACTACAGATCACTGTGCGCCAAAACAACCTGCCATAAGAACAGTTTCTTCCCCCAGGCTGTCACTCTGATGAACACTAAACCATAACAGTGTCATACCTGTTGGATCAATAATCTCTGTAAATATACAATACAACAATTCTCCAAGCAGAATTCCATATTTCTATTTATTTTATTATTTAACTACTATTTTTTTAACGTAAAAACTACCTCTGCTACTCACCACTGCACTATCATCATATTATTTTAGCCTATTTGTTTTTCTGTATATACTTATTTTTAATCCAATTTATATTATTTCATTCTTATTTATATCTTATTTTATTCCTTCTTTCTATTAATATTTTGACTTTTTCATACTGTGTATAAGAGCATTTTGTAACAACTGAATTTTCCCCAAGGATAAGTATTATTCTGATTCTGATTAAATTAAGATACAATATACCTACCTTTGAATGTAACGTTACCATAAACCACAACAATTGGTGCAGTGCCACATTATTTAGCATAATTGCAGTATTTGATGGCATATATCCTTCTAAGTACTTTTACTAACTAACCATTGCTAATCTTTTGTTGCTATATTCACTTTCACCACGAAACTGTCTGTCGGCAATCCCTCACGCAGTTTTCTACTTCCGGGCTTCGTGCTGTTGCCAGGAAACCGTTGGAGAATACAGGAAGTGACTTTCCGTTCAAGATATATAAAGGGTATGACCACATTTCATTAAATGGCTTTTTGTACTTCGTTTTATGCAAAGACGTACGAAGGGAAATATTCTGTTTGTTAGTGAGCTTATTGGTGCTGGTAAATGTTTTTTAAACTTTGCACAGAGCCATGTTAGCTGCATAGCGGCTGTTATAATGTTATGCCATTTAAGCTAAAGAAGAAGCAGGCAGAAACATTAGCATTTAATTTCCTGTTATGAAACTACAACATGTCAAGTGATGCCTTGTGCATAAATATCTTTGTGGTCATCATGGTGAATCTGTTTTTGGATTTCCTCAGGTTTCTTCTAGTTCCAGATGTGTGACATATCCTGTATTACACTGTCTATGGACATGCCACTCTGCATGGGTAGGCGTCTACAATATTAAAAATCTGCTTTTTATCTCCATTATGTTTTTTTCACCAAACAATCATAGCTTTACCCATTCAGTATGAATCATTTCACAATTAAAGAGTCAAAGAAAACCAAAGCAAACGGGATTCTCAGTGGTTATGCACTTTTATTTCAACTTTTAGGTCCCATCACGGGTCCCATGGTAATTTTTTTATAGCAGGATCAGCTCACAATCCCTGAGAAGCCAGTATTGGAGATGAACTGTTCCAACCCTCCAGATACTGGAGAATAAACCGCACAGTCATTAATACATTTCAAAGCAGTACAAAATCATGTCCAGGTCATTAAAAGCATGTGTAAACCACAGGGGGTAGGTTAAATTCTAAACAATACACATCCACTACTATTTTAAACACAGGCACAGTACACAATACTGTAATCAAGATGTACAGAGTAACCCAATATGGGTTAGGATAACACAGAGGGAACAAACACCTCCATGTGGGAACACTGATGTTGCTCTTGTTAAGCTCTCACCTCACACACTTCAACAGTAACCAGTCAGTACAGTGTGTAAGTAAAGAACATTAAGGTTAATAACAGCGTGGATCATCAGTCTGTACTACAGACTGAATGGAGCTTGAGTCAAATGTCTAGCTATTACTCAGATTCAATTGATCTGAAATATGAGTAACTGACTTTTCACTGTTGAACCGATGAGGTGAGCCTCTTCCCAGGAGCAAATATCAGCTTATTTGAAACTCAGCTGTGCAATTTAAAAAAACTTGAAATACATTTTTTTCAAAGCTGATTGTAACCCCAAATCAAAAACTCCTCCATTCATTATTTCCCCTGATTGTAACAAATGCAAAGAGGGTCTATAAATACATAAAATGACTGGATTGTGAGATTTTGTGGGGTTATTATTTTTGTGTAAATTTGGACACAAATCTGAAGCATGTAATTAAAGGACATAAATTAGATCAGTTTACAAAAAACTGTCATAAAAAAAGTGCTTTATCCTAAAATACTTCAGATTAGGTCAACCAAGAGAAGATGCATTTGGAAATTTGCCTACTGCCAGCTCAGGTTGTTATAGAAGTAACACTGTTAACTGAAAAGCACATAACATCTTCATATTGCCAAGTTTGTCCGGAGTCATCATATTTAAAAACTGCTCAACAACAAGCCTGAAAAGCCAATGATATGCGATAAAAACCTACAAACAAAGACCTGTGTGGCTTTGTTAATTTTAAAAGCTAGAACAATAACAAGTGTTAATGAAGCTGGCAAAGAGGCTCATATATATGACGATACATTCTATGAGAATTGCAGATACATTTACAAGCAACATATACATCAAAAAGCCAACTGATTGCCTGCAAAAGCTAAACGCAGAAAGCTTCTTCCTGCCAAGACCTGGAGTCCATCAGCCCGTGCTTTACGGGCTGAACAAGGTCCTGGTTTTGGTGCAGGAAGGAATAGTCCCGAGGCGGGCCGCACAGCAGCCCAGTTAAACTATTAAAGACCGCACGCCACTGCAGCAAGAAAGCAGCAGCAATACGGTCTAATACCAAACACTGGTCCCCACAAGCCTTTCAGATACCGAGGCAAAACGGGGACGAGGATGAGAAAGGAGCGGTCGCCCTAGAAGGTAACCTGAGGAGGACACCAGGCGGTGTCTGGGTACAGGAGACAGTGCACAGACTTGAACCTGGAAGACAAAGACACAACAGTTAGAGTTTGGTTTTGTGAAAAGCATTGAACTTTGATTGAGTCTATCAATAAGTCAATAAGTTCAGAAAGATCTCTCACCTCGATGGGTCATCCTCCATGGAATAAGCTCCTTTCAAATTGATAATGTTACTCTTGTTTTCAAACATCCCATAACTGAGAGTGATCTGAGGAAACAGCAAAAAAAAAATCAGCAACTCAACACTTCCACAGTCATTTAAGACATATTAAAGCATACTGATGAAAACTCAAACCATATGTAAGCCTCTCACCTGCTTGTGTATCTCTGATCTTTGCACCTGTTGCAGGTTCTCCAGGTGGGAGTGGAACAGGTTGCTACGAGTCAGAGGAACCCCCAGAACCGACTCGATGATGTAGCCGATGGTGCAGTCGTCAGGCAGACGGATTTTCTCCGCTGTGTTCATGAAGTGACCGCCACTGGAACCACAAACAGAAGAGACAAAGCCAGGTAAGTTTGGATACATGTCTAAATACATGCAGGATTTAAAAAAGACCTTATGGAAATTCAATAACATGCTGGAGCTGTTGTTGATTTCAATTTTTAAACAGACCCAGAATTAGTGTAATCATAAATGTCTCTCACCTGGCCCATGGGCTCATCTTCAGTGCCAGACCCCGGCTCACACAGAAGCCTGCTCCTCCAGTAGCAAACCAGAAGTTGACGGGTTTCTATCAGGACAAAAAAAAAGTTTGCTATTATAAAGAGTTAACAGATAATTTACGTTTTAATTCAAAGATGATACAGAGAAAGAAAAAAAAAGACAATCTTCTACATACCAACTTATTGTCCCCGAGCCTCTCTGTGGCCTCGATTGGCCGATCCAGACTTGGTTTCCCTAGGTACATGTCCTGTGTGTGTGGGTACTGGGACAGGAACTTCACCAGGGTAGGAACATTCACGTAGTTGTCATCATCTACATGACAGAACCACCTGAGAAGAGGAAAAAGAAGAATTGTTAGACTCTCAGATATTCAGAATAATAAATATAACGAATATAAAAGTAGAACTGATGCTTACTTTTTCCCCGACTCTATGAACTTGTCATATTCTACAGCCATCTTGCAGGACAGAGCCTGTCTGCTGTGAGCTGCAGAGCAGTTGGTGTTGATTGCATGACTCCCTGTAAGAACAGTGAAGGAAGAGGTTTTTAATTGAAGATGACAACATCAATGGATGGTTTGTTTATTAAATATCATCCAGCGGAAGAAGCTTAAAGATAAATGTAAATTGTAAATTATAATTTGGTTGTGCTTCAATTCTAAACAGTGTGCTTCTTTGTTCCCAACAAGAAACTCACCAATTTTCTTCTTGAGCTCTTCGTCTTCTCCGTCTGTGAAGATGTAGGTCTGTAAACACACAAAGGAGAATACACATGAGTGGTCTGAGACTTGAAATCCATAAAATCAGAACCACTCTGGATGATCTTGTGAAGCGGTCACATGATCAGATTCAACAGTGTACAAAGTGCTTCTTTCTCCAGTTGGGTGTGATTAGCATCAATCAACATGTCTTTTATGCAGTGGAAAACACATTGAGTTAAACAACCCCCTGCTCTGATAAAAGCCTTTTGTACTGCGTTTCACTCTCTCCATGGCAACTGCACCGCCGCCCCGAAGCATCCCAGACATAGAACAAAGCAGGAGGCAGACTGTCCGCCCCACACACACCCCATTCATGTATCCCATCCCCCGGCTGAGCCCCTCCACTCTGCTGGACCTGCTGCCGACATCAATGTGTTGGATCTGTGTGTGTGCGTGTGTGTGTGTGTGTGTGTATGCTCACAGCTCTATGTATGACAGACCCAGGAGTCAAACCACAAGACTGCAGGCTCTTGTTAAATGTAGCAGTTAGTCATAAAAGGAGTTCACAACAAAGAACACCTTGCAGGAACATTCTTTAAAAAGAGCCGGTGAGATTAGACTCCTCTTTATGATCGCTCACACTGAGCAGGTGCGAGCTGCTGAATGCTGATGATGAAAGCAGGCAGCTTTGTAACTGCCAGCTCTCTGTTTACTCCTCACCTCAGGTGAGACAGCACCTGCCGCACATCAGGCTACTACTCTGCGCCACGTGTCTCTACACGCCACACTCGTGGTGCCCTAACCCTCACTGACAGAGCACTTTGTGTTACCTATAACCCACATTCCTGCTGCTTCCTTTCTCTGCTGCTGGGCGCTTTCGATTTGTGATCTGCATCTTTCAACAGGCAGCTGGCTTCACTTGAATGAAAACACGCGCCTTTCTGCTCCACTGTTCTTTTGCGGCACTGAACTGTTTGTGGAGCAAACTCTGAGCAGATGTTGCTCGGTGCTGAAGCCATGAGCCGGTATTTGTTTAAGGAAGGGTGGTAGTTTTAGCCGGTGAAGGGATCAGAGGCTGGCGCTGTTTGCTTTTAAACCCGTTGAATAGACAGCCTAATCACTGAGGCAGCTGCCAGAGCTGCCAGGGCACTGAAAGAGAGACGGGGGAGCAGGGGAGGGAGGGAGGAAGGGAGGGAGGAGAGGAATCTCACTGCTGATTAGTAAATCGAAATCCGTGTGTGGCCATTCACCCCCTCTTCACACTCTATCCTGCCCCCCCCCCCCCCCTCCTTTGCCTCCGGCCGGAGCCCCTTGAATAGAACAATGCTGTGAGTTTTCATGCTGGGTAAAGTCTCTGCTGGGTAAATTCTAAATATGTTTGCCTGCATTTGCATACAGCTGCAGGAGTTAACTAAAGAGACACCTTCCCGGGCAGATTTGCTCCCTCCCTCTCTCTCTCTCCCTCTTTGTTTCCTAACAGAAACTTTAAAGAACAGTTACTTCCATGGAATACTAATGCAAACAGAAAGAGAAAGAAAAAGATTGCTGTGTGTGAAGCAGAGATAAGAGGCAAGAGGGCACAGGGTGAGGAGTGCAGGGAGATGAGAGGAACAGGGGTGAGGGGTGCACTCCTGACCACAGGAAGGCCCGGCACGGCCCTGTCTGAGCTGAACGTGGTGCCTGGCTGGCTGTCTCCATCTCCACGGGAAGGAAGGGCAGCAGGGCTCCCCTCCCTCCATCAAACACATCCACCCTGAGCTCTCTTCCCTTCTGCTCCAAGAAATCAAAGCTTTTTCAGCACCTTTTATCAGGACAAATAACTAGGACATCAGCTTGGGGAGTGCTTAAGTTCTAGAAGATCAAAAACTGTCCTGCCGCTTGTACTTAACTGCTCTGTATAGAGGTGATCTGACTAACCCAAATACACCTCTATGTAGTTTCTTATTGTAAATACTTAAAGTGCCTATTATTGGAGTTCTAATTATCATCTCTTAAGAGAGGAATGCATGGCACAGGAGGAAGATGTAGGTGCCAGCTGGAGAATGAACCCATGCTCTAATAAAAGCAGCAACTACGTGCCGAATTTACAAATCAATTTAGCATTTTGTTCTTTTACTTTATGGCCCTGCGCTCAGCGTGAAGCTACATTGCTCTGGGGCAGCTCTCAGAAGATAAATATATGACATATATATATATATGTAAATATATTTAAAGAGAGAGAGGGGGGGGGAAGAGAGAAAGAGAAAGAGCCACACAGGCATTTATTAGCCACAAAGGAAAAATGTAAGAGCACCAGCTGGTCGGATTTACAAAAACTGCTATTTATGCTCTGAATAGGCTTACAGATAAAGAGGCCATGACTCCAGTGTATCAACACAGCTATCACAGAGATAATCTACCCTCCCTGTTCTTATGTAAACAGCATCTCCATCTGCATAAAAGTAAAGCGATCCCCCTCCGTGCAGAAATTCAGAAATAAAAACTCTTCTGAATTCACTTCTGCGTGACTTTCGTCCCTCGTGTCTGTAGCAGGAAAAAAAAAACAATCCAAACTGCACAGATGTTCATCAACTGAGCGTGGGAATCAAACCTGAACACTAAGGATGGCCATATGTACATGATGGGAACTGGGAGCATCATATGGCTGGCATTAAGGCCATCCTTTGTTCCCTCCCTCCTGACCACCTGTCACCCTTCCTCCTGGAACTCCCTCTCTCATTGTGAGCTCAGCCTGTGCTTTTTGTCCATGCAGGCACACACCAGCTGCCTGCATCTCTGAGTGCTGCTGTTTGCTCTGTCTGATGGGTTAATTCACATCATCAAGAACAGTGACTACAATTCATTACAACAACCAACTCACACATAAGAAGATGAGAAGACTTAAACTTAATATAGAGAATCTTAGAAGAAACCCTTCCCCACAAATTCTTCTGGTTTGGAGAATTACAGACGATGTGTGACAACACCCAGGTCAAATTAATAATACTTCTTAAAAGCACATGACACCTCTGGTTGCAGGACAAAATCACTTTGACTGGCAACTTTTTTTTATAACAGTGCATGTCTTTGTGAACCCTTTAAAGGAGCTTGGTTCTCAGGCCCACATTTTCACACTCAGCGTGCACACACTTGCCTATAGATGCACCCCTTTGTCCCCATGCATCCCCTCAACCAAGCCCCCCGTTTTCCCATCCCTCCAGTGAGCTTGACCCAGACTCAGCTCCCACGTTCCCATGGAGAGAGGGGGAAGACAAGGGGCTGGGGAAAGCTTTTTCTTTCCCCCCTTCAGAAAGATGCTTTGTTAGGCCCTGGAAAGGAGACAGCGTTGGAGTCGCTGCTGTGAAGCATCCATTGCACCAGGGGCATTCACAGGGACACCCGAAAAGAGAGGGGATAATAGAGGAGCGGGGAGAGAGAGGGGGGGCTCAAAGAGGGAGTCCTGAAACTGTTCCCTCCGTTCTCAGGGACATCACTCAGAGGAGGATAAAAAAAGTGACAGAGCTGGGGACACTCAGCATGGTTAACAGGGGTTTTGTGGGTATTTCACTGTCATCTGGTGACAGGGAGAACAAAGCTGCACTGTAAGCAGCCGGCAAACAAGCATCACCTGCATGTGCACACTGGCTTACTGTTACCATCTGCAGAGGAGGCTCAGGAACAATGATTTAAACCCCAGTAATCAAAACCACTGTGTTCAACTTTCCTAGACGCCTGATTTCACACAAAAAAAACATAAATACCAAGGGGTTAGAATTCTCCATTACCTGTTGCGTGTTTCTTGAAATCCATGTTTCCAGCAGCAGATTGAGCCTGGATTGGTGGAATTTCTTGGTGGTCTTTACTGCGATAAAGATGTCATTGGCACTGATGTCCTCAGCTGGAGGCTGATTTGCACCGGTTGATGAAGAGCGCGCGGATTTCTCCACGTCCCTCCGTCCCCGGGTCAGCTTGCTGAGGTACGCAGAGAATCCCTTCTTCTCCGGCGCGCTGCCAATCTGTGCGTCAAGAGCGCGCGTCCCGGTATCCTCTCCTGTCGCGTTGTCATCCACCTGAACCCGGTGATGCTGCACAGCGACCACGAGCAGCAGCAGGCAGAGACATGCTGTGCTCACAATGGAGATAACTGTCTTCTTTACATTATTACTCAACATGATTCAACTTGGAAAAAGACTATTCAACTATGAAGAGGTGCAGCGAATTCCTAACGCAGAGTCCATGTGGGGTTTTTTTTTCCTCAGTGAAACAAAACGCAGGGAATCACAGTCCCGTTTTAATACATGACTGAAACGCAAAATAGCTTTTATGACACGAGGGGGCATTTATAAGCTTCCATGCTTGCCACGCCTCATGGGAGGTCCTTGAATGCAGCGTGCATGCCATTGTCGCGGCAATGGGCGTGGCTTAAGTTGTGTGTGTGTGTGTGTGTGTGTGTGTGTGTGTGTGTGTGTGTGTGTGTGTGTGTGTGTGTGTGTGTGTGTGTGTGCGTGTGTGTGTGTGTGTGTGTCTGTGTGTGTGTGTGATAAGATAAGATAAGATAAGATAAGATAAGATAAGATAAGATATTACTTTATAGATTCCCCGGGGGGGAAATTCAGTTGTTACAGCAACCCAGACATAAGTACAATCAAGAAAGAAGTTTCAATAAATAAAAATAAGTAAAAATAAAATAAAATAGGTAAAAATAAAAATAGATAAATAAAGCTAGAATACAATTTAGATATATACAATGTTACAAATGGAATTCAATTAAATAGAAGTAATTACAGGCAGTATTAAAAAATTTCAGTAGTGACAGGTTGACATGGTGTGATTATGGTTGGTAATGACAAATTAAGCAATAAATAAAAATAATATGGGTATGTAATATGACCATGAGTTGTAGTTAGAATAATAATGTAATATAACATAATATAATATGGCAAGATAATTATAATACAGTATATTGTGCATTATAATGCCAGCAGCAGTCAAGAGAGTCAGTTCGGGATGAGATGATGAGTGTGTGCGTGTGCGTGTGTGTGTGTGTGTGCGTGTGTGTGTGTGTGTGTGTGTGTGTGTGTGTGTGTGTGAAGGCCTATCTCCCTCCTAAGGATTTAGAGAGAGTAGTACATACCTTTATTACATCTAGGCTTGATTATTGTAATTCTTTGTATGTGGGCTTAGACATGTTGTCTATTCAGAGCCTGCAGCTTGTTCAAAATGCTGCTGCTCGCCTCCTGACTGGCAGGAAAAAAAAGGGAGCACATCACACCTGTGCTAGCGTGCTCTCCACTGGCTCCCAGTCCGTTACAGGATTGATTTTAAGATTGTGCTTCTAACATGTACAAGGCCCTAAATGGATTGGCACCATCCTACTTGGCTGATCTTCTCCATGTTCACAACCCAGCTCGAGCACTGAGGTCAACAAACCAGCTGCTCCTGGATGTGCCTAAAACAAGGCTTAAAACCCAGGGGGACCGAGCCTTTGCAGCAGCGGCACCCAAGCTCTGGAATGGCTTGCCACTCCAATTAAGATTGGCCCCAACTGTTGAATGTTTTAAATCTTTGTTGAAGACACATCTCTTCTCTTTGGCCTTCTCCTCGTGAAGAGGACAGTAATATCCTGTTATGTTGTTGTTTATTGTTGTCTTCATGTGCTTTTAACTTTTTATCTTGTAAAGCACTTTGGCCAACACTGGTTGTTTTAAATGTGCTATATAAATAAAGTTGACTTGACTTGACTTGTGTGTGTGCGTGTGTGTGTGTGTGTGTGTGTGTGTGTGTGTGTGTGTGTGTGTGTGTGTGTGTGTGTGTGTGTGTGTGTGTGTGTGTGTGTGTGTGCAGAGTTCAATTTGACTTCCACTGATAACAAAGGTACAAGATCGACCCAAAAAACAAGACTTCCAGAGGAAAGATGTGTTTCAAACTCCACCATCACAGCACTTTCTCGCCTCTTCTATCTTCTTCATTTAACATTTGCAGTCAGGCTTCATGCTATTTAAACTCAGCCAAGTGTGAGCCGGGTGTTCACCAGAGAAACAGCCTCCATTGTTCCTCTCTGACCTTGTGAGGACTCTAAACAGTTGGCTTTTCCCGAACACTTGTTATTCAAATTTTTGGCTCTCACAACCGAGTGCCGTCTGGTGCCAGAGCGCTGACCAAAAGTTCCATTTTAGACCAACAGGCAGCTGCTGGAGCCTCAATAACAGCCATTGCAGCTCCCAGCTACCAAATTGAGACAATTTAGCATTGAGCTGGACTGAAAGGACATCTTTGAGCAAACTGTTACGCCAAAATCCATTAAGACAAGCCCTCTTATGTTGAGATGTTTATTGCTTCTTATGAGTAAACATAAACCCTTGAAGCAGATGAAAACATCTATGCTTCTTGTGGTCTCAGTCCAGTCTCATTTGGGTCAAGATCACCTTTCGGATGAAGTCCCAAAAGTCATCATTCTTTGTACTTTTTGCAATCAGGCATAGAGATGTTCTGCAAGAGGCAAACTTTTTTGCCACTGCAGGATTTGTGATCTTTGCAGTGCTAGGATATGATATCCCTCTCTTTGTTGCTCTTTACTGGGCCCTTTGTTCACTTTTAAAAATCATAGAACAGCATCTCAAGGCGTCTTAACGAAAGTAAAAGAAACCAGTCAGAGGAGGACATCTCTTCGCTTTCATTTTTCTTCAATCAAATGCCTCTGTCTGTGCCGCTTGCATCACAATCCTCCTACATTGGGAACTCTTTCTTTGTTTGTTAGATTAAGAGAACAATGTCATTTGTTATATAGGGAGTAAAGTTTTCTTCACCCTCCGTCTTTTGTTCCAGCTTCTGATAGAAAACTCTTTTTTGTCCTTCTTGAAACACTCCCCACAACCTTCACTCCTCTTGGACCCCCCAATCTAACATCAAACCACTGAATACCAGAGAGATTAAAACCAGTTTCTTCAGACAGCCTGTTTTTCCTCCTGATCGTAGCTGCGTATGAGGGGTCTGAGCGCCTCAGTGGGACAGCAATTTAAAGGGATGCTATTTATAGCTCCTCTTTTACAAAGCTGGCTTTACATGATACACAAGAAGCAGGTAAAGACTCCCAGCATGTTTTGAAGTTTGTAAGGGTTTCTCTGTCTATTCGCTGGTATTCACCACAAAAAACTGGAAACACATGTGCACACTCTGCTTTGTAAGATGTCCTCTATAACTCAAAAGTCTGCATATACATCCAACTCGATGAGAAACATGGAAGACATTAACTCAAGGCCGCAGCTTTCCTGATGTTCCCACTTATTTGATTTCCAGTTTGTTTAACATCCCTCATGGTGGGTCCATGAAAGATTCTGCTCTACAGAGCTTTTGTTTATTACATACTGATTCAAATAAACTCCAGTCTTTCATATTTGTAACATTTAATGCTAGCTGAGTTTAGATCTCCTGCCATGAGCATTGGTATCAAATGCTTCTGACTGAGTGTGAACAAAGAGCTGTAGAGAAGAAGTTTGATGAGTAGATGAGAGCCCAGTGGTGGGATCAGTCTCTGTTGTGTTTATTTCCCCAGTATGGACACACTAGCTCTGGTGGGATTACAGGTCACACCCCGAAGGAGAGCCAGGGGAGCGGGCGTCCTCCTCAGAACCCGGTTTAAATTTCCCCCCTCATGCAACATTAGAGGAAACTCTCCAAGGACCGCGGCTGAGAAGGCTTCAGCTGCTGGAGAAAACAAATAAATACGAGCTGTTTTTATTGATCTACAGAGAGGGTTCCCATCAATCTGAATAGACCTCCTTAAAGTGGACACATTGAAGAGCATACAGAGGACATCTCACTGCAACATAAGTTCATGTGGAAGAAAAAATCAATCCAAAAACACAAGATCATTCAGAAGGCTTCTGATCCCTATCTGTCTTAAGCATCAATAATGATACAATATTGAATCTATGCTGAGTTTATGGTGAATACAATTTTCAGATTCTTGAATACATTTTCTTTATGTTACTTGACTTAAATACTTCAAATACTAAACTACAAGTTCTCAAAGCTTCACTAATTCGACCCTTTGAGTTTTTACATTGAGAAGATGTTGAAAACTAGTTCAAATGTGAATGTTTTGTTAACTTCTATTTGTAGATGTTGATTAAACATCAACGTTTGGACCAGATTTGACAGAAAATCTGCTCCCGTCCCAAAATTCATCAAACATTTTAACATTAATAAAGAGTTGTTGAGCTCATATGAAGAAACTTGATTGTAGTTTATCTGCAAAAAAATGTGTTAGTGTCATGTCAGTCATGCTGCAAGTGATAGAAAGTAAGTAAGTAGGCTACATATACAGTACATCAGTGCAGTTACTTCAGTTTGAGGTACTTTACTAAAGATAAGTAGCCATACAGTACATGCTATTTTTCACTCTGATGAAATTATCACAGTAGCTCAACTGCCTCAGCTTCTTTACAAACCAGTGAGCACTGTCTAGGATTTCAACACTGAAATCAGGTCTGGATGACCATTTTTTCAAACATCTAACACACAGTTAGAACATCAGCACGTCAGAAAACACAATTTTTAAGGTTATGATTTTGATCAATTTCATTTTAGAGGTCAAAGGAGGACAGAAATGATTAATGAGACAACATTTTTCCAAAGTAATGTCCCGTGATAGATTAAATCCTGCCTATTCAGAGATGATATTTCAACAGGTTTCATTTCAGGGACCATGTGATGTAAAGGGGAAAGCTTACAGATACTGTTAAGGGAACAGTTTTTTACAGCTCCAACAGAAAGAGAAAGATTGAAAGATGTAGACGTTGAATGTTCAAAATGTAATGGTAAACGGTAGAGAGAGTTGAGTCAGAAACCTGAAGGTCGTGGATTGACACCAGGTCATGTTATCTGATTTTTCTCTGATGACAGTGATGCTCTGCCATACATTCATTTTAGCCACAAAACATAATAGACATGACTTCAGAATTGCAGTTAAATCAGGCTAATATGCAAAGTCCTAATGTAATGTGTGATGTGTGTTAATCTGTTGATGATCAACTCGAGAGTCAGACGGTTGGGCTGCATGCTGGCATGCCTGGACATGTTCCGCATCATTTCTTCTTTCCAGTAATTCAGGCTGATAAACTGTCTTTTATTCTGTATCATGTATAAACCCTTCAGAAATGTCAGCCCCTTAAATCCTGTACTTTTTGTCATGAACTGGCCTTATACTGAGAGTATAGGAACCTCTCTGCAGTCAAGGAAAACACATTGTTTCATGAAACAAGATATTCACAAGAGACCCCTCAGGTTTATATTTCCACTAAGAGCTCACTAAACTCAGGGGACCTCTAAAGGCTGTTGACAACTTTGAGTTATTTCCATATCAGAATGTGATTTTTAAGAAGTAAGAAGGAGAAAAAGGCCGGTGAAAGGTCCCTTGTGTTGTGTGAAATGGCCTTTTCCTCAACCTATATACTGTCTTTTTGTTTGTGGCCTGTTACCTCTCTGGGTTGAGCAATGGGAGGTCCAGCAGACAAAGAAGAGACTGTAAAATCTTTGAGGCGTTGTAATTGTTTGTTGTGACGTCTCTTAGGGCCTTTTCTCATTTCGATGTGAGCCGTTCTCAAGGTGTTTTGCATAAACTGGTTTGTTTGTCTGTGTAATCACCGGACATTGTGTGAGGGGATTTTTAAGTTAATGCAGAATAACCATGTCAGGAATATAAATGTTGGATTTTTTGGAGGATGTATCAGTAGCAATAAAGTTTACTCTATTTTTCTTGGATAAATAAACAAGCTCAGACGATGCAGAAGGGGATGTGAGCTGCACGACTCTGCAGATCCAACCAAAACAGGAAGTTCACGACTTGTGCTCAGTGTCCTATTTTTAAGAACTAATCACTCCCTTTTCACTCTCCTCCCAATAACCAGGCGAACATGAGCTATTAGCATAACTGTTCAGACCTGCTCGTCACCCCCTGCCCCTGCCCTACTTCCACTCTGTCAGCCTAATGCTTCCCAACACCCTCTCTTTGTGTTGGCCCCCGCTGGTCTGGGAACATCAAATGATTGACACATTAAATTGGGAGGACTCTCGTCATGTCTGGTCTTTACAGTCTGAAAACTGCGGCTCTGAACACAAATGCATTCAGCAGGGATGAAGGGAGAGACTGGCATGGTTTCCCATTTGTTGTCCCTTTTCTCACTGCGATACAGGGAGGGCATTATGCTGTGGAACACCGATAAGATCTTTGTGTTTGTGTGTGTGTATTATTTCAGCAGAACAGAGGCTGTGGGACATGATACTGTGAAAATGACAGAGCGAGGCTGAAGTGTAAGACTCTCACGGGGCGGCAGGCTGAAGAGGCTCCGTCGGGAATCTGCTGAGGTTTCACTGTGTTGTGTGGGTGTTACACACATTGTGTAATCTCTCTGTCTCTCGGTCTCGTGGGTCTGGTGGTAACAGTGGTAGCAGCCTCTTTGGAAAAGGGTTTGTTTAGACTTTGGCATTTTGACCAATAGTCTGAAATAAAGTATGTTAGATGTTGGGATAAACTGGTTTCTGTGGGGGATCTTTTCCTTTTGTTTCAAACTAAGTCGTTGTTCACACTCTGCAACGCTATGATGGAAGATGAGGGTAGAGCTCAATGGTAGAGCATGTGACTGCAGATCAAGAAATCTCCAATTCATAACATGCACAGGACTTGCAAATTCTGCAAACATGACCTTGAAGACTTGTCAACTGGTGTGTGTGTTTGACTGTAGATAAATAGATTTCTCCATGAAACCTGACTCCTTTTGCAGAAGTCAAACTTTCATCAAATATTCAAATGATCCTTTAGCAGCAGATTTATAAATGAAAAATACTCCAAGGATGATGAATATAGAATAAAACTTTACATACATTATCTATAAAGTAAAGAGCATCTTGAAATTTTGGTATTACTCTAAAAGTGTCATTAAAGATAGAAAACGTTCTCCTGTGACGCAACTCTAAAACAATTCAAACTGTTTATACCATTTTTTCTTGCCCATTAACTATCATATCTTTTTTTGTATATATCTTTTTGGGGGCATTTTTGCCTTTTATTGATAGGACAGCTGAAGAAAGACAGGACATGTGGGGATTAGAGAGTGGGGGAAGACATGCAGCAAATGGTTGAGGCCGGGAGTCGAACCAGCGACCACTACTACGAGGAATATAGCCTCTGGATATGAGGCATGCTTTGACTGCTAGGCCACCAGCACCCCCAAAGGAAAATAAATTTAGAGAGGAGATCTCTAAAGTGTTTCATTTATGTCTCCTAGACAACAGTGAGATCTGTTTGAAAGCAAAATGAGACTATAGCTTATGTCTCCTGTTTCTCATTCTTGCCTCCAGAAAAAAAGTTGCAAAAAGTCTCAGCTTAGTTTCCCTTTCAGTTCAAAAGGAGATCTGGTCAAAATCTGAAATAATTCTCAGGTATTTCTCAAGTGTTGTGACTCCTTTTGAGCTCAGGTGGAGAAATCAGGGAGATCTCTCAGTTGTCTCAATCTAACCTCATCCATTTGTTTTTGTCAGACTCAGTTTTTGTGTCTCAAGTCGAGCTCAGATGGAGCAAAGAAAGAGCCTGAGCTCATCTTTTCATGAACATTTATAGTGCCCTGCAAAATTAACATTTCAATGTACTTGTCCACAAACTTACAATTCTCATTAAAACATTTGAACCACTTGCAAGATCAGCTATTTAGATGTCAAATGATCTCTTCTTTGACATCACAGTCTGGTCCTTCCTTTACAAGTCTTTTGGAACAAAACAACTTCACTAAGATTTAGTGGATTTGAGAGAAATTGCAAAGATAGAGATTTCATACCAGGTATGACAGACGATTTATTTAAAATATGGGCCGCAAAAGGGCTGACCAGATTTAGCCAGATTATTATAATTAAAGGGGTGGATTCTTTGGGCACTGGTGGCCTAGCGGTCTAAGCGCCCCACATTCAGAGGCTACAGTCCTCGTTGCAGGGGACACTGGTTCGATTCCCGGCCGGTGAATCAGTTCCTGCATGTCTCCCCCGCTCACTACTCCCCACATTTTCCGTCTCTCTTCAGCTGTCCTGTCAAATAAAGGCAAAAAGGCCAAAAATATATATTTGAATAAAAGAGAAGAAAATTAGCCATTAATGAGATCTCTCATTTAAGTCTCAAATAAGACTCATGTCATGGTCTCAACTATTTCTCCTAGTGAATTTTAGGAGAAACCAATGAGAAACCAATACGCAATTTGAAACTTGAATGAGGCTGAAGTGAGAATCTCAATTTTGTCTCCAGAGACTTAGAAGAGAAAGCCTTGAGCAGTAAAATGTTCCTCTGGGCCCCACCATTCTTATCTCTACCTAGAGATGCTGGCCTTACAACAAATGACATTAATCCAATTACTGTTATGTTATTGTGGTTTTTTGGTGTAACGAGGTCATTAAGGTCCTCTTTTTTTAACAACCGTGCAGGGATAGTTTTTTTTATAACTATCAATTCCACCTTTGCTGTTCCTAGCTTAGCTATAGATTAGTTGAAGTCAGCATTTCCAATATGGCGACCACCATCTTCGGGCTTCATAACACCTCTTCAGAAACCGTTGACTGACACTGAAACTACGTCCAGGTATTATACGTTCTATGTTTAAAACACTTCAAAGCTGGCTGGAAAAAAGTGCATCACTAATTGATGAGTAAAGCTCCTGTTGTAGGGCTTCAATGACCCTGCGTTTACAGTATACTGGTGGCCATGTGACCACAGGTAAAAGGTGAGAGGATTCCCTTGTGTGTCATTTTAGAGCATTCTGTTATCTGATCTGTTTTGAAAGGACCTCTTGACTTCCTGGGCTTTGGTGCTCTCTGGTAGCTCCCTGCAGGCTCAGTGGAAACTGTCTAAAACATTCCTCATCAAAAAAAAGGTTGAATATTTCTGAGCTTTCAAACAATATTCTCCATGGACATCGGGTTCCCCATGGGGAACAACGACAAATGGGCAGAATTTAAACAAATGTACTCCATCTGTATCCATTTAGGATTTGAATGTTTGCTCTGCAGCCGCTGCTAAGATTAATCTTTTCAGAGCATCGGGGTTAATGATTCCCCTTCAATTTCACAGTCTGCAAGATTTTAACCTTTTAATTGTTGTTTTCTGATGACTCATGTGGGGCTCGGTTCGTGTTTTTGTAATGCGGAGTGGCAAAGTTCAGCTGTGGCTTATTGTTTACGAAGAGTGACTCCGCGGGGAGCTGGGTGATATACAGCAACATGGGAGGCCAGACAAATTAAGGAGCCATGACAATGAAAAGCAGATGTGACTGTAGGGGGGTTAAGTTACTTTATAGCTATGTGAAAAGAATGAGAGACAGTAGAGTGAGTGCTGGTTAATTGTTGAAGACACTGTGGTCATTTGTCAAACAGGCGGTTCTTAATATACGCCATTAAAGGCCATCTACTTTTATGTCTGCTAATCCATTGTTAGCCTTTTTGCGTGATCTCTCTTCATTTTCCAGATTCGCCAGCTGCTATTTATTCTCATGATCCGTTAATTGTTATTAATAAGAGGGATCTGCGTTAAGTGACATCAGGAGGACTCAGTATTTAAGGATAAGGGGTATCAGGGCCAAGCAGAGGTTTATCACATGGCGTATCAAAAAATGCCACCTGTCAAGAGACACTGCATCAGCGCAAACTCCACAAACACACACCTTCCTCCCAGACCGTCCAACCTGGTCAGCTGAGGGAACCCATTCCTTTTTGGTCCCCAGGATTAAATCCCAGCTCCAGTTTTGGCTGATATCCAGCCAGGGAACAAGAGCAGCTTCCATCCCACAGAGCAGCAGTTTATCCCTTGTGGTGGGTCCAACCGAGCTGATCCTCTCATATTAAATGGATTAGCTGAGGCCGAGTTCTACTGTCAAGAGCTCATGCAAAGAATAGGGATTTAGCATGTTAGCATATTTCTCTGACAACGGTTTTTAACTGTAAATTTAATTTATGCAGTCATTGAAAGTAAATCTGCTAGTCTGTTCACACTGAGGCCTCTAAAGTGACGAATTTTCTAAATGTTTCTCCACGGTGCTGGAAACATCATTCCTCATCGACCTCTCTGCGTATCAGCCATGTTTAGCCCTTGTAGTATCCGTGGGAAACTGTAGCATTAGCACTGCTTACAAGCCTTTTGATTTCCCGTGGGAGACATCCATGACAGGAGCAGGTTAGGTGGGGACCAAAACACAGCATGCTGTGACTCCGGTACAGAAGATCTAGTTACAGATATATTTTTTAAACCATATACAGGGTGTACAATGGACTTCAGCTACATGCCACATCTCATTTATTTTCCTTCACACTCAACCAAACATCTACTGCTTTATTTCTGCTCCTCAACAAGAATGTACAAGTCATTGAAAGCATCATGGGGCTGCTCTGCATGGAGACTGCTCTTGTATTAATCTCCTTCAGAAGGCAGACAACCCCTCACTCTCTCAGGCTTCTAAACGGGCGCCACACTAATCACAGTGTTTAATAGGAGGTCGTCTGTAGCCGAGCATTCACACCAACACAGATGAGCTGAGATGAGGCCAGGAAATAACAGCCCTGACCTCGGATCAGTCCTGCACTGATAAGCCTCTGTTAGTCTGTTTCTGGCCAGCAGCATTAGCACGGATCTTTATGATGATGCCGCTGCTAGTAGGAATAATAACTCTTTTGACTCCAGGCAAAAAACTAATCCAGATTAATGTATCTTTCTTGTGGTTGTATTAAATGGTAAATTAAGTATGTAGTTCATTCAAGTTCTCACTTCACTTGAATGTTTGTCCTTAACCTTACTGACTGACTTGAGAGGTCCTTAAAAGGAACGTTCAAGACAGGACTGTTTGCCTCTGTTAGGCCTCGTCTGCAGTTTAAATTGCTTGCTGGAAACAGAGGGGTAACAGCATCACTGGGAAATGTTGGTGTTGCTGTTTACATGTCATGCCTTTCAAGCTTCCAAATTACTACTAGGCAAATTAAAATCACTCATTTAGACACCAATAGTATCTAGTTACAGGGTTCTATGTCAAAGTACAGAGGTGTAGTGGCAGCAGAGCATCTCTTCACACCGTGGTGGAATCACAACAAAAAGGGTTAAGTTTGTTTTTTTACATAAATCTTTAAATGCAGTAAAGTTTCTCTGCAATCACCTTAAATCTTAGCTTAAGAGGTGTTTGATGAGCAGGAGTTTTTGACATCACATGTTTGGAGCCAACTTTCAGTACTTAGCACACATAAAAATGATAAAGTTTGCACAGGATGCACTGGATTTAAGGAAGGAGATATCTCATTTTCAACCATTAGTTTAAAAAAAGACAATTTGCATATTCATATACCCTAAAGAATGTGTATTTATGGTTTTGCAGGATTAAAAAATCTATCTCGAGCTTCAACTAATCTGTTTCTTTTTTGGAAAAACACAACAGACTAACACTATTCCCTTCTTATTCGAAGTCATCATGTCAGAGGGAAAAGTGCAGCAAGAGTTCCCTCTTGGATCCCCTCCAGTCTAGTGTTGACTTCAGATACCGGCGCCTTGGCCTGGCTCTTTTGGCGTCTGCTCATTTGTACAGTATCAGGCATCAAATTGCATCTCTTAGAGAGATATCTGCTGCACTTCATAAGAAAGTGCATGGGAGCATCATTTTTTTAATGTCTTGCACATTGTTTATATAAACAGTCTGCTTCATTTTAGGCAAAACAACAATAACAACAACAACAACAACAACATAGTCGTGTGAGGGAAAACATCACTGCGTAGGTTTTAACAATGCTATTTTTTCTGCAGTAGGGCACACATTTCAAACTTTCTTAAAACTACATCACACTTCTCTGAGCATTTGAAAGTGATGTGAAAAGGCTGTTTTAAACCAGTGGTTTTGTGCACACTGAAGGGTACTTCATTTCCGTATGGGAAACCAGGGCCATGACTAAGTGTACTGTACTCATTTTAGGTTTCAAATCAGGCTTATGTTTCTTTAAAACTCAGAAATGACAGACTGAGACGCCCAAAACAGACACACACCCAACTGCCTGATGTGTGTGCGTGTGTGCCTTTGTTGAGTGGGTTTGGCAGTTATGTGACATGTCTTTTTTTAATAATACCACACACCATTACATTTGTCCCACCAGTCTTCGTCACGTGATCTAAAATGAGCCCCCTTCGACTCAGCTGGACAGCGCCCAGTATCATTAAAGTGTGTGTAGTCCATTCAGCTCTGCAGGATTGAGGCCACACTTACTCACTGGGCCTTTCCCACAACCTCCAGGCACCTTGGAGGAAGTCATCCATGCATAACTGTGCTCCTTAATCAAAGGCTGAGTGGAGAAGTTGTGCGGGAGGTTGGCTGCTGCGAGTGCGGCATTAGCAAAGCACATGCTCTCCTTTCACGGAGAAACAATGCGGTCCTTTGTGTCCGGCCACAAGTGTCTATTTTGATTTAGAAGAAGGAGTTACACAATGAAAAGGGAACATCTCTGGATGACACACAGGATGCTTTGAGGACTGCACACCACCAGAAATGAACAAGTCCTCGTGTGTCAGTGTCTTCCCTGAGAGATAAGACACGCCACATGCTTTATAGAAACAGACTCCACCACAACTGATACCACTGACGATTCCCTCAAAGCAACGTCCTCATGAAATGTTTTGACAGGTTGAACTTATCTTGGTTTTTAACTCATGCAACATGCTCCACTGGGCCCCTCTGAGATGTCAAAATAAGGGTTTAGTGTGATAAATGGATGAGATCACTGGAGCCCTGGATTTCCTCCGATCACAGCATTAGACTAATCATTAGTGACATCGAGTCTGACACACAAGGCAGCCATGCTGGCCTCTTATCATCATATCATCTAAAAGTTTGTGTTTGAATCTATATGAAGACTGGATGTTGCAGTGATTATAAATGAATGAACTGGACATATCCAGAAAAATAAGCGTGAAATGAAGCATCCTTCGCCTCACTGATTTAAAAATAGCAGTGACCCGTCTTTAAATAGGACATTGTTTTGTCTATTGTCTTTCCATCCCTGTGCTGTCCTGATCACTGATGCTGAAGCATTGCAGTAAACATCCTCTGACCCCCCTCTCCCAAGGATGAAAACTCATGACCTCATGTTCTTTATCCTTGGTTACACTTCACAGCACTCAGTGTTTGGGAATTTTCTGTTATTGGAAGTTGTGACGATAAAAATAGTGCCCATCAGAGAAAAAACTAAAGGATGAGGACAGCAAGGACAACCAAATTTGGATGAGTTGCTTCAACCCATGTTCTCTTTAAATTAGTAACTTTTAATTTCACCTGCTCATTGTGCTCTCTTATTCAACTACTGTTAAGCAGCTTTTCTCCATTTGCATTGTTCTTATCTGGACAATGTGTATTCATTTTTATGCTTTAGATTCTTTAGAACACTTTGAAATCCTCATTTCAGTCCAAACTTTCTTTCCACAGAAAACAAATTATTCTCAGGTTGATCACAAAGCAGCAGCTCTACAGCTTGCTCCTCATGATTTGTTCTTTGAGCATGACCAGGCTCAGCATCAGACTGTTTAAGAGCAGCCTCTTAAAGGATGTTTAGGGTCCAGGATGAGGGGGTGTGCTGGAGTGCTGGTTCCCCATTCTTCCCATTATCCGGCTTGCCATTTCCATTGGAATGACGTCCATCTATCAGGAGCCCCCTAGCTCCTTTCAGAGCTGAATAAAAGGATCAGTGTGAACAGACCTGTCTGTGGGCAGCTCAGACATGGGAGACAACAGATGTGTTAAACATGCAGCTCCCTCGCAAAAAGCCGGGACAGCTCCGGCTGCAAGCTGGCTAATGGAGGAGCAGCTTTGTGTTAATTGGTGAATGGAGTCAGTGAAAGCCTCTGCATGCTTTAGCTGAGGAATCTCACATCATAAAGAGGACTTTACTCCCTCCACTTTCAGGAGGGGAAGAGATGCAAAGAAAAGGCTGTAAAATTGTTACAAGACCTTTAACTTAACTGCATATCTAGGTCCCTCAGAGTTCCTTTGTCTAAGAGTAAAACCACAACAGGAGTTTGTTTCCAAAGATCTGGATAGTGGATGTCAGATCAGAGCCCCGGAGACTAAATACTGAAAATGATCAAATAACTGCATGTTGAGTTTCTGCATTTTAAGCTTACAGTTTAATAACAGAAGATTCATATACAAAAGGAAGTGCCCAAAGTGTTGAAGTACTCATTGATCAGTGTTTTCATATCATTTTGTACATTGGTAATCCTTAAAGCCTTGTTTATGCTTTACTGGCCGACACCATCGTGGGCACTACATATTTGTGCTTCATAGTCTTTGTGTCATTCTGCACTGCTTCATTTTCTGATTGTTTGCACACAGGTGAACTATGGCGACTCTGAGTGAGTTATGTCAAGAGGAAGCTGTTACATGTTGCCATTGATCATACAGCAGTTATTACAAAGGAGAAAGAGAGGAGATGTAATGTATGGCTGATATACGATCAATGTATAGGGATCCAAGCAATGTTGTACACTACCAGTCAAAAAGTTCCTATACCTTGCGTTCTTGCACTACTCTTGTTTTATCTGTTCCTCGGGTAAGGACTGAATTTGGAAAAAGAGCTTTCAGCTTTGCTGCCCCCATGGCATGGAATGCTCTACAGACTAAACTGATACTCTCTGAACTTATTGCACCTTGAGCCTTCTGTTCTATCCTGAGGGACAGTCAGCTTGAGAGCACTGAAAAGTGCCTGTGTTTTAAACCTTAAATTATTGTTTGTTGTTTTGTTACAGCCTCCACACCTCTTATTCCTATTGTAAAACACTATGTATCTATAAATTGTATGTTTTAACTTGTACTGTCATTTTCGTTTAACTGTTGATATGTATGATATGTGCTGCTGACCTCTTGGCTAGGTCACCCTTGTGAAAGAGATCCTGATCTCAATGGGTTTTTTACCTGGTTAAATAAAGGTTAATAAAAGTTTGGACATACCTTCTCAATAATCTGGTTTTGCCATAATATGGATTACAACAGTAGTCAAATAGGGCTATCCATTGTGTACTAACCCTACCACTGAACAACACAACTGATGGTCTCAAACACATTAAGAAGGCAAGTCATTCTACAAATGAACTCTTGACAAGGCTCATGTTAATTAGAACCCATTCCAGGAGACCACTTCATGAAGCAGACTGAGAGAATACCAAGAGTGTGCAAAGCTGTCATTGAGGTAAAAGGGGGCTACTTTACAGAATCTAAAATAAAAAACATATTTTGCTTTGTTTAACACATTTTGTTTTAATTAAATAATTCCATGTATGTTCTTTAATCTACAGTTTTTAAAATAATTAAGATAAATAAAAAATGTTGAATGAGAAGGTGTTTCCAAATTTTAGACTGGTAGTGTATATGCAGGAAACATAAGGCTGCCCAGCGGACCAATCACAGGGCACCTTGATTCAACACGTATTTACATTTTGTAGGCTACATACATCATGTGTAGCCTACACATAAACCAGTCTTAACGTATTACCATAAGATTGACTCTGTTTTAACACAAAAGGACATTTAAATGAGCAGCTGATCACAGCGGAGTAGATTTAAACTGTTATTTATAAATCTGATAGACATTTAGAACTCAATAGCATCATTTTGTTGTTTAGATGTAGATTTATTTTGCACCATGATGGGTGTTAGTAGTCTTAAAATAATTTTAAGCAGTCACTACAGAAAATGTAGTGGAATAAGAAGAACAAGTTTCCTCTTGAAGTACTGAAGCATGCTGGGAACCCAAAATTTAAGAACTAAAAGAAACCACAGATTGAAAAGAGAACCTGGTACCTTTACATGATTGGCTTATTGGTGGTGCATTCAGCTGATAAATGATCAATGTGATAATGAAATAATAACAAATATCTGTGTGGTTGATTCCTGATGTGGATTAGCACTAAAGCTAGATTTGTGGCATATACCTCCTGCACTTCAAAACATGTCTTCCAGTACAATAGTAAATTGTGAGAGCCTGTAGCTGTTTGCCTGCTGGGGCCACGCTCCCCTCCTGTATTCCTGTGGGAATCAGGATAATCCAGAGAGATCACAGCTTTTAGCCACAGCACAACTGTCTCCTTTAAGCCCAATGGATTTCACACCAAGGAAGATATGTAGAAAATATGAAATGTTCATGTCCTGCAAGCACAGAGAGTTTTAATTCTACTTCTGCACCCTTGCATCTGTCTTAGACACTGAAAGAGGAGGAGCAAAGATCCCTGCATCAAACCCCGGAGCCCAAACAATGGGAGCTTGGCGTGGAGAGCCCGAGGCAAAGCCATCTGCCGCAGAGAGAGTAGAGTCCCTTTGTCAGCTATTGTGGAATGTGGAGGCAGATTGATGAGGGCCGGCTGATTCCTTTAAGGCCCAGCGAGGCAGCAGGCAGCTCTTGCGAACCCTGAACAGACACCATAGGGCACTCCCTCTCCCTCTGTCTCCATATTCAGCAGACACATGATGGAGCAGCCAGGCGCTACAACCTGGGAAAGTGAAAGTGTTTGAGAAGTGCAATGTTTGAGAAAATGCAGCCCAATGGTGTTCTCAGCAGTCATTCAAATATAAGACTCTCTGTAGGTGTTAGAATGAACATTTTCCCCTTTGTTCTATAAGAATGTGACGCAGACTGGACTTTCTTTGATGACCTATGAGCCTCTCAGCAGGTGTGCGTATGTGGATGGCCTTTATGGTGAAAAGCCAGTCCAGAAGCTCTGAAAGCTCTGGATGATGGGGGTCAGAGGGGGATTGGAAGACAGGGCAGATGTTGTGTGTGAAATTCCCTCGGGGAAAGTGTGCCGCCACTGAGAGAAAGGGTCAGGGCAAAAGGGCGGATCTCTGACACAGCCAACACAACAGACAACTCTGGTTTCCATGGCAGCCTGCTGCATCACTAAGCCGCCTGTCTCTGGGACATAAAATATGACTTCAGGCTCCGACAGAACGAGTCTTTATTCTGCTTCTGATCGCAGGAAAACTCCAGTATCTGGTTAGAATCAGAGTCAAGATTAGATCATAGACTGTATAAATAATGGATGTAGCAAACGGGACATTACCCATCGTCTTTTTGGAACAAAACTGTTACACACATTTCTGTTGGGACAGCAAGCAGCGGATGAACAGTGTACTGGGTCACTTAGGAATAAGCTATAGACACTAACAAAGATCATATCTGGATGCAGACATGTGCAGTACTGTTGAGGTTTTGGAGCATTTTGATACAGGACTATAAGCAGATTGACTCACTTTGGGGCCAGCCTCGAGATTTCTGCCTTTTAGTGTTGGCTTCACTTCCTTCAGTCTTAGATTCAGTTTCAACATTTTGAAGGTTAAAGGAGGTTTGACTTGATGAGAAAGGTGATCAGAAGCTAGAATGGAGAACTTACAAACAAGCAGTGATCACGTTTCATGAAGTGACTCTGATGTAAAGATATCAGATGTCTTTTGAAAGTGCACAGATGTAGAAAGTATAGGAGCATCGGTTCAAGTAAAACATTTTGGTATGAATTTGAGTTACTTTACATGAGTATTTATTTTAAATGCTCAAGTTCTGTCAAAAAAAGAATACAAGTCCATCAATTCAGCCATCCATCCATTGTCTTTATTTATTTCATTGGGGGTTCCAGGGGCTGGATCCCAGCTGTCATCAAATAAGAGGCAGGGTGCACTCTGGACAAGCCACCAGTCAGTCACAGGACAAACATCCGGTCACGCTCACACCTACAGGCAAATCAGGGAGACTAGTTTTCACAAAGAGCATGTCTTTGGATTGTGGGAGGGAGCACGTGCACAGGGAGAGCATGCATAATCCTGGCAGAAAGGTCTCCTAAACAGCCAGAAAATCAAACCAGGACCGTTTCTCTGCCATGAGACGAGTGTGCAAACCAAGGAAACAGTACGATATCGTAAATTTGTGTGTGTAGAAGAAGGGATTTTTTCCCTTTTTTTTTTATCCCATTATCCATCTCATTGCCCCTTCAGAATTAGTGTATCTTTATTAGCTCAACAGGTGAGTATGCGTTCACAGGCAGGGAATCTGCTCCATTTGTGCCCCATAAGTGGAGCCAGGCCTCTAGATTGAACTAAATCACACTGCTATAGCTGAGTTAAAAATAACTTCAGTGTGGCCAGGGACAATAGTCAAATTTCACTAATGAGTGCTAATGCAAAATTGCTCTGTTTTCATCTGTTAATCTTAATATTCGTTCTTTGTAGTTTGTCACAGTGTCTCTATAAAATATGCTATGACTATAAAGTTGGTGTTTATACTTTTACAAAAGTGCCCAAAAGTAATTAAAGTAAATTCCTCTCCTAAAATGTTGTGAAGTATGTTTTAAAGTAGCATCAAATGGCTGTGCTCATGTAAAGTAAACACATCCTAAAACTGTATTTGAGCACAAACACAAGTTAATTCATGTACGCCTTTATTAAAAACAATATTGGTGCATAATTCCCATCAGTCCTTTGTTTTCCTGGTTTAATTTTGAACAGACCACACAAACACGATACTAAACCTTGGCAAATAAACAGCAACTATAATAAGAAGCTTTAATGTCTGGAGACGGTTTCAGCTGCGGAGCTTCAAAGCCGCAGGGTGCAACAGAAATAAGATGGAGATAAAAAGCTCAGCGTGGTGTCCTGTGTGTTTACTGTAGCTGTACCGTGAGTCATTTCCTCTGAGGTGATGGCTGCAGAGGAATGTGACTATCCTCTTCTGTCTTTGATCAAACCCTGCTCTATCCTGTTATCTCTGTCTGTGTTAAATTTGTAATAAACTGATCGCTTCAGTTAGTTTGAAGAAAGGGGGACTTGTTCTGGAGGGGTGGTCACATTTTGTTGCCTCAAATTCTTTAAGTGGGGCGTGAAGTGAAGTTTTATCAAATTTACTGTCAAGTTTACTGTCATCTCTGAGGCATGTTGCTGCTTCTTTTTCCTGCCAAGCCCCTAAAACACAAATTACCATCCAAAACTTAACACAGTTATAACTTTTCAATATATAACTTTGAACTTTGAGTTTGCAGAACAAATGGCCATAAAGGAGCATAACGTTTTATCAGGGTTAGTTTTGAAAAACACACTACACTGCAACACATGATGTTATAAAAGCTGAAGAAAAAGCTACAGAGATCACAAAGCAGAACACTTTTCCGAACAGTTGTGCTGGTTTTGTGTCTTCCTGACCCTGTCCTTCAAACAGTATTGTTCATGTTGCTCTGTCTTTCTACAAAGAGCCCTCTCTATGACAATGCTCTCTGGCCAAATGTTCGCCTCAAATCTGTGATGCATGACATTGGTATAACATTAGCAGGGTCACAACCCATGAGCAGGGGGGTCAGGTGGAATGAAAGAAAGTGGGGTCAGGGCTCTGGACAAATCTTGAACTTCAGTCAGCATGAAGAAAGCACAGGTCACATCATACTTAGATATGCATCTCCAGCCAATGGTTGGTCGTAGTGTTTGAATGGAGATCCTCAAAGGCCCTTCAAAGCAGCCTCTCTATAGAGCTATTGTTGAAGACGAGAGGAACGGCTCAAAAATCACAGTTTCATATCATACCCCATTGAGGGATTCAGAAGCAAATGAACATATGCTCAAAAATACCAAGCTCATCCACCCAAAGCTTTTTTGTCTTTGTTTGAAATACATTATTGGCTTGATACAACTTCTCTCTGGTGCTTCTTGAGTGGTAACAATAGCAAGACTATAAGTGCTCTTAAGACTGAAAATGTGCCCTGATGTCTCCATGCCTGTTTTTGAAAGTATGTATGTAAACTATGTTTTGGTAGGGCAAGCATGCTCACAGACAGAGCCAGACTCTTTTGCAGGCCAAACTTGAAGCTCTGACGTTTTTGGGGGCCTTGTACATTAGGTTATCTTCACTAATCACATCTACTTTAACCTGTAATATAAAATCATCCCAAAAATGTTATGTTCTTGTTTAGAATTTTTCACTTTGAAAGGTAACTCAACAGAGTGGCAACCTTTGAATCTGCTGAACTGAATTTGTCAAGTTCTCAAAAAGACGATGAATGTCTAAAGTCAGCGTTTAAAGTACCAACAAAAGAAAATGTACCGCATTGGAATCCAAAGAAGCTCCTAGCAGCCTGTTGAAACACAACCCTAACAAATGATTCCAATATGAGTGCCACCTCTGACAAGGCAAATATCCAATCAGGGTTTAGGATGGGTTAGGATTTTAGGGTGGCCAATCAGATTTCAGGGATGGTCATGAAAGTCTGGACCAATAAGCTATGCTAGTCCAAAAAGCAAAGCACAAAGTAAAAGATGAGGAAACAGGTTGATTCAGGACAGAAATGCCTGTGTAAACACAGTTTATTTGTTTATGGATTATATTAAACAAGAATGTGATAGAACAATGTGAAAGGAAGCTCAGTGATTACAGTACGCATTATACATTCACAACTATTTGAGCACCATGCCTAAACAAATCAAACGTGACCGAACAGAGAGGACACTCACTCCGATTTTAGGGAAAGATAAATAAACTTGAGTGATGAAACTTTGCAGTTCCTCTTTTCTATACAAAGACAAAAGATACGTTTCTGTGTCCCCCATCGTCTGCCAGAGAGGATACAGGTATTGCTATTCCTCCATGAGCCAACACAAACATGGAAACCTCAGCATGCCCTGAGCAGAGGTGAGGGGAGGAGTCCTTTTCCTCTCCCTGACTCTCCCTGTGATTAGCAGGAAAGGGTCATCGTCCTCTGACATCTCTTTGTCTCTGCAGTATTGACGGAAAAGATCCTGATTTCCCAGGTCGTCCCCTCTGCTTTGCTGGTCTTGGCTAAACTTAAGCTTGATCTTTCCTCCATGTCCTCGACTTGGAGACAAAGAGAACACATCTCCAGGAAGAGTCCTCATTGTGATTTCGCCTTTATTGTCTGGATATTCTAAAATACCATCCTGGATGTTTTTTCCTGTAGTATCACCAAAATACTTTGAGGACACAGTGGCGTCATGGCATTGATATTTAGTCATTAGTGAATCTCAACCAATTAGAAACCATTACCACAGTTCTACAGTCTTTTACCCTTGTTTCGAGTCCCAAGTAGGCACTGCTACAGATATATTTAACATCTGTGATAGATATTGCCTATTTAAGCCTTAAAACATGACATCAGCCAGCTTTAGCCTCTGTAAGCCAAGTTCAGCAACAGCCTGGAAATAACATAATACCAGTCCTGCAAATAAATCAGCGAGGGATATCACATATGGAAATATCAGCTGGAGAGTCCTAAAAGCCTTCAAGGACGTGGAACTTGCCAATTCATGCTGTAATGTTGTATCAGGGGTCCTTTTAACATCGAAAATGGCAGTTTGAAGCAAAAAAAGTCTGCTAATCATAACGTTTCATACAACTTTTCTCCCCGTAAAATCCTGTGGCTTAAGTGTCATTTCATGCTTTCATGTTCTCTGGTCAGTCAAGTTAGCTGAAATAATATCCTTTGGACAGAGCTTAAAAGAAAGCTTTTTTTGATGATTCCCTGGACATGTTCCTCGATCCTGTCTGTGTTGGCGGGGATTGGAATAACAGGACAAATAGTGAGTAGGATGTGAGCAGTGCAACTTTGACCTCCATCTGCACGGTTTCCTCTCCAATCTCTCTGGGTGGGACTCCCCCCAGGCCGCTGAAAATCACACATATCTACTGTTCCCCAATCATGTCTCTTATTATGCAGCGCTGTGCCTTCTAAGACTTGCTATGGTGTTTCTCAGGGTGCTGAGTTTAGGGACCCTCGTAGTTGAGAGTTTATTGGGGTTGGGCTGCTGCCACTTGAGATATTAATCTGCAGTCATGGAGCAGGAAATCAAAAATAAGCTGTAAAATGCCCTGAATTAGTGGAAACAGCTAGATAATCCTCTCTCTCCATAACAGTAAAGTAACAGACATGTTTCTCAGGAACATCGGAGTGCTGAGATCATCTATAAGGGATGAAAAGTGTTATACACGACATTGTGGGAAGTTTCAGTGTGTTTTATTGGCTGCTTTAAGCAAACAGCACCATGGAAAAGATTAGAAGATTCTTATCAGAGATACCATTCAGAAAAAGTTTGTCTTATGGTGTGATTTGCTTGATTTCAGGCTGAAAAGGAAAAATTCCCAGGACAGTAATACTTCAACAAGACTTGGAGTCTACAGCCTGGCTTGCTAACGTCAACATGCTAGCGTTCTCACAATGATTAGGCTAGCGTGTTGATGTTTAACAGATCTAACTTTAGCTTTGTTTGCCATCTTAGTTCAGCCAGTAAGACCGATTAAATTTGCTAATACCTGCTGAGCACAGAGTATAGCTGAGAAATATGAGAATGTTGT
Source organism: Notolabrus celidotus (assembly GCF_009762535.1). Lineage (NCBI taxonomy): Eukaryota > Metazoa > Chordata > Actinopteri > Labriformes > Labridae > Notolabrus > Notolabrus celidotus. The sequence goes on from NC_048291.1 coordinate 22,373,977, forward strand.
TATCTTTTCCAGTATTCGTCATCAACCAAGGACAAAAGAACATTTTGTACGCTAGATTTAAGTTGAGGAATCAGGGTTGATCACAGACATCAAGGACTGGATTGTTAGCTGAATATCGGGTTTTTTTGTCACTATAAAGCTAACTGTTGTCAGGTGGTAGCTGAGTGATCCCAATCCTCTTCTTTTTCTCTGAATTCAATAAACTAAACTACAAATGGGAACAAGAACGCTCACAACACCAGATACACTGTCCCCGTCTCTCAACTCTGTATGCAGACACAATAACTGTCAACAGGCGAAATTTGCAGACAAAAGTTTCTCTTGGGAGGATGCATGTGTGAACTTAATCACTCAGAAGACTCAAAGGATTTGTTTTTGTGGTAACTAGGTAAGATATGAAAATGTTCCCCTCAGGATGATGCTTGAAGACATGTCAAAGCATCATCACAGCCTTCAAAACACACGTTTTGGGAACTGTGAACATAAAAAATGTTCAATGTTCAGCCCCAATCATGAGACGGATGTTTTTCTCAATAAGAAGAGGAGACTTTGACATCTGGTGCTGGAAAAGTTAATTTAATATATCCTCTGGGAATCTTTTAAGATCTGACAAAAAAGCATCTGATAGCTGTTAAGATATTTTTATCTGGATCAATCTTTGTGCTGTTCATGATGGCCACCAGCACTCCAGTTGCTCTATTATAAAAATAAAAAAAAACGCTAATATTCCAAGAAACTATATGGTCTTTGGAAATTATAGTTCTCTTGTGGGTTTTACACACAGTTACATGAGGACATGCAGACACTCCAGTTCAGCATGTGTCTTGCATTTGTGAGTGAAACACTTTCAGCCTTTACAGAGAACAGCGTTCAATATTGTGCATTGTTGTTCCCCTCAGGAAGTGTGCGCACCAGTGCAAGCAAAGGAAGTTTACCCCTGCTGCACAGATCTCTGTTTACGTTGGGGCCACCACACTAGGATGCAGAGCAGCTTTGATATTTTTTTTCCATGTGTGAGTGTGTGTGTCATAAAACCGAGTCACTCTTTTTTCTACACGGTGAGTGAGAGTAAACAAGCTTGATTCTACTGTTATTGATGGAACACAGGATTTAACTCTTGGGTTGACTGTGGAGGTGGGTTTAATGAAAGGGAATCATTCTCTTTTGCTTCGCTTTTGAGGTAGTTTATGTCAATTTCTGCAGCAATACACTCTTTTCCCTGAGTTCAAACAGTCGGTCAGTTAATGTAAGTGTAAACAGGAGGGTCACTAGAATAACCTTTGTGTTTGTGGTAGTGTCTGTAAAATAAAGCTGCCTGACTTGAATGCATAGAGACCCTGTTTTCAGCCTGATTGTACACATTGGGGCCATTTTTGGACTATTTGCCAAAAGATAGTTTGTGCTTGAAGTTAGTTGCAGTGTCACAACCTGCTGAATTAAGATATACTTTAAATAAAATAAGAGTAAAACTTAACATTTAAAAGTCCCATGTAGTGAAGGACAAATCACATAAAGCTGGTAGAGCAGATATTACCCAAGCAGCACCTCAGGTTTTGAAAAAAATGAAGCCATTGCAGAAGTGCAAAAAACTGCAGTTTCTCAAGTGTCCACTTGAGGCAGACTCCAAAAATTGAGGCAACCTCCATTAAGTCTTATGTCAAAATGCACATCATTACTTTAGTGCTTTCTAGATTGATCAAAAGTTAGCTGAAGACAGCATTCCCAGTAGAGGGACTGCCATTGCTGGGCTTCAAAAAGCGTCTTCAGAAACCAAATGGGGACTTCACGGAGACTAGGTCCATGTTTTATACTGTCTATGGCAGGGGTTCCCAAAATTTTCAGCCCTCGACCCCCAAAATATAGATACCAAAGACTTGTGACCCCTACTGTCCCTCGAAGTGATTAAATGTTGCTTCATACTTAATTCACTTCAACTTCAATATTTGTTTACCTGCATAATTAACTGTTAGCTAACCCTAACCCTAACTTTAGGAGTCATCTTGCAACAAAGAAAGGCAGAAAACTCATGAAATGAACTTATTTGCAGGGCTTTATTTAAAATGTAACTACAATTTGTGTCAAATATTTTTACAATAATGGGTAAAATAAGTACATTTAGATTACTTTTAAAAAATCAAAAAATCTTGAAGACATCTCATGACCCTCCATTGGTGTCCCACGACCCTTCAAGGGGTCCCGACCCACACTTTGGGAACCCCTGGTCTATGGTATTGCACAATAGCTCTATGGTAACTGGAGAACTTCCCTTTTCTAACGTCGGTGGAGATTTTGACCAAACGAGGAAGGATATCTAAAGTGAGGGAACAGACGTTGGTGTTGGTGACTCATTTTTGCATGTGAGGCAAGATGTTGATCACTGATCAGTTTAACACAAAACCAAATGTTACTATGGTATTCATGAATAGGTTCACTTTTTGGTGACGTGCAATGACAGATAAGATATCATAAATGGTTTCAAGGCACAATTCTTACTAGATCCAAAATGTGTTGTCTCTATGTCTTTGCAGAAATAACATTCAATTTAGTCCGCTGGATGGAGAGAGCTTTAACTTTATATGAATAGCTAACATTAGTTTAATTAGGTGCAGGTCAGAGCTTATCTGCAAGAACAGACCCAATACAGCACGTTGTTCAGCTGTAAGTAACCTGGATGTGACCGGTGATGGACTGATTTGTGATGCAGTTACTTGGCAATTAGGATTTTCTGTAACCAGTGTGCATTTATTGCCACAAATATAACCCTCCTCTGTCTTTCAACAGAGGTTTGTTTTCATAAAAGTTTCAAAATGCCATTTTGTCCCTGGAGACATAACATTACAAGGCATCAGACTTTCCTCTCTTTGAATGGTGGTGGTCTTAAAGATGCGATCTATCTTAAGATAAGAGATTTGTTGTTTTCTTAAGTGGTGGAAAAATGTCGGGTTTGTTTTTGCTGTTGGAGAATGTTTGGGATTTACTGTTATCTCCATCGTGTTTTACACACAGCGGTAAGAAGAAATGTTTGGAAGCCAGGCACACAATGGCACAAGGTTATCAGCTGTGTCACTTCAGCTTCTCTCTGAGTGAACCCCCCAGTCCTCCTCTGCTTCTCAGGGAGGGGCTCCTGCTCCAAAATTTGTTTTGCCTTCAGAAAAAGCATGTCTGCCAGGGCCATAACTTCCACTCGGGACATGGAGGTCATGATCTCTGCATGAATAGCTGTCTCCATTTCCATTTTTTCACACAAAGACGGCATTTAGAGAAGTCTTCTCAGTTTCATGTATTCAGACGTCTGCTGATGTCAGTCACTAAAATTCACTTTTCCTTTTTCTGCCAGCAGAAAAAAACGTCGGATTGTACAGACATAAACAGCCTTTGTGTTCTGAATAAGCCAACATTGAAGTCCTTTCATAGCTGAATAATATCCATAATCTCATGATTGCAGACAGATTTTTACTTTAAACATAACATACATGGAGTTGATTAAGGGTGAGTTGTCCTGCCAAGATGAAAAGATAAAAGAAATCTTCCAGACTTTCTGAATCCCAAATTAAAAACAGTCAACCCTGCATCAATGTTAAAACATGAGATATTTGATCGTTCCTCCCAACATGGGCTCACATCTTTCTCAAGGCTGAAAGGTGAACAGACAGGTGACCCTTATTGTTTGAGGAGGTCAAATCTGTAAGAGATCTAATGTGTCAACTGAGCACGCAGTTTCTCTTTGCATTGTTTGTGAGGTAAAGAACTGTTTTCTTTCTCCTGGTTACTCATTGATTGTCTCACTACAAAGAGAACACAGTGTAAGTCACACAGGCAGTCATTTAGTGCGCTCCTTTCACCTGATCTCCTTTGTTCTCTCTTCAGCTGCGATTTACAGAAGTAAGAAGATCCTCTTTTTTATGAAACAGATCATTGTGAAACTTCTTCCGCTTCCTTTTCCTTTACTTTTGCGGAACACAGGACAACAGAGTTTGCAATACATCCTCGGTCTCTGTGACTACGTAAATTACACATACAGCCCACACGAAGGGACATACACAAACAAAGGCTGAGCTACAATCAATTATTTGATGGAGCCCCCCGCTGATTTACACATGAAGTCCAGTTTACTGATTAAGCATGAATCTTAGGACTTTGTTTATGAGCAATTTGGGAAATGTAGGATACAGCTTTTTTTGGACAATCATTAATGTCAATTAGTGATTGATATTACTTATTCACCGACCAATCAAAATCAAGGAGGGTCATGACTTCTGATATCAGAACAATGGCAGAGATCTGAACAGAGGAGAAACTAACTTTGTTTTTTCGAGGGTACAATTTCCAGGTCTAGAACTGCTTCTAATGCTACAACACGATTTCTATCAATTATATCTTTTTTTTTTTAATTCCTTAGAAAAAAGCAAATATGAAGCATTCAGAGCAATTGAAAATGATTCAGAGGTCACTGCTATTTTAAGCAGAAGTGCTGCAGGACAACTTTTGTAACCAAACAACCAGTTCAATGCATTCTGAAATTGATGGCATTGGCGCTGCCTGCACAAAAAAATGCTGTTAGTGGACACAGGCCCTTAAAGATTCCCAGAAGACAAAAAAGGAGACTGTGCATGTGCAGGTACTTTGAAGCGTTGAAAAGACCCCTGGATTGGTTGATTGATACCTGACAGGAAGAGAGCAGTAGCAGTAGAGCCTGGTTTGTACTTCTGCATGGACTCTATGCCGTAGTGGCTGATGCGGTCGTGAGTACTACATACTTGCTCGTCTCTTCTCTTTTTTCCTTTATGTAGATAGAAAAACGTACACTGGGTGTATTCATAATGCAAACACTTTGTATGCCAGTAGCTCACACGCCACTGCTACAGGAGTGCAAACTTTTCTAATGAGTGAACTATCTACTTGAATCTTCCCAAAGTAACATGAAACCTTCTATCTCCTTGTTTGACAAAGCAGGTCACTTCATTCACGCTGTTATCTATTTTACTGTTTCCCAAAGAGCTCTAAACCCAGAATAGAGTCATGAGTCTAATTAATGCTCCAGCAGAGCTCAGTGAGAACTGGGCCACTGTGACAATATCTGAGTGAAACGGTGGGAACCGAGGTCATACAGGGACTGGATGGTGATTTTCTCAGGCAAAATGACAAGTGAAAATTAAAACAGAGGAGGGCAAGAAAGAAAAGATGATGAAGACAAGATCCACCACAACACTGTGGTTTGGTGAAGTGGGTTACGAGAACTGGGGGTTTTCAAAATGCAGACAACTGTGGTTACCCGAGTCTGCAAATCTGTGGTGTGACAGTTCTTGAACTCACATTAAGAGACAGGCTGAAGGAGAGGAAATGTTCTCACTTAGTATTTAATTTTAAATATGTAATTATAAGAAGATCACATAATAGTGGATAGTTGTTTAGAGCATTACCCTTCTTTGTTTTGCTCACAAAGAAAATGATCCTCTTGTTGGCAAATGTAGAAATTGTGTTTTCCCTAAAGTCACTTCCTCTTTATTTTCTCTGTAGTGTGATGGACAAAAAGGAAGAGTGATCAACCACACCTTATTTAAAAAAACAGGAACAGCTGTCTTAAAAAGTCAAGGCAATCTGTGCCTTAATCACATACACCACGACAGCTCACTGCAGGTTGTGATAAGAAACGAGATCCACCAGAGGAGGCAAGATGGAGGGATCGATTACTCCAAGGTTTCCCATGGTCCTGACCCTCTCCGGGGAGAACCAGCCTCTGCTGCAGCGCTGTGTGGGTCTCTCAACTGTCATTATCACCGATGAGAGCCACAATAGGTCAGGGAGATGAGATAACATTGTGAGCAGGCAGAGCAGCAGGTGAGAGGCTCAACAGGGCGCGATTAGGTATCCGGGTCCCAGGGTGTAGCGTTGCCTCAGGCCTCGGGGGCCTCGGCCCCGCCATCTGCCAGGGTGAATTCCTCCTGCTGGAGAGGAGCCGCTCGATAGTAGTGCAAACTGTTGCTGTGGGGCGTTGCTTTGAGTTTCTCCTGTTACCTTTTATCGAGAGAAGTGTTACACTTTACAGTTCCTTTGTTGAGCTTGCAAACACAAGCTCAGAGAATGCCTGAAACAAAACAAAGAAATGAAACTTGTGGTTTTTGTGCAGTCAGTCTTTTTTTTTTGTTTTTGCCTCCTTAAAAGATTTTCTGCTGTTTGGAGCTAAAAAAGAAAATGTCACTGTTAATACATGTTTTCCATCAAGTGGCCAAAGCTAACATAATCCATGCGGGGCTGCACTTGTGAAGTATGCAGTCCAGATCCTGCATATTTTCGGGGTTGTAGGTTTCAGGGCTCCAGTGTGAGGCCATCAGTCAGCCAGAGCACACCCCAGGGATGTTCTGCTGACAGCCATGCTGGATGCTTCACACATGACCCAAAGAGCACTGCTGCACGCAAACACCCTGTCCTGTGACCTGCCAGCGCCAGCCTCTCACTTTGATCTGACAGCATGGTGTAAAATTGGAGGTGCCCACATCTCTCACACGTTAGACACTCAGTCTGTCTGACAGGCAGCCATGAACACGGCCGAACATGAGAATATTGAATTAGTAGCTGGCGTGCAAATCCAGGATGTGTTGCAGGGCGCTCGGCTTACCAGACAGGGCAGGTGAGCCACAATCAATCAAGGCTCCTGCGATCGATACGCCTGGACGTGGAGCCCTGCAGTAATCAGGCAGTATGTTTGAAACTTTGCCCTTCAGATTACTTTCACTCACATGTTGATATAAATCAGCCGTCTGTGTTTGCATGAAGCAGAGGCAGATACATGATCACAGAAACATGTTTTGGTGGTCCTGATCAGATGAAAGGTGTGTGTCGGTGAAGAGCAGGATCCACATCTGTTATATCACTTCAAATCAGTTAAGGAGCTCACCGTGCTGCTGCAGATATCACACACTGACAACTGTGACCAGAACCTCTAACCTGAGAGTCATAGATATCCACATGCTCATTATCAAGCAGATCTACTTTCACTGACTTTCACTGAATCCTGACACCAAAAAGCATCAGAAAAAGCCCCATTAACACACATTTAATATGTGTAAGTACAGTTTGCAAGTCATACACCCCACCGCTCTCTGTGACTCAAGTCATGATACTTTTTTAAAATGGGCTGCTTTCTTTTGTTCTGGAACATTGTCCATCTATGAGCAGACCTGGGGTGCTGATGACATGTCCAGATGTGCAGTGTGACCCTGCACTGACCTGAATGGAGCCCACCATGTTCCTGCTGTGCACCCTCGCACTGAGATGCTGGATATTGATGGTTAGATATTAAATTACAGAACAAAAAGCTTGCTCTGTGCTGACATCAGCACAAAGGTATTAAATGTTTGTTGTAGTTCAGTCACATTTCACATTTACCTACCTTTTTTATAAATGAAGGTTGGAAGAATCGTACATCAGTGGATCTTTATGGAGGCTTATAGTGGTTTATTACAGGGGTTCCCAAACTTTTCAGCTTGCGACCCCCAAAATATAGGTGCCAAAGACTTGTGACCCCAACTGTCCCTCAAAGTGGTTAAATGTTGCTTCATACTTCAAAATAAGTTTACCTGCATGCACATGTGGCTGTGTTTCCTGTGCTGCTGTGAATTAACCTGCTGATACTGATCTTTTTGTTAATTAACTGTTAGCTAACCCTAACTCTAATATTAGGAGTCATCTGGCAACAAAGAAAGGCAGACAACTAATTAAATGTACTTTTTTGCAGGGTTTTACTTCAAATGTAACTACTATTTTTGTCTATATTTTACAATAATGAGTAAAATAAGCAAATTTAGGTTACTTAAAAATAATAATAATATGGACGACCCACACTTTGGGAAACCCTGGTTTATTAGATACATGCTTTCATCCAATCACAGCAGAGATCTGTTGAAAACAACCATATTTAAATTATTGCTCACTGCTTCTGCTGAAAGACAGCAAGATATTAATTGAGATTATCTGTTCATTGAATGAATGTCACTATGACTTCATCCATCAAAATGAATACTATGCTATGTTTTTGATTACTGAACTTGAGTACACTTTGCAGGTGGTGATACTTGCCTCCGTAATTCCTTCCTCATGTTACTTTGTAAAGTTAGTCTGCCACATTTTGAAGACAGTCCTTCATTTTGTTTGGCATAGGCGTTTTTTAAGAGTCTGACCGTAATAATATCACAACAATCACTTAAAGCTCAAGTGGCTGACATTTCACCTGTGTTGATTTTGGCCCTCTCTGTGGAGAAAGCTGTACCTCTTTGGTGTTCTCATCCTGCTCTCTGTATTAATCAGTCATATCCACCACTGTGAATCTCTGCAGCTGAAAATGTAAACGAAGGCTGTTTTCTGCAGTGTGCTGTTAATCACTTCATCTGACACCCAGGGATGCGTCCAGACGTATATTTGACTGGGATGGCAGCTGGACCACTGACATTAGCAGGGGTGGTGGGGGTATACATGCGCACACTCACAAATCAATAGCATTTACCCTCTCTATCTTCTTTCATGTAAGCATCATACAGCTGTTATATTCCTGCGTATAGTTGTTTTAATTTTAAAAAAAACACAACAGAGCGGCGACACATAAGCTCAATACTTGTAGTTCTTGCACAAATTCACAGATGAAGGCTCTAACAAAAGAAAATGTGCAATTTTTAAAGCCAGCCAGTCTGTGAATGCATCCATGGTAGTAGATGTTATCTTAAGTCCCTCTGGACATGTACTCCCTTGTGGTTTACAGAATCAAAACAACTCAACAGGAAGATCATTCTTTATGCTGATGATCTGGTTTGTTATTCTAGATCACAAAGAGGCATCTATATTAATATAAACAAAGAGTGCGGTCTGGACCTGCTCGTTTTGTTAAGTGTCCTGAGATCCCATTTGTTGTGAATTAACGCTCTTCGTTAAATATTGATTGATTGATTTATTGTCAGTCTGTTTCATAGCCAGATAAAAACCCTTAAGTATCTTGTATAATATGATTCCTACATAAAAATACTAATTTAGATCATTTATTCATATATTTTAATGCTTTTACATATGAGTGTAAAAAATCTGATCCCCCTTCCTCCCAGTCAGCCGGTCTGTTAACAGATAACATCTGCACATATGAGCCTCAGTAGTCGTTTGTGTGGAAACCGTCTGAAGACGAGTCTTGTTGCTCTTCTTGCTGTTACCCTAAGACGTTAATCTGTACCAGCTCAGGATCCTCCACATATAATATGGCCTCCATCTGTTGAGCCCATCAGCTCTGCTAGAATACTGCCAGGGTGCTTCTGAAGGCCTCTAAGCAACCCAGAGCTAGGCTCCATCAGGCGACTATACGACCCCAACCCCCCACCTCCCTCTCCCCTCCTGCTGGGACACCAGAAGGATCTGTTTTGATAGCAGCCGTTCCCCTCATTGGTTTGACCCTCTGAGCTAACATCCCTGCCATTAGATACACAAGTAAGTACGACTGCAGGCATGCTCCCTGACACTGAGTAAATATGTTGGCAAACTGGAGGAATGTAAAGTGAGGCAGTTCAAAAGGCCGTCTTTCTGTTGTGTGTGTTTGTGTGTGTGCTGTCAAAATTAGGGGAGACCGCCATGCAGAAAGCCATCTCCGACCTCACTGCCCATGTCGGGTTGTCGGCCTGTGACGGATGGAGCCTTAAATCTCAATCTGACTGTCCGCCTCCACCTTTTAGAGATGCCTCCAAATGGAAAATTGGACTGGTGTCTCTATCACTGAAACCCACAACACCACCTGGAACATGACCTGAGTCTGTTTTTCAAGATGTGAGAGAGGAACTGTGCTGTTTGAACAAATCCAACAGCACAGAAACAAATATCTTCCCTCATCTTTTCTATCAGAAGACTAATCTGCAGTGTATAAATTACAAAACCATGCAAGTAAACCAAAAATCTTTCCAAACAGTGGTCTTTATCTCATGTGGAAGAAAATCAAAGCGTCATACATGATATCAAGAAATCCGGTGGCTTGACAGATAGGGTATAACAATGCTTTCCTAGAGCCAAACATTTATTTTATTGCCTGGTAACCTCAGTGTTTCCATTCGCTCTGGAAACACTGGAAATCAAACTATTACCTCACTTTTGCACCACAACTCTTTGTTTTTCTGGATGTAAAATAACATATCCATCATGAAATGATGGAAACAAGGACACATCATCATGAAAGATGGATTTTGTTGAAAGACTCTTTCTTATGTCAAATGTAATCCATAACTCAAAGTGGTTTCTTCGGCCCAACTGGTCCAAATCTGGACTGTCTTCATGACCAAAAAGCTGAAAAACACACAAAGATCAGCTGATAGCTTCTGTCTGCACCAACATGCTTCTCTATCAGTGCATATCCATCACAGTTCAACACTGTCAGCGAGTTTATTGTGGTAACTCAGAGTTTTGTGAGGGATTCGACCTCTGCTCTCAGACACCCTGTGGGAGCATGTATGTGCTCATGCGGGGCTGTGTGGCCTGCTGGGTCAGTCTTGCTCCCTGGGGTGTCTGCTCATGAGAGGGGCCTGTTATTCAGGGAACATCCTGCGGCCCTCCCACCCTCCTGTAGTGTCGGGGAGAAGGAGCTGGGAAAACCCCCATCATGAGAGAGAGGACAATTTGTGGTTAGAAACTGTTTAGGTCGATGTTGTAGTTTGGCTTGTTGTTGGTACAACAGAAAACAAAAACTGTAATTGAGGGAAAATGTTTGGTTATTATAAAACAAGCTTTCAGATGACGTCTGCTTCATTCGTCAGCTAATCATTAAATGATGGAGCCACTTACACAGCTGAGCATACAAGAGCCACTTTCTCTTCTTCACCATATGGTCCATATTTACTGGAGAACACATCCACAGCATCATTATGTTAATGCTGACGCCTCTGCTGTGGTACTGAGCAGACAGAAGGGGAGACTGGGTGGTGAGGGGGGGCTCTCAGTGATTCCCATACAGGGAGGCTGTCATCTCAGGCTGAAACAAGGACACATGCAAATGATTCAGCTGAATATGTCCACATCCAGGCTTGTTGAGTGAATGTATTTGCATGAATTTGGATCTTAAACACAGCTTAGCATCATCACGCTTGTGACCGTACAAAGGAAAGAGGTCAAATCTTAGTGTGGCTGCAGAGTAATGGTAAAGACATCAGAGAACAAAGACTGAACTGCTTGAATGCAAATATGATAGTGTTGTTGTTGTTTTTTTAACTCAGTTCACAACTCATAGCTGTTTATGTCCAGGTTTCAAGAGTCCATGGTTTTCATAATACTGTGTAATCCTTTCATCCCTGTCTTATTTCTAACATCTCACAACAAACTTCTTTCTGTTTTCTCTACTCTCAGGAGGCATATCATGCAGCCTAACCCAGAGGGGATGAGTCCTAGCCCAAACAGAGTTCTCCTCCTGGCTCTGCCATCCCTGTCTTCTGTCTAACATCTCGCTGCAACATGAAGAGCCATGTGGTAGGCTACCAAACGTACCAGTAGAGGGCGTAGTGGGGCGGGTTTCTTCACTGAGCGCTCATCCTTTTTACCAAAGCACAAATACCTTGTGTCTGTCATAAATGTGGACTCTTCCACAATCATGTAAGATGAATGAAATTCTAACTTGTATGTCCATATCCAATGGATGCTGAGAGTCAAACAGTCTCAAGAAACTTCAAGAAGAAGAGCCAAAACAGAAAAGGGATTTTGATAGAACAAATTATTCATAGTTCTCCCAACTGTTACACATGCTTGACATTCTGTCATCTGATCACCATTATCATTAGACAGGTTAATTATCTGAAATTAAGTTTTCAGATTCATAATTTTACATTCACCACTCTCAGATATGCAGTTATCAGTCCATAAATCAGAGAAACAAGTTCACAGAATTAGAACAATGGGACAGTGTAGAAATACAATTAAAGTTTTGCATGATTTCCATCCAGCCTGGAGTGGATAGACAAAAATACTTGAAGTACTATGACAGAAGTGTACATACACATCTTTAGTTTCTCCTCCAGTGGTTCATTGTGTGATGGATTCAGGTCTGAGAAGCATGACAAACATTCAACAGTCATCTGTCGCCATCTGCTGTTAGAAATGATTACAGAGCACGTTGTGATCTGGAAACAGTGGGAGGCACAGCTTCATACAGATGCTGCATTTTAGTGAACTTAGTAACATAGGTCAACAGGTGATCCTTTGACAACATGGAAACCTTTTTGTTTTAAACAGAGAACCTCTTTTGCTGACACGAAATCTGCTCATCGTGGGAATGTTTCATTACCTTTGAAATTAAATCAAAGTGCTTTGGTGTGTCTTTGCCTACAGGTCATTGAATGTTTGGCAACAACATTGTTCTGTATAGTATGGTGGCCCTGAAGGATAAAACAAATTTACAAAAGATCAAACACTTTTACAAAGTTGGAGACAAATCAACATTTCATTTTTACAGAAAGGGAATGTACCAAATACTGGAAGTGATCCGGAAGTGATCGAGTGAGGGGTCAATTAGTTTGTTTTGGTGGAGAGAAACCAAACGGAGCGTCATGGTTTACATATTAGGACATCCTCGGGTCTCAGAGTGAGGTGTTAGACCTCAGCTGAAAAAGCATCATGTCTACGGAAAAGCTCCGTCATATCTCCGCAAAACCTTCATCATGTGTCAGAATTCAGATGAAACGGCCTCAGACCACAGAGCCTCAGGCATAACGGAGTCAGGCTAAACAGAGTCAGACTCAACGATAAAAGAGTTCCTTCATTTGTAAAATTGTCTCCAACTTTGTAAGTGTTTCATCTTTTGTAAATTTGTTTTCTTAAATGTAAATTTGTTTTGGCCTTGGTAAAAGTGTTTTGCTGATGTATTTTTGTTTTACACAATGTAAAAATGTTTTACAAAATGTAAATTTGTCTCCAACTGTGTAAAAGTGTTTCATCTTTAGTAAATTTATTTTGTCCTTCAGGGCCACCGTAGTATAGAGATATACATACCTGTAGAGTGATGAGGTTATTTTATTGAGGCTTTGTGTTACGTAAAGAATTTTTTAAAGTCTGTATTTATTATAAGTGTAAACACCCAGAGAGTACTATTTTTAAATGTTGTAAAAAATACAACTTTGATCACCAGATTGAACTCAACTCAACTCAGCTCAACTCAACTCAAGAAATTTTCATTTATGTAGCACCTTTCATAAATTCAAGGATGCATCCCAAGGTGCTTCACAAAAGAACAGAGACAGAAAAGAACAGCAATATCTAAAAGTGGAAAAATCAGAAAAGTATCTGAAAAATTAAATATGATAAGATCTGATAAATACCAGAGAATAGAATAAGATAGAATAAAATAAAATAAATAAAAATGATGCTAAAACAATGGTCACAATGGTAATAATGCAGTCCAGAGCTAAAAGGAAATCCAAAATGTAGAATAATTTTTGGACAGACATTGAAGAATTCTACTAAAAACACAGAGAATATCCTGCAGACTGTGTGGGATGAAAAATGTAAATCCTTCTTATGTTTTTGTCGTGTCTGGATGGAGCTTTAGAAAAGGCTAAGGTGATGTATAGGTAGAGTGGGGATGAGTTACCAATAACATTTGTGTTGATGTAACTATAGGCCACCTGACAGGGGAATGTGGAGGCAGATAATGGGTTAGAGCTCAGTTGTCAAGGACAGCTTTCACCAGGAGATGGAGCAAAGGATCCTCCTGCTCTCAATCTCATTATGTGAAGACTAGTACAATCAATAAAAGTTCAAGACTCAGAAATGGAACAAATAAATACATTGAGATACTGTAGTCCTCAATGTCTGAACATCTGGTTCATGGATTTGCGGTCCTGATAATGTTGGATTGTAGAGGGTGAAAGAACTGTTGGTAATATTTCACCATCTGTGATCATTAAATGTTTTTGAACAATAGATGTGATTTTACAGGAAACCATCATTGAGTCTCGTTAAGTTCCAGGTGAGAGGCGATTAAGCCCAGGTGGCACTGATTGCAGAGCTCCTGCCTGATCGGACCAATGATCAGGTAGTCTGCTATAAAAGGTTCAGGGCAACAGCAGTTGAGTGTGTCTGTTTTGTCATAGGCTGGAGGAGAGCCTTTGGTCCTAAAGACCACCAAGATAGTGTTTCCTGTTTTGTGGCTGGCCTGAATAAAAACTGAACCAACTGAGAAATTAAAATCCTGTCCCACGTTACAACATTCAAACTTGCATTCATGGATGAAACTTCTATCATATAAGGGGGAAGAGGACCTGGTTAACATGAGCACCCTGTCTATACATTTTTTTAAATCAGTAAAGATCCTGTGGTGAAACTCTTCCCCAAGTTGATTTAAAACCTGAGCTACATTTAAAGTCTCTGCATCTGTGTTATAGAAGGGCCGTAGTTATTTATCTTCAATTCTTAGTTTCAGTTTCCAACAGTCATGCTTTGTTTTTTTAGTGATGCAAAGCCTATCTTTGCAAAGTTTCCAGCTGGGTCTGACATCTAAAACCTGATAAGTGCAGCGAGCAATTGTTTCATGCTGATTCAGATCAGGAGTGACAGTATCTGAATTTTATGAATGAAGGTTGCCTTTGTAAACTTACTAAAATAAACACTTCCTTTATTTTCAACATGTTCAGAATACAAATGTTTTTTCAGAGCTCTAAATGTTAAGATGTACTCTGTAATAACCAAACAAGCACTTTTCCAGAGGGGATACCATCAATGATACATTTTCACAGATTTATATCAGGTGTACCTTGACCCTAACTAAACTACAGACAACAGAAAATAATGAGCTGGGGGATACTTCATGTATTTGATGCCAAAACTTCAGGGAAGGTTAATAAGATAGAAAAAGGAATTTAAACAAGGTTTTTCTTTATTTGACAGTGAGACAAGTCAGCCAGCAGCAGCCATTTTATCACACTTAAAATTTCTGGAACTGCTTCTTGGCTCCAGCAGCCTTTGTCACTTTGAGGACGTTGAACCTCACAGTCTTGCTGAGTGGTCGGCACTCTCCGACAGTCACAATGTCTCCAACCGTGACGTCCCTGCAGACATAAAAAAAACCACAAGATATTTGATGGGGTTTGGTGGGTGAATCTTCACAAGATCAGGCTGATTTAGCTCCACTTGAAATTAGCTGTAAAAATTGATCATGAGTGTTTAAACTAAGCTGCATCAGTGTATGCCAAAGGCAGTTTCGTCAACGCTTATTGAGCTTGGAAGACCATCGTGAGAAAAACATCATTTGCAGCTAAGTGTGATCATATCAAATGCATTAACACTTAAAATCATTTTTGATTTCAAAACATGCTTACACAGCTTTCAATTTGATAATAAAGTCAGGTGTAGAGAAATTTATAGAATGAAGTTTCTACATTTCTCCAGACCTTTGGAGTTTACACATATTCATGCCTACGCTTGCTGACCAAAACAGCCTTTGCCTCGTTTTGGCTATGGCTGTAGAAACAGACAGTACCTGAAGCAAGGTGACAGATGGACAGACATGTTCTTATGCCTCTTCTCAAAGCGGTTGTATTTGCGGATGTAATGCAGGTAATCACGTCTGATAACGATGGTTCTCTGCATCTTCATTTTGGTCACCACACCTGTTGGGCACATGCACACAAAATCTGAGTATCATTGTGTAAAAAAAAAAAAACTCTGCAGGTCATATCAGAAACCAAGACAATAAATATCCTAAAATTTTCATGTAAGTGTATTTGTTTAAGATTGCCACTTTTTACATCAGTGTTGCCATAAGGCGATGTCGTCAGGACCCAAAGGGCTTGGAAGACCATCGTGAGAAAAACATCATTTGTAAATCCGTGACAAGAAAGGCAATTGGACCTGCTAAACAGGTTCTTTGTTCATTTGCATCAGCACAAATTTACTGCCCTCATTTCCTAATTTTATCCCTCATTCAAGCCAGAGGAAGTTTCACATCAGCTAAAAAGGGACTGCAGTTACATGTGCAGATGCAGATTAACATTCCCAAGCCAGTGCGTGCATCATTGTAATACAGAAAGCTTCACAGTTTTAAACTGACCAGAGAGGATACGGCCACGGATGGAGACATTTCCGGTGAAGGGGCATTTCTTGTCAATGTAAGTGCCATCAATAGCCTGTTGAAGAGAAACGGGATGTGATTATTGTCAATATTTTACACCGTCTCTGTGCATGCAATGATCATTTTTGACTGCATCAGTAATGCCAAAAAGGCAATGTCGTCAGAACCCTGAGGGCTTGGAAGACCATCGTGAGAAAAACATCCTTTGCAGGTAATACAGTGAAAGCTGGTACAGCTCCACATTACTAAGTCATATCGGTTATTTTACTACAACCAGCAGTAAAAGGTACCTCTCTTGGGGTTTTGAAGCCCAGCCCGACACTCTTATGGTAACGGGGAAGCTTCTCCTTGACCTCCTTGCCACCATCAGCGACCAGAACACGTTTCTTGTTCTGGAAGATGGTGGGCTGTTTCTGATAAGCCCGCTCGGTCTGTGGAGAAAAAATGATCGGTAAGTTTAGACAATATAACACAGAAACTTATTTCCCTTTTCTACACAGCGATTCCGTGAGGCCTCGCTATTTACCGCTACTGTAAAGTCAACTTCATCCATTTAATAAACACTGGGGAATTTAACAGTAGCGAAAACATATGCTTAGACACGTTTTAAAGTGAGGTGTGTGTCACCGTTTAGACAGCATATAAAGCCAGTCTAACTTACGACAACAAGGGAGTAAACTGTTAGCAAGCAAGGCTAAACAAATTAGCATTCCGGCCAGTTCAACGTTACACGAGGGGAGGAAGAACGGCAACACAAACTACCAGTTACTTCCTTCTTAATGTCGTCAAAAATGTCTCAGAGTCGAGTATAAAGAACTTATATAGGCAGGTGCGTGAAAATCTATTAAACTATGTCGCCAAAAATGGGTATATATCGTTTTATATTCACCACGCCGCTTTCGTGAACATACTTGTGCATCCGCCATCTTTGCCAGCCGAGTCGTAAAGAGGCCTGTGAATGCGCGCGACGCACGGAAGACACAGAGCCACCGGAAATGACGTTCCACCTTCTTCCCTTTTATGGCGGTAGGCCAACAGCTTATTGGTGCATTACCGACACCTGCTGGTGTTGCATTTTGATCAGTATAGCTTTCCTATACTGCATTTACATATAAGTCCTTAAATTGCATGGTGCTAAAAAAAACAACAACTGTGCTTTCATGCAATGTTTCATTTACTTTCAATTAAATATATGTTTTTTTTGGTGTAAAACCTTATTTATTACGGAAGAGGATTAGGGCCACTGACAAAAAAAAATTAAATGTTTTTTTTTTTTAATTCTGAAGAGTCAGAATCAGAATCAGCTTTATTGGCAAGGTATGCTTGAACACACAAGGAATTTGACTTAGGGGTCTGAATTCGAATTATGTCTACTTTTAGTCTAAACTGAAATAAGTCAGTGGAAACAGGGACTTTTTTAAAGAATCTCACTTTAGAATAGGCTATGGTGATGTATAGGTAGAGTGCAAATGAGTTACCAATAACATTTGTGTTGATGTAACTATAGACAACCTGACAGGGGAATGTGGAAGCAGGTAATGGGTGAGCTCTGTTGTCAAAGACAGCTTTCACCAGGAGAGAGAGTAATTATTTTTTTAATTGTTATTCCGAGAAAAAAGTCAGAATTCTGGGGGGAAAGTCAGTATTCTGTGATAAAAGTCAGAATTCTGAGATTAAAGTCAAAATTCAGAATTCTGAGATTAAAGTCAGAATTCCAATTTTTTTCTCAGAATTTTCAAGATTCAAAGGTTTTTATTGTCAATTGTCACTATATATACGAGACATACAGGAACAACGAGATGCTGTTTTTCTCTTCTAGCTTTTAAATATCTAAAATTTAAATATAAACTACAATAAAATATAATAAAATACAGTTATACAAAAACAGCCTATGTACACAGTGCAGGTAGTGCAGTGACAGTTTAATTCTGACTTTAACCTCAGAATCATGACTTTAACCTCAGAATTATGACTTTAATGCTTTAATCTCAGAATTATGACTTTAATCTCAGAATTATGAATTTTGACTTTTTCCCCAGAATCCTGACTTTTTTCTCGGAACAAAGATAATTAAAAAAAAAATTGGTTTATTTTATTTTATTTTTTTTGTATTTGTTTTCCTGTGGTCCTAACCCTATTCTGTTATCTATACAGTCTCTGTGGAAAACTAGCGGTGTAAAAACTACCAAAGTGTCACGCTGCGGTCAGTAGATCTACATAACATCATCAGCAGCAGATTGCCTCACGTCAGTCCCATCACGCGGTGTTCAGATCGGTTCAGATCAGCACACGGAGAGCACGGAGAGCCTGCGCACCGCCTCGGTCCACAGCTGTGTTACAAACAAATAAAACGGTGTCACATGATTGTTCGGGAGTATTAGCGCTCTAAACACACAACAAGATGGCATCACACCCGGGAGGAGGCGATAAAGGTAATAGTTAGAATCAGCAATATTACACAAATAAATGGACTCTAACAGCGTTGTCAACAGCGTGATAGACATGTACCAGTCAGAAACATAAAGAACTAACTCTTGTGTTCTGGTCTTATATTGTTTACCTTCTGGGAGTAACACTGACGTTAGCTAGACAGCTAGCCTAAATGTTAGCCTGCGTTGGCTCAACTAGCATACAGCCGGTGCCCTTACTGGAAGCACGATTAGCTTCCTGGATAGCTATACAACAGTGAGTTAGCAATTACTTGTCAACAAACGGAGATAAAATGATCGAGAAACTTTGGTGTAAGCATGAAGCTATCAAGATGTCAAAAATGACACACGTCTGTTTATGTAACAACATTGGGTAAGTTCAGCTAATTAACTTAGCTAACTAATACGACACACTGTCGTGTTCTGTCTGGGTTACATTAAATGTCTTTCATGGTTTATTAAGAATAAACTCGACATATATCAAGCTTTACGTTGAAGAAAGATTCATGTGGAGATCATTTCTTTATTCTTTATTCTTTATTCAGATCCCCATTAGCTGCCACTAACGCAGCAGCTACTCTTCCTACATAAAACAAAACATAACATACAAAATATGCATAAAATACAAAACTAAAAATTCTACAAACATTATAAAGAAAAACTGTGAATGCTATATCGAAATAAAATACAAGAAACAGAAAAATGCTACAGACATGAAATACAAAAACAGAAACATGCTACAAACATGAAATACAACAAATGTAAGATACAACAACTGAAAATGCTAAAGACATAAGATAGAAAAATTGAAAATGCTAGAGACATCAGATAGAAAAACTGAAAATGCTACAGACATAAGATAGAAAAATTTAAAATGCTACAGACATAAGATAGAAAAATTGAAAATGCTACAGACATAAGATAGAAAAATTTAAAATGCTAGAGACATCAGATAGAAAAACTGAAAATGCTACAGACATAAGATAGAAAAATTGAAAATGCTACAGACATAAGATAGAAAAATTGGAAATGCTTGACACATCAGATAGAAAAACTGAAAATGCTATAGACATCAGATAGAAAAATTTAAAATGCCACAGACATCAGATAGAAAAATTTAAAATGCTACAGACATAAGATAGAAAAATTTAAAATGCTACAGACATCAGATAGAAAAACTGAAAGTGCTACGATGTTTCCCGTCAACAGTGTAAGTAGTTTTAGTTTCAGATTAGATTTACAGTAAACCATACCTGATTTTCTGGAGTGTCATAAAATCAGCCTATACCCAGCAACCCTGTCCATATATAAAACCCTGAACTGCAGATTAATACACTTAATAAACGGATATGTAAGTCAAATACTTGAAAAGAAGAGTTTCAAGGTTTGCAGTAAAATATAGAAATGAAAACATACAACATTAAAAAAAATCCATGTCTTACAAATATGACAAAATTCATAAACATGTTGAAGAGTGAGAGTAGAGTGAGCCACTGCAGTAAGGAGTGACACACACATATTCCAGTTAGAGTGGTTTGTGTTGACACCATATTTTGATGTTGATACCATTATAGTATTGTTTCAATGCAGGAGTCTCTGTAACATGAATCTAGTCTCTATGTGCTTTTTAAAGTTATTTATCTGGGTCCTTTAAATCAGTGGTTCTCAACTGGTCTGGCTTTGGGACCCACCATAACCCCTTAGCGATAAGCCTCGACCCAAATCAAGGAAAAAATTTCAATTTATCAAATTGATTTAATATAAAGATGGTGCTGTTTGAACCTGAGATACAGAATATCAGATTATGCCAACACACAAATTAAACAAGTGTACTGGTAAACCCAAAACGACCAGCAAGTGGCGATGCCAGAAGAAGAAAAATGCCCTTTCACACTCTTTTAGCTTCATTTTAATGTAAATTAAAAAGTGCATATTAGGGACACATGGTTTCAAGGATGCACAAACATGAAACAAATAAGTCTAATGAGAACTAGTTTCAAAGAGATTCAAAAATATGTAGTTTTGGCATAACATAACATGTCAGAACAAAAATTATGCTATTAAAAGAGAGAAGAGTGTTTTGTTTCCAAATGCCGCTTTAATTTTGACTGCTTCATACTTTCACTTGCCAACACCTCAGTGCACACAACACACTGAGGTTTTTGACTTCCTTTTTTATCAATATAATAAAGTCCATATTTAATGTAGTCGCTGTATTATTTGTGTTAAGCCATGATTTTTTCTCATAAGAAAAAAAAATACTTTGAAGTCTTCTTCTACACTGTAAAAAGAATGATGTCACAATTTTTATTTAAAAAAAATTTCCCCGGCCAAAGGCCACTCAAAACCTGTCCGCGACCCACTTTTGGGTCTTGACCCACCAGTTTAGAAACACTGCTTTAAATCATATTTATTACCTACAGCTAAATGTTATCTGACCTACAATAACCTCTGCATCCTCAGCCTCTGCTGCTTTCAGCTCTTTATTTAAAGAAGGAAGAGATTTCCTCTGCATCTCCACCTGAGGTTATCAGGTAGAGTTTAGTGTTTCATAATTTCACCTGTGATACTGTGAGAGTGACACTGTCAGCACTTTGTCTGTCTCTCCACGTGAGGGACACTCATTTGATTGATACCAACGTAAAATAGGGAGATTATCAGGAGAAATAACAACTCGGAGTACAGCGGGAGAATAAGTTATAAAGCGGTAGACTCCTGCCTAAATCCATGTCATGACATGTCACTGACCTTTATCTTTCAGGAAGTACAACAGATCAGATACTGGAAGTGGGGGCTGTTTTATTAAAAGAGTGAGTTTACATTTCCAGTTTGGACACAAATTATTACATTGGAAAAATGATTCATATCATATTTATTACCATCTAACTGTGCCCCCCTTCCCCCTTTCCCGTGCAGTTTCATCTATGAGCGGGTTCGGCGGCATGGAGACAATAACATGACAGTGACCAGGGCACAGCTGGGTGGAGGAGAGCTGTGTGACCCAAACCACAAGAAGCTTGCCCAGTGCTTGCAGCAGATTGGGGATGAGCTGGACGGACATGTAGAGCTTCAGAGGTGAGCTACCTATTTGTCTGTCTGATCCAAAGAAGTCTGAGCTCAAGCAGTTATTTAATACAAAGTTGAACTAGTAGTTAGATTCCCTCTTAACACTAACTGTGATTTTCCCTAGGATGATAAACAGCTCTTCACTCACTCCCACCAAAGACGTGTTTGTGAGAGTCGCCGTAGAGATTTTTTCGGATGGGAAGTTCAACTGGGGCCGAGTGGTTGCCCTTTTTTACTTTGCCTGTAAACTTGTCATCAAAGTAAGTAAATCAGCTCTGTTGAATCTTAACTCCCATTAATGACAAAATAAGACGTGATGTCTGAAGCGTCTCCTCTGTACACTTTAACAGGCTCTCGTCACTCAAGTCCCTGATATTATCAGAACGATCATCAGCTGGGTCCTGGAATACCTCCACGAAAATGTGATCAACTGGATCAGGGAGCAAGGTGGCTGGGTAAGGAGCTAGCTAATACATCCTTTATATATTAACACATTGCATTCATGATGCATATTCATATTTATGTCTGTTTCTCTTGAATGTTAGGAGGGTATTCGGTCCCACTTTGGCACCCCCACATGGCAGACAGTAGCGGTTTTCTTGGCTGGTGTTCTCACCACTGTTCTAGTCATTCGCAAGATGTGAGGAGTTCGAGGAGAGCAGACACAGGAAAGACAGGAAGAATACCGACTGACAGAAATGGAGAAATGGACAGAAAATCTGAAAGTAAACAGAAGGAAATTATGGCAGAAGGAATGAGTGGATCAAGAAGAATCTGTATTTGGGCACAAAGAGTCTCCATTTCTGCCTCCCTTTCATTTCCAAGACTGGGAGTGAGACTGAACGCACCGTCGTACCCATGATCCCTGTGCCACTGAGGGAGTGAGCAGTGCATGACTGCATGCACAAAGCAGAAGGGGTGGAGAGTTGGTCAGACTTGAAAAAGGAAAGCATTTTAAGTAATTTATTTTTTACTTAGTACAGATTTAAAAATGTCACTGCTCTTTGTTGTCTGCCCTGAACGATACATGGGTTGAAGAAGTTTCATTAAGTTAGTTTTCTCTCTGCATTATTTTCACAGTTTGCTTTTCTGACTGTCCCTCTCTCTCCATGCATCTCATTACGGTGTCTGCTATCTTCAGATGTGTAAATGGGTGACGGTATAAATCTGTAAAGATCAGCTGGCAATGAAATGTTTATGGGGTGGGTCATTTTCCATCAAGTTAAATTAAGAGATTTTTGCAAACAAATGATTAAATATACGAAGAGGATGATGTTAATGAAGGGATATTACACATGTGATAGCAATTAGGCTCAAGCAACACCAAATATATCCCTCCGTCAATGCACAGCTCAACCATATGTCAGTGGACCGATAAAGTGCCACAGCAGGGATTTGTATACAAAGATCACTTTACATTCAACACAAATCACCAAATGTTAAAAAAGTCACATGAAGTGAATAAACTAAAATCTTATGTAACATTGAATCATATGCTGTCTTCAGGCATCTGACCGTCATTGTGACCTTAATGTGGCTCCTACTTCAAAAAAAGTCTTGCCTTTTGTTTGTCCTGCTTAGAAGCAGGCTCATGATATGAACAGACATTTCCTCTGGTCGGTGGAAGAGGTAGCTCTGCAGACACAGATAGCACTGCATTGCTCAGAGATGCTTACCTCACTCCACACATTTTCAAAGTACTGTATTTTAATGTGAGTAATTCAACCTGCAATCATATCAACGCAGAAAACAGCATTTTATACACTATTCCTTGTTTGTCAGTGCCTTGGTGTTTCTTTTTTTATTTACAGTGGAATCACTTTGATATCCTTCCCCTTTTTCTATCACATTTGTAAAGCTGAAATCTTTTTGCAGTGACCCTGTATGTTGTAATATGGAAATAAATTTCTAACTCTGTTAACAGTGCGGCTGATATTTATGTTTCCTATAAATGAGGATTTGTTCATCAGTACCACTATGAAAAATGTCTCCTGATTGTTTATTGCTTGATACCAGCTGGATTCATAGAAGCTGCAACACGCTCCTGGTCTTTAGCAATTCTAGGAACATTGATTTAAGGAGGGCAGGTTTGGCCTAACTTGCAAACTACACGAGTGCCCATGACAAAGCAAAGAGAGAGTCCCTGTCTTTCTATCTCTTTCCATGATGCCCGCATTCCTTAACACCTCGGTGAATCCTCTAAATGTTCCTCTAACACCATCAGAGAGCATCAGGCTGATGTTTTCAAGTTTAAAATTAAATGTTTTAAGAGCTGTTTGATTCAGACGGATTTCCCTGACATGTCAAACGAAGAGTTCATTAGGGGCATCATAATCTCTGTGGTTATCCTCTCACACTCCCCTCACCTCTGTCATCACTAATGTTTTTTTCAACTAAATCATTTGAAAAGTAATATCACTGTGACTACCCCTTACTTAACTTAGTATTTTGAGCTAATTTGCATATTGTATAATAGAAACAGGCCACAGACACTGTAGACCAGGGGATCCCAAACTTTTCAGCCCGCGACCCCCAAAATATAGGTGCCAAAGACTCGCGACCCCCACTGTCCCTCAAAGTGATTTAATGTGGCTTCATTTAGCTGGTGTGCAATAAGCCTACCTATATGAGCATGTGTCTGTGTTTCCTGTGGTGTTATGAATTAACCTGCTGCTACTGATGCTTTTGATAATTAACTTTCTCTAACCCTAAACTTAGGAGTCATCTGGCAAAAAGAAAGGCAGAAAACTCATTACATTTTCTATTTTCAAGGTTTTATTCCAAATTTAGCTACTATTTGTTGTCCATATTTTTCACTATAATGAGTAAAACGTACTATTTTTAGATAATTAAAAAAAAAAAACATTCTAAAGACATCTCTCGACCCCCTATTTGTGTCTCGCGTCTCCCCAGAGGGTCCCAACCTATGGTTCCAACCCACACTTTGGGAACCACTGCTGCAGACTGTACGCAGCATTCAAACAAACATGGTGAATGTTATACCTTAGCACAAGGGCGTCAAACTCATTTCAGTTCAGGGGCCACATACAGCCGTAGTTGATCTGAAGTGGGCCGGACCAGTTAAATCATAACATAATAACCTATAAATAACAACAACTCAAACTGTTTCCCTTTGTTTTAGTGCAAAAGAGTACAAGTACATTCTGAAATTGTCACATTTAATGAACTATCTACAAAAACAGATGTTGTATTTTTCACCATGATGAGTCTCATAGTGGGCCAAATATTTGACTCTTTAAGCCCTGAAACCTGCTGCAAACACATCAAACACACAGGTTACCCATTCACCTGACACAGAGTGTAATGTTTACTGCAAAAGAACAGAGATTATAATACTGAAGAAGGTAAAGTTGATTATTTTGGACCCCTCAGCTCCAGCATGAACAGTTTGCTTGCTGGACAGTGTTGTATGCAGGGGTGTAGAGCTAGTGTTAGAAGTTAGTGGATCATTTGTTAGTGCTCTAAAAAAAGTCCCTGAAAAAAAAACGCCGTTAAGGTGTGCTCCGTCAGCACTATGATTTTATGCGACCCCCAGAGGACAAATTTGAAATAGTAGTTTCTTTTATTGAAAAATTGCAGTTAATGTCTTCTCTGTAATTTTATTCTGCGGGCCGGATTGGAACCTCTGGCGGGCCAGTTTTAGCCCACGGGCCGCATGTTTGACATCCCTGCCTTAGCATCAACAATTTTACTGCTGTTAAAATTAAGTTCAAAGAACTGTTGTGTCTGAATACTGCTTCAGATGATTGTAGGGCCGTAGTTATTCTTCTTTCACGTATTCAATCATCGTGGGAAGAATAATATTGAACAGGAGAGATTGGACTTTTTTTTAATATGCTCAGTCACTGTAATAACGGTCATGTTATTTTTGTATGTTGCTCATGCTTTAAGATAGCAACAGAGTAAAGGTCAAGTGGTCACCAATTCCAAAGTTTAACCTCAAGAGTTTCTGAAAACATATTGCAAATGTCACAGAAATCCTGGCATTTAAAGAAACTTATCTTAACCTTTAGCTTTCGTATTGCTCAATGAATTTTTTTGGTCCTTTAATGGTAACAGCTCCAGAGTCATGAAGTCACTTCCTGGGATTTATGATTTGCTATATGAAATATAATGAAAATCTAGTAATTTGTTGTCTTTTTCTAAATCACAGTCTAGATTAAGGATTATTTGAACAGCTCCATGCTTTGTTAAACAGACACTACTTCAGTTCAGAATCATTTAATCAATAAAGAAAGACACATTGCATAGCTCTATATACTTTTATTGATTGGATGTAAGCATGCAATACAAAAATAGAACATGTAGACAGTCAACAGAGCTCAGTGGTGACATAATTAAGACATTTGAATTGAGTTTGCTGAGCAGGCAGATATGGTGGATTTCTTTTACCATTCCTGAAAGCAGGATATTGAGACAACTCAATAGTACACCATGTGAACAGTGGTTATGATAAAACTGCAGTCAATGGAAGAAGAGAGCTGAGGGCTATCATCTGGTCTCCAGCACTCCGTCTCTGATCCTCCACCTCCAGACAGAGCTGAAGTCTGGAGCAGCAACGCAGCAGAGCTCCAGACCTGATTCCTGCACCTCCTCATCGTGAGCAACCTGCTGGCCCTGTGTGGTTTCCAAGGTGAAAACTCTCTCAGAGATCTAAAAGTAGAAACACAAAATCATTAGAGAAGTGTAACTGCACTCTTCTACGATCAGTGAAACAGAAAAACATTAATACTGTCTTCACACACGAGCATGTGCAGCTACCAGCCCTCACCTGGTCACTGATTCCAGTTGCAATGTGGCCCACTTTCACCCAGCGCTTCTCTCTGATGCAGATGCTTCTCTGGTAAAAGTCTCTGATGCAGACATCCACCCCTGAACCAATCACAGAACAGAGATACACATGAGTAAGGGGAACTTAATAACATGTTAAATTTCTTCACAGAGATATTCTTGTTTTCTCTCACCTTCAAAACAGAAGGGAGGAGGAGGCTGTGAGTGGCTCAGCAAATCCACACTGAACACCGGCACATCAGGCTGACTGTTGAAGGAGAAGACCCCGGAGCTGAAGTCGTCTGCTGGGCTCAGGGACCAGCGGCCAGAGTCCTGGAAATAACAGGTCAGAAGTGAGGAACACAAGCTAAACAATAATAAATGTAGAATCAAGACACTGACTTTAAAGTTATCAATCTTACTTTGCCCTCTGAATGTGAAGTCAGTAAGTTATTTTGGGTTACCTTTTTGTCCCATGGTTCCCAGTTGGAATAAGGGTCACTGCTGAGGCAAGACAAGAGCTGCTCCTGCTTCTCAGCTGAGTGGAGCTGGGACAGACTGTTGAGGTAGAAATCTGCAAACAAGCAGGAAAACAATGAGCAGGGTTTCAATATGAAACACAAGAAAAGAATAAGCAGAGGACTCAAAAGAAGCCTCACCTCGCTCCAGTTTACGTAGCTCCAGCTCAGGCACAGTCGTGACCTTGTTGCCTCTTTTTGAGTTTGGCTCAGAGGTCAGAATTTGAGGGGAGAAAGACGGGCATCGCTTTGACTCGTAAGAGTCAGCGCCCATCTCTTCGTTGTCATCATACAGCTCTTTTGTATTCTCCTCTGCTGTGATCACCTTCCAATCAGACTCCTGATGTCCCTTCTCGTCCTCACTGCTGACCATGCCATGGAAAAGTTGCAGGGGCTTGTCAAGTTTGTTGTCAATGAACAGGGGCTCTGTGTAAGGACCCCTCACTGGACTGGTGAGTCCTCCCACTGTAAGCACACAAACAGAACACATTTAGTGTGAGAAAACAGACGATGGAAGTGCATCCTAGGCAGTTATTCCACTGGGGAGTTTTTGTCTACTGCTTTTGTCACCCAGACTTTAAGATTTAATGTTGATTTGATGCTGCAGCTTCTAGCTTCTTAATCTGCCCTCAGTCATGTCTCTCAGGCTACAGAATGCTGCCTTACCATTATTTGGCTAAATCAGAACGTCCTCTATATTGACCAGGTGACCGAGCACTTGCAGACTCATGAATGAAGTTAGTTTTTAAATAACTTCATTGCATAACTATAAAAAAAATATTTTGTTGTTTGTTTTAGTCCATATTTTATACACCTCCATATTTTAGTGAATTGGCTGAGACAAAATCAGTGTACTCTGGTGAAATCTGCACCCAAAGTGGGCCCTTTGGGAGCCTGTATAAGGTCTGCAGGAGGCCCAGCAAGAAATGAATGAAAGGAGGGAATGGGCAGCTATCAGTGAGCTCATAGTGTCCATGAACTTTCAAGATGGTGAAGTCTCAATATTTACAGAGTTATACTTTCAAAGACACAAGACACTGCTCAGAAATGCAGTAATGCACACAATCTTGTCCTTCAAAAGTGCTAAAAATAAACTTTATTCTAAGACAAGAAAGTAGAGCAAAGATCTGTTTATAGGAAAGATGAAAACACAATACTCCTTCATCACCTTCTTTTAGAGCTCTGGCAGTTTTCTCTTTGAGGTCAGATGCTGATGCTCTCTTGGCTGGATCCTTCTGAAGTCCTGCCCTGATAACTTCTGCTGTGAGGCAGTTGCAATCAGGTGGGATCTCTCTCAGAGGCGGAGGGTCATTAGCAATCTGTAATCATCAGGACAAATACTGGGTCAAAGTCTGACTTAAGGAGTGGACCTTACATCTGTGCTGATGATGCAAGACGTAGTGTCTCTCTGTGTGTGGCTGTAAAGCATACCTTCAGGTACAGTCTACAGGTGTAGTATCTTGTCCAGGGCTGACACCCATTGAGCATGTGCAGTAACATACAGCAGCTGCTCCACACATCTGCTTTGGCTCCGCGGGGTTCCCCTTTTACAATCTCTGGGGCCATGTGGGTCTCTGAGCCCTTCAGGTCTATATTGAGTTACATTGGGAAAATAATGAATTTGAGACCTAGCAGAGAAGTGATCCCTCTACTAAACTTAATCACTAAAAGCACTCAGTATTTACCTCTGGAGCCACTCATGCTCTGTCCCTTGTTGTCCAGCCTCTCTGCGTGTCCAAAGTCACACAGGAAGGTGTCTCTACCGTCCTCTGACAGCAACACATTATCAGCTGTGGGAAACAAGCACAGGCAATAATCCACATTTTAATCTTCACAGAGGTTTCAGTTTGGTTTAGTTTCCATGAGTGGAGTTTATAGATTATGTAATAAGAGTGAGGGCAGCTGCATAGACAGGAAACCGTCTGAGACAAAGACAAAATAAGAGGGAAATGTGAAGTCACTTGGGGACATCTGTAGAAAACACTTTAATATGGAATGAATGTGGAGTCTGGTAACAAACAGATGAACAGATTTGGCTTCATTCCCTTTCCTACGTGAGCATTTCAGACACCAGGTGGCGCCTGAGCTGCAAAAGGACAATCATGCTGTTTGTCCGTCCTCCAGCTTTAATCTGTTTGTTCTTCCTCAAACTTAGTTCTCTTTTTGTTTTTGCTTCTCCTCTTTATGTTTTTTCATATCTTGTCCCTTCTCTCTGTCTTTTCACACTTTATCTGTACTTTTTTCTCTCTCTCTCTCTCTGACTACTTCCTGCTCCTCGTCCCATCCCCCCTCTCTGTTTCGTTCTCCCTTTCTTTCTTGCTCTCCTGATTCTGGGCACATGCGCTGTTTCTGAAGTGCAGCGGTGAGTCACACTGTGGGAAATTCCCAGCCCGCCACTGCTCTGTGCTAGTCTGGTTTCACAACACAGGTGCTGTGGATCTGTTTCTGTGACACTTGTGTTCCATACAACAGCTGCACACCAAAGACACCAAATCCTCTGATGAGAGCTAATTAGAAACCTGACCAGGACTTTCTCTATGTTTTTGTTTTCCACTCTTTACTACAGAGAGCCCACAAATTCATGCTTACTGTTTTTACTCTTGTTGTACTTTGATATGTCAGATACTGGCAGGTAGAATTCCTCTTCCAGGTGTTTGTGAGTCAATGCTGGTATCTCAGGTCTGTGTTTTGATTAAAGCTCTGATTTGACTTTGAAATCTTATCTTTTATCGTAATAATTTAGATACCTTATGACTTGGGTCAGAGGATTGTTTGGAAACATCAAGTGATAGATCAAGTGATAACATCTTGTTACTGACTGTTCCTAAAACTCCTGTGAGGAGTCTTCAGCTGGTCATGAAACAGTCTGATATTAATGCTGATGCCTTTTTGTGATCCACAAAAGTAAGCGAGGCCTCAAGTGACGAGATTGATTATTTAAAATTGTCATTTTGAATGCCTTTAACCACTGCTGGAGTAAGTGTGTGATTGGAATGTGCACATTTAATTAACTTAAGGGTTGAATGTTGTCGCCAGAATCACTAGTCGGTTTAATAAATCTTCAATATCTTTTTAATCGTAGGCCCAAAATGCCCACGATTGATCATATGTCGCGTCCAAGCTGTTGCTCAGTCACCCACCAGTAGCACGGGCTGTAGCGCAGGTTAATGGCTTCTGTCATAATACTCTACTACCTTGTTGACAACAACCACAGATGACAGATGGCATTTCATAACGCAGTTTGGCAGTAATTTGATCTAGAAAATAGTGATGAAGTTGTATGCAGGCTGTCTGGTTTAACTGGCACAGGCACATACAGTACATGTTAATCTGCCAGGGGTACCGGAGACTGGTGGTGCTGGTTTGCCATTGTGTACCCGTAAGCTCTGTGATCCTGTTGTCAGCAGTGGTAAGTAAACAATGCTCAATTCTGACTGCTTTTGGAGTGTTTTCTTTCCTTTAGACTAGTCGGAAACTTCTGTTTAATTGACTTGGAAATCAGTGGGTTCACGGCTTCCCTAGTGTCTGATAAGGTGATAAACTGTGCACTGCAGAAACAGATGTTTCCACAGCAAAGATTCACACTGAGTAATACATGTTTGATGAAAGAACAAAGGATGACATTTTTGTTAAAAACAAAAACATGTAAAGTACAAGGTCAGCAAAGACTCTAACTGTCTTCAATACTACAGAAGTGATGATTGATTCAAAGTAGTGGGATGAGATGTATTCTGTGTTGTGCCTGTTCCATGAGTATATTTTTGATCATAACTTCTATGACTTAAAATCTGCTGCAAACAGACACACATTCAAGAGATCATTTATCTTCTTATGGTACCTTTAATGTCCAGATGCACCACTTTTTTCTTCCCTAGGTACTCCAGAGCTGTGAGGACTTGTGAGTTGTAGTGGAGACTTAGGTCCTCTGGAAGGCGGCCACGCCCCAGTATCAGCTGGCCCAGGGAGCCTGGAAAAACAGATCAGGTCAGTCCAGGTGAAGGACTATATCTTGATATAAAAAGTATGAGTCATCTGTCCCTTCTATTATGGCCTGCTCTTTGATTACCATAGAGGAAGTATGAGATATGTTGTCATGTTTATTGAGCATAGCACAGAGGTTTTCTGTAATTTGGATCATAACACTTTAAGGAGGCTCAACAGTCATTTCTTGCTTCCCAGAACCGTCCACCTCCGTCTCTCCTCCACTCACATCTGTATTTCTGTAATCTCCATTATCCTCCTAGTGCTCCTACCGTGCATGTGTTTGCACTTTATTCCCCACATCTGACCTAACAGTTTCCAGCCTCACCCTCAGTCTCAACAATGAGTACCAGCATGTGTTGCGTGTGAAATGCAGAAGTCGAACTTGTTTACCAGCTTTGTGGTCCATGAAAAAGACAACATTCGGCCCCTCTCTGACCACTCCGAAGAGTTCCACTACTCGAGGAGATCTGAGGGCACTCCACGCACCCACCTCCTCACTGTTGAACCTCTTCAGGCTGACCTGCAAGGCGAGGATGGAACAAATAAGGGAGAGAGAACACTTTCAAACCAAGCTGTGGAAAAAAAAGAGGGTGGTGTGGTCTGCGGTACCTTTTTGACAGCAAACTTGAAGCCTGTGTTGACATCCTGAGCACTGTGCACTTCACCGTAGGAGCCTCCCTTGATGAATTCTGAACGGACATACTCGGTCCCCTCCTTGTATTCGGAGTCAACAGGCTGGATTTTCTGACCAAAGGATAGAGGAAGAAGTCAGTTTGATTGAACCACATTCCACCAAAGGACAGAAAAAGATGGGTATAAGACTTACTTCATTGTAAAAGATTATCCCCTCGTTGGTGATAGAATCATCTGCAGAGAAGTCATCTTCCTCTTCTCTCACATCCCTCTCCACATCTTTGAAGAAAGGCCCAGCGTAACACGGGTCCCCCTGACTGACGCTGCCCCTGAGACCTTGAAGGGCCAGTGAGTAGTCTCCCAGACTGCTGACAGAGTCTGAATCACTGGCCTGCCTGTAGGAATTGAGCAGTAGGCCGCAGACCTTGTCCCTCCAGTTCAGAGGAGAGTAGCTGGAGCCTGTGTTGGAGATCTGTTGACCGAAGGGAGAAGGTCCTCTGTGCCGCTCTTCAGAGCTTTCAACACTGCTACAGCAAGATGAGCTGAGGTCACCTCTTCCTCTGAGAGACGAGTCGTCCTACAGGAGAGAAGTGGTTGATCATGCCGTTTTAGGTTCTCAGGTGAGTTAGCATCAAAGCTATGAGAGGCAGTTTTGTCCCAATGGGGTGATTTAACTTTACAACACAGGACAGTTTGAACAGGAATCTAGAGATGCAGCCTCAGACTAACAGATAATGTATCAGTTAATCCTTATAAATGATTCACAAGAGAATCACTGCATGTTTGTGGACTGGTGAAAGCAACCGGTTCTTACCAGGACCTGGACCAGTGAACTTCCACTCTCCTGTTCAGGGACTCCAGAGGACGTTCGATGTCTCTGTCGCTGCTTCTCCCTCTTCCTCTCCACTTTTTTCTTCCCTTTGTGCCTCTGCTTCTTCTTGGTCTTCTTTCTCGGGCTGAGCTGTGATGGTGAGCCGCTCGGCTCCTGGACCGAGGCAGGGGTCGGGCAAGCCACATTGTTGTGCTCTGAGGGAAGCCTGAAGCAGAAGTATGGTGACAATGTAAATTCCAGATAATTCAAGAAGGCCTCTCTAAATAAATATGAAGGGTCAAATGGAGAAGTGATGCAGTCGAGTTAAAGTCATACCTGCTGGTGTAGCAGTTAGGGGACGGGGCATAGGGGCGTTCAGAACAGGAAGGACTGAACTCTTGAGAGTCCTGGGTTTCACCTGAACAGAGCACAGATATGTTGAATTCTCTGTGCAGGCTCAGTTATCGGATTCATTACAAGACAATCAAAGAGTGATAATTACATTCGGCTTGGGCAATGAAGGTCGAGGTCTTGAGTGGCATCTCTCCGACTTGTTCTGCAGTCCCATGCGTAAGGACTTTACTTATTCGCGGGTTGAAACAGGCCATGTAGGCCATTTTGCTGTCCTTCCCCTCCTCTTCCTCCTCCTCTGGCTCCTGCTCTGCAGCCGGGCATGATGGGTACGAGCCCTTCAGCTCGGCCTTCAACGTCCCGGAGAACGGGTGTGTTGAGTTAAAGATCCTTTGCCTCGTGTCCATTTCATCTGCTGGATCTGGAAGCAAGAGGACAAGATAGAGGACGGATGAGTTGAGTGCTTTCTATACGTGTGTATCAACTGACTGAGTGGGAGAATAAGAACAGGCTCATAACAAGGCTGTGACTTTTCTGATGATCCCTTTCCAATGAGCTTTTTTCTACTTTTGAAAAATCAAGATTATTTTCCTATCAGTGAACTATACACTCCAGCTTTTTTTAATCCAACAAGTCACTGGTTTCCTCCATGTGACGGCTCTTCAACTCCTAACATTTGATAGATGCATCACGTCTGTATGGTTGATCACACGGTTGCTGCCTTCAATCAATAATAACTGACTTTTCTAAACATTGTGAAATTTGTGCTTGCAAAAACTACTTCCCTTTAATGCCATGAGGGAGTGCTTCTGCAAATGTGATCGTGCCTACAGTGAGGGAGGGATTGATGAAACTTTGTCTTATTTTCTATTCTATTATCTGTTCCATGAATCTATTTATACATTATATGTATATTTGAAGGTTACATCTAAATATCAACTCTCCCTCTCTTTCTTAGTCTCCTCTATCCCCCTTTCCAACCTCAACTCGGTCTCAGCAGATGTGTGTCTAACATGAGTCTGGTCCTGCTGGAGGTTTCTGCCTATTAAAGGAAGTTTGTCCTCGCCACTGTAACTTGCTAAATGCTGCAAAGTGCTCTGCTCATGGTGGATTAACATGAGATCAGACCGAGTCCTGTCTGTTAGAGGGGACTGGATCTTATCCTGTCTTGATGTTGGGTCTTTGTTAATAATTTAACATAGAGTACGGTCTAGACCTGCTCTGTTTGTAAAGCATCTTTAGGTAACATTTGTTGTGATTTGGCACTTTATAATTAAAGATTGATGGATTGATTGACCACTTCCAGGCCCTTAAAAGTTGACTTTGTAACCTCCAATCAAGCACAAGACTTCAACTAAATCCAAAGTCAACAGAACTATGTACACCTCATTGGTGTAATAGCAGGTTTGAATATGAAGTATATATTAATGCAGGTAACAGGAGATAACCTGATCTGACTGAGTCAGTTAAGGTCACGATGAACACTAAATGAGAGAAAGACTGAAAGTTTGCGGTTTGACACAGGAAACTCAACCCCAGCCTTGTTTTGACAGTTGCAACACTATTGTGAGATGCTGGTTCTCTGTTTCAGTCAACGGGAAGTGAAGACAGCTCGCACGGCCTGCTCCATTTCTAAAGCAGATTCTCCTGATCGACTGTAGTTCGTCAAGAAAATTTAAAATTACATATAAATGCAGAATCAGAGAACTCAGGCACATTTCTCTCAACTCAGCACTGCTTCCAAACATCAAACACACTTTGAAATGCACAAACTAAAAGCTGGCACGACAGTTTCAGCATGTTGCATCAGTGAGTCTACTTCGCTTATCTGCAGCTTCCCTCTTTACTCAGCTCCTCACTCTTTCTGCAAACACTCAGTAACAGTAACTCAAACATAACAACCACAAAGCTGACAAAAAAATGAAAACACTTCCTGTATTTTTGGTAAATTGTGGCTCACACAGTTCTAACAGAAGTAACACTGAAGACAAGCCACCATCAAATTGTAGTAACACTTGAACACAATGAAACCTGTTGAAGTTTAGTGGTGTTTACCTCGTGTGACGACTTCGTGCAAGATTATCTAGAACAAAGCAATGCAGCTGTCACTTCCTTCTGAAGACGCTGCAGCCGGGCTGTGAAAGTGCAACACCCCACCCCGCTGAGTTTATGAGGAAAGGAAGTGGAGAAAACCCACAGAAATAAACCCAATCACACAAACAGCTCTGTGTGTATGTGTGTGCGCGTGTGTGTGTGTGTGAGGCCGAGGGGCGTGTAGACCTACCAACAGACGCTAATCCGAGCAGCTCTCTCTCTATCTCTCTGCGTGTATCCACTCCGAATAACCTGACAACTACATGAGTTTAACTAGGTGCTGCTGCAGTGTTTGCCTCGTCTGATTCTCGGGAACTCGCTCTGCTCTCCCGGCTCTCAGCCAAACGGGGAGGAGCCTGCTATCACTGACTTATGGGAAATGCATCTCCAGTTCCCCATATCCCTCCCTCCCTAGGCTCCCTCCAGCAGGGCGGCTCACTAGCTCTTCCCTCTGACTAGATTAAAGGATAACATGCTCGGTTATGAACTGTGAACTATAGATGGTGACATAAACAAACCTCCAGCTCCCTGTCACCTCGGTCTTTTCAGGTTTACTCTTGTTTGTCAGAACAGTAGATCCTTTTACTGATCATCTAAACATCAAAGTCAACACTCTTCTACAGACAGAAAACATGTGTCATATTCC
This sequence comes from Notolabrus celidotus, assembly GCF_009762535.1. NCBI lineage: Eukaryota > Metazoa > Chordata > Actinopteri > Labriformes > Labridae > Notolabrus > Notolabrus celidotus. Next base: position 22,409,369 of record NC_048291.1, read on the forward strand.
ACAGAAGACTGATCAAGTATCTATAAAAATAATGGTGACAGTCTGATTTTAAGAGGATCTAATGGAAAATATTTGCAAACATCTGAAACTGAAGAGAATCTCCCATGCTTTTCTTTTCAAAGCTGCATAAACAACTTAGTCATACACAAAACTGCCACCGATAACAGGAAACTCACAATATCACTTGAGAGGCTCTGTCGCAGCCCTTGAGAAAAAGGATGATGCTCACTTCCTGCTTTAACCAACCAACTTGATCTAAACTTGAACATTTTGGAGAAAAATCAAAATGTGCCCTGGTTCTAGTTAACCTATAGTACAAAAAGCTCTTGGTAGTGACTTTGGGATGCAATAAACAACGCTAAAGAAAAAATAAAACAGATGTTAATTTTCCTCTAAAAAACAGTGTTGCAACTGTCAATTCTTTTGATAGTTGATCCTTTCCTCTGTCATGTTCAGTTATGAGCCAAACGTATTAAATTACCAACACAAGTAAACCCTACACTGTCTGATGGTTGATTATTCAGTTAACTCATTTCAAGGCAAATATTTGAATCAGTTCAAGCGTCTAAAAGAGATTAATCAAGTTTTCTAAAACAATAATCTGAATATCTTTGACTTTTAACTTAGAAAAAAGATACTTTTAGGTCATTCTCTTTGTCTGAAGGAAATCCTGATTTTATTTATTTATATATACTTTTTTTTTGCTATTTGCTCCAGTTCCATACAACATACTAAATTAAAATTAGGATTACAGCAGATCAACCAACTATGAATTTAATAGCCTGTTCCAGCTCTAACTTCTTTAATAAAAAAACAACTATAACTTAACAACCCCAGTGGTTTAAACTGGACACTTTGAAATGTTTAATTAAATTCAATAGAACAGAGAAATTATGTTTTTAAACTGGATCCATCGATTCTCTACAACCATCATTCATGATCAAAACAGTTGTTTTAGTTAATTTTTTCTAAACCAAATCCATTACACTGACTCACTGCTGATTCAAAATGTACTTAAAGACAATACATTCAGCTAACAGTGTACACAGGAGCTGTAACCAAACATTTACACAATTGGGTTTTGCAGAGGAATCCTCAGCCATGCAGTTGGTGGCTAAATCGAGCCCCGACTTCAGCCGTACACCCACACAGATTAATGAAATTCCAAAAGCTTTAGTAAGGACAGTAAAAGGGGACTCAACCTGCAGGCAGACACAGTTAACCCCTCCTTTAGGAGCATGTCTCATTCACACTGTTCAGTCACACCTCTCTGTTTTTTAACTGTTTCCCTTTTTCCACACTGTAATGACTCTGAGCGGGTCACATGAAAGTATGTTTGTCATTACAGTAAAGATCAATAAGGATCAGTTCATGGCTAAAGTCATCTTGATTGCCCAAATTGTAAAAGTCCTATAGCTGTTCATCTATCTGATAATGGTTATTAATACATCTACTGCAGGTATTTAGAATGATTGTTTCCCTTCATCAGTCTCACTGGGGGAGAGAAGAGTTGGCAAACGGCCATAGTTTTTTTTTTAAGGGCTGTTTTCTTTTTTATGTGTTATCATTACAAAATGAATGTGTTTAGTGGTTTAACTGTTGGATGAACAATAAAGGTAAACTTCAAAAGAACATAGGGAAATAAGGGGATGCATTGTCACTATTTTTGAACTGTTTAAAGCTCCTTTGAGGAACTTCCTGTTTGTGTCAATTTTGGCGCCCCCTGTGGGCAAAGTGATCTCTTTACCATGCTTCACCTGTGCACTTGTAGGATGTGCTTTCTGACAGAAACAACATGTTGCTTTCAATAATAGTCAGATGTATCATTCATCACGAATATTGGCTGTAGAAAAAAAAAACTGCTAAAGGTCCTGTGTGCTTTTGTATGGCAAAGAGATGCCCCACCATTAGTTTTAGTCTGTTTCATGACCAGTTGAAAAGTACTCACAGGATCTTTAATGATAAAGAGTTTGATAAACTGTTTTAAAAAGTAAATCTTCAGATTAACCTTTAATAAAAGGTTCATAAGCTGCAGCCCTGTTCTGGACATCTTGCATGGTTGAAAAAGTTCCTACTACACTGTATGGATCTATGTAGTGAACTCCTCTGGGGTTGGTTATTGTACTGTAATGACACTCCATGTGACTGACATTATTTGACAGATGTGACCGGATTAATGTTTTTGAATCTTTCTTTTTAGTTAGCCGTGGAAATGAGAAAGATTATTTGTCCTAAAGGGACACTGCAGATTTCTCATCAGAGTATGCTGTGAAGAAAACTATGAATGCAGGGAATGTGTTTGATCTGGGTAAAGAAAGGTCCAGTATGTAGTTGAAAAGAGTAGAGAAGCAGCCCAGCTAAGACTACATAAAGTTTCTGTCTTCTTGGATGATTAATGTCAAGAATAAACTGAGAAGGCCTAGATATGTGCCAAAGTGACTTAATGTGTATAAGACAGCCTTGAGCTGATAATAGCATAACCTAAACAAAATCAGACCACAGTAAATACGTGTAATAGCTACTCTGATGAGGACTCCATGGCACAAAGGTGGTGCCAAAATTACGTTTGCTCTTGTTGTCAGATTCACTAAATCATGGCTCCTAAAGCACACTTTTAACATACTGAGTTTATAACGAGATGGTAAGAATAAAAGGGCATGTCGTAACATTTCCATGTTAAACACAGCATCCATCGACTGCAAACATCTCTGTGCAAAACAAACAAGCTGAAGTATTTTCTGTGTGATCATACACATCTGGCTTCTACAGGCGTGTTTTTCTGCGGTTCAGCAAAACTTCTGTGACCTGTATCTATACCGCCGAACTTACAGGAACAGAAGTTGACCTTTTAATGGCTATAACAAGACAGGAACATATAACCATAATATAATCATGATAGAACATATAATAATCCATGTTTTATTGGAGAGAATTTAATAGTTTTCAGATAACTTAAAAAGATTACTTCCTCCTTCCCACATTCACCGACATTTTACAGAGAAGACTGAAATGCTCCGATCTTTGCTTTTCAGTAGTCCAGTTTTAAGATTAAACAGTCATTAGTTGAAATGAAACAATTGAAGACATAGAAATGAATAAGTGTTACTAGATAAACGTATTAATTTGACGATAAATGTAATCTCCACTTACCGATCTCGTAATTTGAAGGCGTCGGCCGATGACAACGCGTCACTCGACCAGCAGCAACAACGAGGACTTCCGGTCCTAATTTCAAATTGTCTGCTACATTTTCTTCCCACTAACTGCTGAAATTCAAATTGTATTATAAAATGCTGTTTTCTAATTATTTGTTAATTTTCGTTGATTTTATAGACGTATTTTCCCCACCATTGCACTCTCGTAATAACTATTTGTTGTGCTTTTATTTTGAAGCTGAAAATGAAGTACTTCCGTTGTGCACTTGACCTTTCGACTTGATTAATTCTGGACATGTAAAAGTAGAAATGGCATGCACTGATCTTCTGATTATTATTATTATTATTATTATTATTATTATTATTATTATTATTATTATTATTGTTGTTATTATGTATTTATTTCAGTAAGGCAGCTTCCAGATTCCTTTGCTGGCTCTTTTGTTTTTTACTTAGCTCATTTTATATTTATTGAGAAAAGAGAAAGCTGAGATGAGAGTTGGCCGTCATTGTTACTTGGTTGCATTAATAAAGTGCTATACATCTGTGGTTACATTGTTCTATAATTAATTTGCCATCATTTTTAAGCATGTAAGAGATGATTTCATTGATAGCCATAGACTACACATCTTTCAATGTAGACTCCCACTGAGAGGAACATATTAGACTATTTAGGAACTAAATTAGGAACTCAATTTAGACTGTCATACCAGCTTGATCACCACTGAAAATGTCCTGGAAATGTCCTGGAAAATGATCTCTGGAAAAGAGTGGGAACCCTGATTATGCCACATTTTTAGAGGTAGCGCCGAAATAAATTGTGATATGAACCCCTTTAAATTACTGTAGTACTTCTGCTGTTTTTTAATGCATTTTTCTTTAGTTTTTTAGGTTATTTTCGGTCAAACTCACCTGGAAACTTGACTATATGGCGCTACTCTTCCTGTTTATTTCTATACCTAAGACAATTACTCGTTGTAAATAAAGTGAGACGGTCCTAATGAATTAACAAATTACCAGCCTTTTATTTGAACAAATTGTACATCTTTTCTAAATGGGGTTATCTGTATTGACATTGAATTACCACAAGATGGAGTCATAAACCACCAGCTGAAGCAATCCTACAGTATTGTTGTTTAAATTCACGTTTCCTGATTAAGATAAGATAAGATATTACTTTATTGATCCCCGGGGGTGAAACTCAGTTGTAACAGCAACCCAGACATAATTACAATCAAGAAGAAGTTCCAATTAGTAAAATAAAATAAGTAAAAACAATTGTAGATAAATAAAGATAGATAGAATACAATTTAGATATATACAATGATTAATTAGCAGTAATTACAGGCAGTATTAAAAATGTTGTAGTAGTGACATTAGCCAATAAATAGTAAATTATTAGGCTAAGTACCTGCGTCTCAATACTCAATACGTATAGTTGAATGTGGCACTGAGATTCATATCCTAGGATTCCCTCATTAGCAAACAGTTCAACATCACTGTCCAAGGTGTCTTCTAAAAAAAGTTTGTAAATATATAAAATTCAAAATGTAGTCTATAGTTGAAAACTTTAAACTGAATGATAAATTATATGCTTTTAAAATGTCTTGTAGATAGTTTCTCGTTTCTGGTTAGTCCGTCAGAACTCGATCTGAGTCATGAACAGACAGTAGACAAGCAGACATTTGTTTCTTATCTATTTGTTGTTGAAACAGTTTGTATAGTTCTGAGACTGTGTCGTGTATGAATTGAGTCCAAAGAGGATACAAGTAATCTGGTAATTTCCCCTTTTCAATGCAAAGTGAAATCCCTGGATGTCTCAAGTCTACAGTCTTTTGTGGAAGAAAAAAAAAACAGAGAGAAAGCAAGCATGAGAGAGATGTCTTACTGCCAGTTGCTCCAGCATGCATGCATGTTTTTTTGTGTGCAAAGTGGATGACACTTCACAGAGATGCTGTCATCTTTAAAGGGAGGACACCATTTTGAAGTTTGTATGCTTATCTTCACCCATCAGATGGCCACATCTACAATGGGACAAAGGGTCTACTTTTGGATCTCAAACCAACACACCTCAACAGACTTGTAACCCAGTTCAACCAGTATAGAACATACATTTTGACAGCATGTTACAGCTTGTATTTTGACCCAGAGACATTAGAGAAATTCATTTAAATAATAGATCAACACCATCCAGGTATCTTAAAAAGTCACACAAAAGAAGCACAGTTGAACCATTTTCTGATATTTATTTAGGCTACAAAATTATTATCATCAAGAGCAATGAGTATCTGTCTCTAGTTTTATATTATGCCTCTATCCATAAACCCAGGGGTTCCCAAACTTTTCAGTCCTCGACCCCAAAAATATAGATGCCAAGGACTCATGACCCCACTGTCCCTCAAAGTGATTTATTGTGGCTTCATTTAGTTGGTCTGCAGAAAATTAGCCTACCTACATGAGCATGTGGCTGTGTTTCCTGTGCCGTTATGAATAAACCTGCTGCTAATGATGCTTTTGATAATTAACTGTTCACTAACCCTCAACTTAGGAGTCATCTGGAAAAAAGAAAGACAGAAAACTCTTTATATTTTCTATTTCCAAGGTTTTATTTCAAGTATAGTGACTATTTTTGTCAATATGTTTATTATAATGGGTAAAATGTACAAATTTTAGATAACTTAAAAGAAAAACATTCTATAAGACATCTCACGACCCCCCATTTGTGTCTCGCGACCCCCCAGGGGTCCACAGGTTAATGCAGGAACCCCTGCATTAACCTGTAGTAAGTTCTTCGTTGTGTATTCTGTTTTGAAGTGAACAAAACGTAGGCCTACCAACAGTCAAAGAGACGCAGACACCAAACAGTAAATTAACAATATCAAGTACTGATATTTGTAGTTATATGTACTCCCTTAATAATAAGCTCAAATGAATACATTACATTTATTTAGAATGCATTATTGACAGAAGTTCTTTAGGTTTATGGTGTGGCATTTACTTTGATATTAACACATAGCAAAGGTGTCCAATAGCCTAGGCTATGTGAAAAATACATTCACTTAAGTTAAAAGGAATCAGCTGGAACCTGTTGCAGGAGATCCTGGGTTAGAGTGAGATTGTCTCTTTAAATGTTTTTAAAAGCAGACTGAAGGCTCTTTAGGAAGTTTGTAAATGCTTTGACTGATGACTTTTGTTCTGAAACCCATGATATGTTGTAATGTTTTAGAATTATGTGCTGATTGTCTGTAACTTTTCTAGAATGTGCTGCTGCTGATCTTGGCCAGGACACACTTGAAAAAGAGATTTTGATCCCAATGTGGTTTTCTGTGGTTAAATAATAAAACAAAAAAAAAAGATAAAATAGATAAACAAATACCTGATGCTGCAGTGCCTGCATCAGATACTCTTGAACAACATTAATACAAACAAAGGACATAAAAAAGATGTTGGTGGACAGGTGGGTAGTTTGGTTGAACCTTTGAGCTGCTAGACATCCACTGAATGTAAAAAATAATCCTATGATTACAAAGCAAATATGTAAGGAAATATTTGTGAAAACAGATATGGCATAAATCACTGGGATTATAAGACAACCACAGAAAGGACACTTTAAAAGGATGCCTTTTACAAATATTATTGGTGATATTTAAACAATGGGTAGAAAAACGCTGTGAAAGGTCAATTGAAAACACGGACTCGTCAGTGAACCTCACATCATCAGCACAGCGCTGCTGTCGGACACAGAGCGAGCAGAGAAGCTGCTGCTGGGTTCAGAAAATGGCCGACAGATTCTCTAGGTTCAACGAAGAGCGTGATTTCCAGGTAATGCATGCTACACGAGTAAAAACTGCGCACATTACCATGTCTGAATGTTTTAGCACACACTTGCGGAATTAAGTTCTGCTGACGGGGATTCATTATCACAGACTACTTCGTGCATTTCGATTCGGATGACGCCTGCTAGCACTGCAAGCTAAGCTAACGATAGCGAACAAGCCTCTGCGGCTCTTTGAATTTAACTTCCCTTACGCACCAGGGTTTGGCTGCGTGCTGTCATGAGTTGTGAACTGTAACATTGTGCACAACATGTGGTTCTCTTAACAACACACCTGCAACAATATATTGAAGTATAAGCAGCTTGTTAGTGACCTTGGATAGTCTGGTTATTTATCGAAATACGCTAACGATGCACAGCTAGCTAGCTGAGGCTAACGTACGCACATTTGGTTTCTGTCATTAGCAAGAAATAGCTGTTTCATTTTGGCACACAGCTTCATCACGATAACCGCAGCCAGTTAGACGATTAACATAAAACTAGTCACGTTATTAATCCGTTTATCTATCAACATTACAGAGAAGTAGATTTGATGTGTCACGAAATACCAGGGCAGGGAATACGATTGATTTCAATGAAACAACATGCCCTCAATCACTGATCTCATGGATTTTCTATAGTAATTGGATGGTTTTCCTATTGGTAAAGTTACACTACTTGTTTTCTATTTTTGACATGATTTTGTCTCTTTGTATCTGTAATACATTTGAAATGTGTTATTAACTCAAACAAATAAAAGGTCAAACCCCTTAAATGTTAACAACTTAGTTTCAAGATTCAAATTCAAGAAAGCGTTATTGCCAAGTGAGCTAGCACACAAAAGGAACATGGTGAATGGAACACTACTTTGCAACAAGACAGTAAGGAAACAACAAGACAGTAAGGAATCAAACAGGACAATAAGGACACAATAAGGACACAACAAGACAGTAAGGACACAATAGGGACACAACAAGACAGTAAGGAAACAAATAGACAGTAAGGACACAATAAGGGCACAACAAGACAGTAAGGAAAGAACAAGACAATAAGGAAACAACAGGACAGTAAGGAAACAACAAGACAATAAGGACACAACAAGACAGTAAGGACACAATAGGGACACAACAAGACAGTAAGGACACAATAAGGACACAATAAGGACACAACAAGACAGTAAGGAAAGAACAAGACAATAAGGAAACAACAGGACAGTAAGGAAACAACAAGACAGTAAGGATACAACAAGACAGTAATGAAACAACAAGACAGTAAGGAAACGACAAGGCAGTAAGGACACAACAAGACATTAAGGACACAACAAGACATTAAGGACACAACAAGACAGTAAGGAAACCACAAGACAGTAAGGAAACAACAAGACAGTAAGGAAACAACAGGACAGTAAGGAAACAACAAGACAGTAAGGACACAACAAGACAATAAGGACACAACCAGACAGTAAGGAAACAACAAGACAGTAAGGACACAACAAGACAATAAGGACACAACAAGACAGTAAGGAAACAACAAGACAGTAAGGACACAATAACGACACAACAAGACAGTCAGGACCCAACAAGACAGTAAGGAAACAACAAGACAGTAAGGAAACAACAAGACAGTAAGGAAACAACAAGACAGTAAGGAAACAACAAGACAGTAAGGAAACAACAAGACAGTAAGGAAACAATAAGACTGTAAGGACACAACAAGACAGTAAGGAAACAATAAGACTGTAAGGACACAACAAGACAGTAAAGGCAATAAATATATAAACCTAAACACAAATCCAAAATTTGAAATGAAATGACGATCTGTACAAAGAAAGGTAAAGAAGTACTTCTAAAGACATGAAATAAGTTAAATTAGCCTAAGCCAGAGTGCACATGTAGTAATAAATATAATAATAAAGTATGTTATGGAAGAAGTAAAGGATAATATATGGTTAGCAGGTTGTTATGGGAAAAAGAATCCCGCCAGGGTGAGAAAAGACACCGACGTGAAGCGGAGGGGTCAAGAAATGAAATAGCTGTTTCATTTTGACACACAGCTTTAAAGCGATAACCACAGCTGGTCAGATAAATGACATAAAACCAGTCATGTTATTAATCTGTTTATTTCTCAACATTACAGAGAAGTAGATTTGATGTGTCACGAAATACCAGGGCAGGGAATACGATTGATTTCAGTGAAACAACATGCCCTCAATCACTGATCTCATGGATTTTCTATAGTAATTGGATGTTTTTCCTATTGGTAAAGTTACACTACTTGTTTTCTATTTTTGTCATGAGTTTGTCTCTTTGTGTCTGTAATGCATTTAAAATGTGTTATTAACTCAAACAAATAAAAGGTCAAACCCCTTAAATCAGGGGCGTCAAACTCATTTCAGATCAGGGGCCACATACAGCTGTGCTCTGAAGTGGGCCGGACCAGCAAAATCCTAACATAATAACCTATAAATAACGACAGCTCTACATTTTTCCCTTAGTACACTCAGGAAAATGTTCACATTTAATGAACTATCTCTCTACAAAAACAGCTGTTGTATTTGTGCCATGATGAGTCTCATTGTGGGGTCGAATATTTTACTCTTAAAACCCTGAAACCTGCTGCCAACACACAGGTTACCCATTCACCTGACGGAGTGTAATGTTTACTGCAACAGAACAGATAGATTATAATAATGAAGAAGGTAAAGTTGACTATTTTGGACCCCTCAGCTCCAGCATGAACAGTTTGCTTTCTGGACAGTGTTGTATGCAGGGGTGTAGTGCTAGTGTTAGTAGTAAGTAGTTAGTGGATCATCTTATAGTGCTCTAAAAAGTCTTTATGAATCTCAACTGGATTATGCAAACAGCAAGTCATCTATTTTCTCACTTTGAGAAAAAAAGTCCCGGGAAAAAAAAGCGCTCCATCAGCACTATGATTTTATGCGACCCCCAGAGAACAAATTCAAAATAGCAGTTACTTCAAAAATTACAGTTAATGTCTTCTTTGTAATTTTTTCACTTTGCAAAGCAGTTCTGCGTGCTGGATTGGAAGCTCTGGCAGGCCGGTTTTGCATGTTTGACACCCCTGCCTTAAATGGTTACAACTGAGTTTCCTTAGTTCTGAGGGGCTTTGTGTGTACTATGCTGATACAACTGTTGATACTGACAATGCATAATATTGTTGCTTTTAAGACATGATTATAGGATGTATATCGATGACAGAAGTGTCAGAGCTATGCTCCTGAATCTCCCAACCCATATTTGAACTGTTTGTCTGTTAAGCTTATCAGCAATCAACAACCGCACCCAGTAAGAACCAAACACAACACCACAGACTCGACAGCAAAACAGGCTTAGACCATAATTAAAGACGAGGGTTTTTCATCAGTCACTCCTCACATGTATTGTCTCTCAAATCCCTCAGGTGGCATTACATTCTCCCTGTTTTACTCTTCATCAGTTCCACTTTGTGTATTTACATATTTAAAGCCACCGAACAGGTTTGGACTTCCTCAACAAGATTGTGATGTGCTTATTTGCCTGCTGGAAGAGCAAGTGAAACATCTCTAGTTACTCTCACCATGCTCATCTTTTCCCTGAAGCAAATCAATGTGTGAAACGAGTTTCTTCTAAATATCAGTGTGGTATTCTGGTATCATGGATTGACTTAATTAAAGAGAAGCACCCTCAAATTGAAGTCTTCAGTTTTCCGATTACATGGGTGCTGATGTGCTATGTTTGTTATTGAAAATCAACTCTGTCCATTGTTCTGTAATGTGAATATAATAATAACCGGTAAATGTATTTGTTGCTCATCTAAACACAGAGGCTTTTTTCCTCTCATCTGTGTTTGCTTTGTTTCTGAGTACTGCTGAGTAAACAGAGACCTTCAGGGTCAGAGAAGGACTTAGATGAATAATCCCAACACCTACCCTGCAGCTTTTTCTTACATTTTGCTGACAGCATTTTGTCCTGTCTTTATTGCCTCATTTTAAAAGTGTTATTGAAAAGGACCACACAGCCTGGTTTGAAATGTAATCAGCTGATCTTTTTTTTAAAAGAAGTTTCTTTCTTGTTGGAGTAAAACGACAAAATAAGCTTTAAAACTCTTAACGTTGTGTTTATGTAACAAACAGTGGAATTGATGCTTTTTTTCATACCCACTGTCTTGGTGTTCAGTGGGAACTCAGTATTCTGGTGTTTTGTCAGCGAGAGGTGAACTGCTGTACGCTCTGAATGAGTCGGTTGAGAGCAGCTCCAGCTCGGCACACTGAAGCTCTGTGTTTGAGATCTGCTGTGAAGGCATTCATATGTTCAGTATTCAGAAAGTTTCCCTCTGACTCTACAGACTGAAGCCTGCTGCCAAGCAACACGGCGCAGGAAACACCCACAGATGGTCTACCTAATATCGACAGCACAACCAGTCCAACAGCTCAGTCAGCTCTATTGATTTACATTGTTGTTTGAGCCTTTGCATGCGGCTAACCTTGAGTTGTAGAAACACAGCGGGCGATTTATAAGCTTCCACAGAGCCGTCTGGCAGAAGCTCTCATTTTTAAAGTGGGATGGTGTGCAGCATCCATTTCACTGAAGTAGAACAAATGGAAATGTACTCTCTTGATATACATCAGAGGACAGAGTGATGATCAGCGCTATTCAGCATTGCTGTGTTGTTTGTGTTCCAGTCAAGCCAATGAGAAAACGAACAGCAGTGAAAAGAAGAAGTCATTGAGCTAGGCTTTGTGCTGATGGGACATAAAGTGGGTAGCGGTCGGTCTGAGCAGGAGAGACGGGGAGGCAGAGTCATTGATTAATTCCTAAGAAAGTCCTGTGCACTTCCTTTGCATCTCCTCCTCCTCATAATCCACAGCATCACTCCTGCTGATGAGGTACCTGTGTCTTCTGAATTAATGCCTTAAAGTGCGGCTTCAGATCACCTCATTATTGCAGGCTGTTTCGAGCATTCGCTTATCTCTGCAAAACCAGATTACCCAAGAGAGTGTGTGGGAAAAATTGTTTTTCACGGCCCAGCCTGTCTTTTTACAGCAATGTTAAATGCTCAGCTATGCAGCTAATAAAAAGTCTGCAGTGATAGAAAGGAACATGTAGATATTCCACTGTGGATCCCCACCCCTCGGTGAGTGAGTGAAATAACCTCAGGTTGTTGGATATTTGTACTATAAGATTTAGTTGGCCCATTGCTGGTAGATGCCAGCCACCAGTAAATAGTATACATCCATGGACTGTGTTAGATTTGTTCAGTTCTCTTCTTGTGTGAAGATCAGAAGAAAACAGATCCACAAACGTGACCTTCTTTTCTCCTCTGCTGCTAAAGAGAGGAAGCCATCTGTCACAGGGCAGAAACTGCTCTATAAACACCCTCCTTTTGGTTTAGTTGGGGTAGAAAGCCCATTACTTACTCTGTGTCCCACGCAGGGCATGTTCTTCAAACATTCAGTTCGTATAAACAAAGCTGCCTTCTAAATTCAGACAACAAACAGCCTGAGGAGGGACGCTTTCTTCACTGAGGCCTCTGCTGGAATACATTTACCAAGAAAGAAAGAGACACAAATCAGCTCTGATAGGTTCAGTTTTGAATCAACAACTGATTAAACTGAAGTATTTTCCAGTTTGAATGTAAGCTAAAACACAAACTCTACAATTAAAGCTCTCAAATAACCAAGAGGCAACCTTTGATGCGAGAATTGAAGCCCATTCGGACGTGTAAAAAACTGCAGTTCGAGTGTCCGCTTGATGCTGGCTCTGGAAGTACCAGAAACAACATACACACCAATTCAAAAAAGGTGATCTTTACACCAGAAATAAACATGTTTACAGCCTGGTACAAAAGACGAGTGTAGTCTGGATAGCTAATTTCTCGATCGGCACACACCTCGCAATTTCAAAGATATTAAAATTAAGAATTTTCCATTATGAGAGGCAAAGCTGACCTGATTGACAGGCGGGAACACTGTAGCTGTTGGCGCGGAGGCTCAAAGCCCACCTCTTTACGTCACACTAGCTCGACAGCAGTTAGGTCGAGTTCAACATTTCCAATATGGCCCCCGCCGCCAACTGGCCTCAAAACGGTACTTCAGAAACAGATGGGTGACATCACGGATACTACGTCCATTATTTATACAGTCTATGCAAATAACTGTGAAATGAAATGATGTGCTGTTACGGTGTAAAAAGGAACAAAGGGGCTAACACAATCACTCATTGCACAGTTTTCCTTTTGTCCATGAGTGTATTGAACTAAAAATCAGAGCTGGAGATGTTTTCCTGCATGTTATATTAGTGTATACTCTTCTTATTTTTGAATACTTGGTATAATTTAAGTGCCTAAGGTAATGGCATTGAATGTCATCCTCATCAGTTCCAAACGACTGACGAGGATGTGTCTTTTTTGGGAACTAACTCCTGATTAACGTCTGCAGCCGTGTTGTTGTGTGTGTCGTGGAAGTAAATGAAGGGGGAGGTGGGAGTTAGAGAAAAAACTAGATTTTTACTTTAAAAATGGTCGTTATTCACAAACATGAATTCCCATCTCTTAGTTGACCCAGTAACTGCTTTGTCTGAAAAATAAAACAATTGGAAATTATTTGAATTATCAGGATTGCTTTTTCCCCCAACAGTACTCTCAGTATTTTCGTTTTTTAGTTCAATCAGTAATGATTTTATGTTTCTGTCAGTAGCCTGAGTCTTTTTGCCCCATCTCACATCCTCACATCAAGTAGGATTGTATTCTGCATTTCTAATGTGAGCCTTTGAATGTGTGTCTCTCAGGGTGGGAATCACTTCGACCAGTATGAAGAGGGCCAGTTGGAGCTGGAGCAGGCGTCCCTGGACAAGCCCATCGAATCGGTAAGGCTACATCTATCATTCTGCACCATTGGACCAGCTGTGAGAGTGGATGATTGGTCCAGGGAGGAATAAGAACCACACCGTTTACTCAGTTCATTCTGTCCATGTAGATGCATCCAGTGTTTTCTTAAACACACTTGTCACCTAACTTGTAGAATCACCTGTCTCATGTCCATTAATATACCCTGTAAGTCCTCCCCCCTTCCCATGTCCTCTGCCTACTCCATTTCCTGTGTGACAGTTAAAATGATGTAAGAACTAGATCTACCTGTTTTTATAAAGATCTTACAGATACATGTTTGATTCTGATATCAGTCTCCCATTAGTCATTGTTAGTCATCTTAGCACTGTGAGATGAAACGACTCTGAATCATGGAGTGGATAAAGCACAGTCATGAATGTCTGTTTTAACTTCAGCTCTTCATCCATTTTAGACTAATCCAAAGAAATTTAAGAGATTATACCAGTAAGATTTTATCCTGGATTAATATGATTTGATAAATATCCTCATACATGTGGAACAATTCATCTGATCATTCAAACAATATGGTAACTTAAAATGTTTAAAGGGTTGTATTATAAATGAAACTTTGTTAAACAACAAAATAAGCATATTTAGCTCATTTGAATTTAAAGAAGCCTGTTTGATTGAGGAGTTCACGTCTGATGATCTTACTGTAGCTCAAAGTAGTCTTATAAAGAATAGAGGACTGTGCTTATTTCACTCCATTTAGTAAAGAAAAGATCGACATTAGATGGTGTGAATGGCTACATTTGTGTTTGAGTGAGTGTGTTTTATGTAGCTTTAGAATTTCTGTGTTAGTGTATAGTGTTTGTGCCTGTAGGACAGTTATCTTATTGTACACAACTTGGGGTGTTCGACATTTCTCTCCTGCAGCGAATTGGCCCCTATTAGCTAAGCAGCAATGACCCGGTTTGTATTTGCACGCTCTGCTTTCTTACTCCTATCTTTAGGGTCCTTGTAACGCTTCTGACTCTCTCTCTCTCTCTCTCTCTCTCTCTCTCTCTCTCTCTCTCTCCTCTCTCTCTCTCTCTCTCTCTCTCTCTCTCTCTCTCTCTCTTTTTCTGTCTTTTTCACTGCTGTCACACTCTACATCTTCTCTCTCTACCTCTCTCGCTCCCTCCCTACAACACAGTGATTCGGTGTACAGTACCCTCTGTCATTCTGTGCTGGCATGGTGCTTGTGCAACTGGGACTGCATTTTCTGCTGAAGAGGCACATGGATAATAGCGCAGGAAGCTCTCTTCTTTCTGTCTTTCCATCTCTCTCCATCCCCCCTTTTTGTCTCTGAAGCACTGTGGTGAGCAGGCCCAAACTCCTTTAACCCACAGTGTCCGATCAACTCTCCTCAACGTTATAGAGGTGCTCTGTGAGCCAGTCATACAGGATCAACTACCAGAGGGCAATTAACACAGGTTAACAGAGTTACAGGTATTCAGTTTAACATTCTACAGTTCCCTTAAGCAGCATTCAGCAGCTCTGTTTATTATCAGGAACTGATTATTCTGATGAACTTACAAAAAACGAAATAATGCTTGCTCAGAAAAAATGGAAACACTTAACGGGCTTGTTTCAATTTTCTGATTTAATACATCAGTGATAAGATTTAACAATGAGGACATTTTAATATCTGACTTTAGTAGGAAAGAGCTGTAACCCATACACATGTCACAAGGCCTCTGTATTTTCAGTTTTTAGGTAAACACACAAGGAAGTCAACTTCCTGCTTATGATAAAAATAAATGAGAAATTAAATGTATTCCTTTTTTTATTCCTCCCTGTATGATCACACTTGTTACCTGAACATGCTTATTTAATAGCAAGAGTCTAGTTAACCAAGTGAATTGAAATTTTATACTCCAGTTTAGTTTGAAGTATGACGTACTTGCTCACAAGCACACATGAACATCCCACTGTGTGGGTGGTGGAGAGGGAGAAAAGAATGGGAGAGAGGTGGCCTGCTCACCTGGCTTGAGTGGCTCTTTGGCTCCTGCGCTATTATTTGTGGAGGGGCGCTGAGGGCTGCGCTGCAGCATCACACAGTTCTTCACACATCTGTGCAACGAAAAGGCAACATCAGCGGGGCTGTCAGCTCTTACTTACTCACCAATTATTATGATGTTTGCAAACATGCATGCTCTCTGACAGTGGCAGACTTTTTTATCTGCAGGCAGGTTATGCACTATGAAAGTTTGCCTCTAATTAGAACTGTTAAAGTGTTAGTTAACTCAAGTGTTTTTTACAATAGAAATGAAACCTCTTCTGCTTGTAACATGTTAGCCAAACACCCCGCAGCAACTGCCAACATAGACATGTGTGTAATCATGCATTGCATCACAGTAGACATAAAGGAATGAGTCACGGTACACGTGTCTGTTAAAACACATAGAATCACATTCATTATGATAACATGTAGTCGGGCAGGCACACAGGTTGATCTGTTTGCGATGCATCTCAGAGCTGTCAGTGAATGCTTCAGCCCAGCTTCTCAGAGCCTCTTCCCTGCCACTTACTGTGTGTGATCTTTAGGCAGCTAGAGGTCTGTGGTACTTTATTGGGATCTTTTTTCTCTTTCTGTCCTTCCCCCTTTGGTCTTTGCTCTTTTTCTCTAACATTGTTTTTGCATTGCATGTGTTAACTTGGTAGCATTGAGTACTTTTTTCTCTCAACACTTTGTCCTAATCACTATTACAGTTTTCCCCCCAGACTCAGTCCTCCCACGTCCCCCCCCCCTCCCAGTCCCTCCACCCTACGTCCTCTCCTCCTGACTCTGTCCCTGAGTGATATGCAGCAGGCAGCCTCAGAGCCGCAGAAAACACACGAAACCACCAGAAATCAAATTTTTAAAAAAGAATTGTATTCTTCTATTATTTCCTTTTTTCCAGGTGGTAGCCTTGACTCACTATCTTTTAAGACACGTAGCCAAATCAGCTATCACTGAATTACTGTGGGACTCGTCACCTATTGGATGAAAACAAAAACAACGTCTTATAGGTTCAAGGTCATACCTGAGGTTCCTGGGACTTCTTTGTTTCTGTCATGACAGTTGTAAGACTGCAGAGGAAACATGTTTAACCTGAGGCTGTAAACCAGTCTGACTATCTTGCGTCAGTCTTGCTGGTATTTGGTTCACTGCAAAATAAAACAAACATGCATCGTGCTGACACCACGGACATCTAGCCAAAGCTCAAACAAAAAGAGGGTTAGTGTTTGTTCAGGGACCTCTTCAAAAAACAGTCTTATAAATGTAACTACACTTTGATAAACTTCCAGATGATGAATTGTCCCCTCACAATAATGAGGTAAGTAACATTTACATGAATTGGACTCTGCTTCTCTGTCATTTCCTCCATCACTTAGCCAATGAAATCTTATCCCCCCTCATGTTAGCCTGACGCAGCTACACTTAACCTCTATTTACAGGGCGGGCGGGCGAGGGGGCTCTCTGTTTCACTCATTTGCACTGAAGCTGTTGTTTCCATTTAGTCCCACCTGCTATAGTTGAGGCTGACCAGGAAAGCACAGAGCAGCAAACACAAGGGAGCTGTAAGGGTTTATGAGCAGCAGCAGACAGCAGGTCCCGTCTTCCTTCAGCCCTTGCCAAAAGGACATTCTTCAGAGACGCTGGAGAGAACGATGAGTTACTGCCGCAGCCCTTCTTTCGCAAGAGAGCCTGTTTCAGTTTGCTTTTCCAAACATGCAGATTCTCCAATCTGTTGCGGAGACATGTTGATTTAGGTTTTGCAATGGTTGTTGCATCCTCTTCAGCCAGAGCAGTCTCCTATCACCATGAAGTCACACACAGACACACCCATACCATGCACACACGGACATGAGAAGCAGTAAGATTTCTACATACTCTGTAGGCAACGTCCCCTGCATATCACTTCTTGACCCAATTCTCTCCCCATGTGCTGTGCCGGTGACTGCACAGTGCAACCCCCCCCTCCTCCTCCTCCTCCCCCTCCCTCGTAGACTCTTTTGTTTGGTTATTTTCTGTTTTCCTTTCTACTGTATTAACAGTCAGTTGGTGGATTTATTGACACACCTACCTTTTCTGTTTTTGTACAGTGTTATGTTTGTTTAAAAGCAGAGAGAGATTTGCATTTTTTAAGAAGTAGTGAAGCAAGAAGAATTGCAGTTGAAAGCGTTTGGCTGGTTTCTTACGTTGTGTCACGTGTGACTGTTTCTTTGACAGCCCAGTATTTTAAAGCCAGGTTCGTATGGAAATGCCTTCACTCCACTTGCACTGCTGTTGGACTCGCCGTCGTTGCTTTCATCCGTCTGTCTGTCTATTCTTTTGGTGCACTTATTTGTTGTTCGACACACAGCCTGCGCCTCATCTCTGCCCTCTAACCTTTGCGTAGACCACTCTGAACTCATTTATTTTGCATATCCAGACACAACTGATGCCTCATCGTACATGCCCTTCTTGTTTATATTGTTTGTTAAAATCTCACTGAGATTAAAAAAAAAAGGACAAAAGTATGGCTGGATTTGAAGAACAGGTTTAATCCAGGTAAGGTGTATGCTTTTTTTAGCTTACACTTCACAGTTAAGATTGTGAGGCCGAGAAGGAGTATTTATCAGCCAGGGAGGGTAGGGAGCATTTTATTTTCCTCTTTGCTCTAAGCTCTCATATCTCAGCTAATTCCCCAAATCAATACAAATGATCATGTGTGCAGTGTTACTGCACCATAATACTGCAGTAAGGGACAGAAGCATACCCAATGTCGGCTGAAAGGGGAGGTGTTCACTGCAGCAAACTCTGCAGTGTTTTCCTACACTGTGAAGTCAGGGGACGTGTTGTCCACCCAGGAGGAGGGAACACACTCTTTCAGCCAAACGGCCTCAAATGATATCTACCTTGATTTCTAGAACTGCCAGGCAGGGACATCAAATACACTGTGATAGAATTTTTAATGGAGCTGCTGTAATCGTAGAAGTAATGCAGGTCGGCTGTCTTCAGCTCTCCACCATGTTAGGCCCAGCGCACATTCCTCTCTTATCTCATCCCACAGCGCACAGGATCTGACTGTCACACAGAGTGAGCTCAGCTCATACATCCACGCAATGGAGGGAAAAACAGAAAAAGGAAGTGAAGCCGTCCAGTCCCCTCCCTCAGGGCTTAGGGGCAAATATCAGACAGATGTTTTGGATGTATTTATTATTCCAGCCATGGTGCTACAGTGGGATTTAGGTTCTGATGTTAAATGGGGCAAAGAAAGGCAACAGTTTGCTCTGAAATACCTTTCAGTAATGGTGGTTAACAGAAGGATCACACCAAATTTACCCCAATTGAGATTTTGCGGGCGGAGATGCAGTGTGTGCTGTGTGCGACCACCATTCCCCTTCACAAGCACTAACCCATACAAGCCCAGCTCACCTCCACCCCCCCAAGAGTCACACCTCCACCATGGCTCAGCCTGCTCTGTTCTGCCCCCTGTCCCGACCTCCTCTTTTGTCGAAGAGAACTAATCGAGCCCCGTTGAGCCATCACCCTTCACTCTGTGCCTGATCCACCCGAGACTAACACACTTGGAGTTCTGTTCACCTTCCCTTCAAAGCCCACCTCCCCCTTTGTATGTGTGCCATTCATTGTGCACTACTAACACCGACGATCCTTTTTGTTAAAAGTCTTTAACAAAAAGCTGCATGCTGTTTTGTTCCAACCCCTTCACTTTCTGTTTGTGAACGTTGATGTCAATCTCTTTGTGATTATAAATATCTTTTTGTTTGGTTTGTATGGTTTTTTATTAACTTTGGTAGAATGCAGCACTCTGGTGAATGTTAGACAAGCTTGGAATAGTTATTATCACAACATAAAAACACTGCTCATTAAGAAATCTCATTGTTTCCTGTCTCTTTGTGCTTGAGGATGTACTGTAGTGTGTAGTGGTGGGACATTCTTGCATATCACTCAATGTTTTTTTTTTCCTGCTGACTCATACTAGTGATATAACGGTCTCAGACACATGCACATTTGGCCCCAGAGGTTTCTAGGAATTTCTGTTGTGCATGTTCTCATTCTTCTCTTTAGCCTCTTTGAATCTCTCTCAGTCATCTGATCTCAACCAGAAAGAACAAAACTGTAGTTTTGTTAGGATTTGTCACAACAATAATTAAAAGATAAGCATGAACAACTTTAATTGGAGTTGAAGGTCTGTCTACAAATTTGGAGACTTCTGTAAAACATGGCTCTTGAACCACCAGAAGAACATTCATGCAAGGGGTGGGAATTGATAAGATTTTATCAATGTCAATGCCATTGTCGATTCTGCTTATCAATCCAATTCCTTATCAATTCTCCTAACGATTCCTGAGTATATTTTTGAGGGGGAAAAAAGTAGTTCTAAACAGTCTTCCGCACTAAAAGGAACCATTTTAGTTTTCCCCAAATTATGTCTGCACAAGACTGAACATGAACATATTCAACTTGAACATACTGAACAATATGTTGACTTCATTCTCTGCCACGTTAGTCTGGACGTGGCCCCTGGAGCCTGGAGGAAAATACTTTGAATTTGGAGAGGAAAAGCGATTTTTCTCCAGGGGTCATCACGGAGGTATTTTCCCCGCTCTAGGTGCCTCAATTTCGGCCGCGTGAGTACGAACAAGGCTCCTGTAGCCTGGAGGAAAATACTTTGAATTTGGAGAGGAAAAACATTTTTCATCTCCATGTTTCCTCGTGGTTGAAGGAGTTCTGCGTCGCAGAGTGTGTGAAGTAATGCACCATGCCGCAAAGTGACGTGACGTGACGTCGTGCTGGGAAATGAATAGTTAAGAAGAATCGATAATATTTGAGGTGTACAATTCCGATGAAATCGACCAATTGGAACCGGTTCTAAGTCGGATCCGGTTTTCAATTCCTACCCCTAATTCGTGCTTTCTTTCTTAAATCTACCTCACAGCAAGGTTTTCATAATCTAGCTTTTTGATTGTTTTTTATCATATAGGGAAGGGTAACTATTAGAACGATCAAATTATTACAGTGTCATGTGTCTAACAATGGGATAGAATCAAGATTGATCACACGGTTGGGGTCAGACCATCGATAAAAGACCAGAGATGCTGGAGCTGTCCGAAGACATGCACAATAATGATTTCTATTCAATCTGATGGGGCCACATGCACACTTTGTCTCCCTCTGTTCACCTGCACACCCACATACCCCCCTCACATGTGCATATTCTGTCCACCCTGGGCCTTGTAATGGTAATCCAAGGCCCACTAGCTCCACTTCTATCTCCTCCTCTTGCTCTATTTTTGTGACAGCTGCATTCGTTTCATGGTGCTCCCCCTTGTCATGGTTACAGAATCACAGCAAGCTTGGAGTTTCTGGTCTTTTGTTTTGTTAATGCAAGATTTCCATACCTGTTCTGTGTCACTTTTCTTTGTGTACTAAGATCTTGCTCTGTAGTGGTTCATATATGTATGCGTGTGATACATATATCGCCCTCTCCTTCCTCCTCCTCTTAACACCTGTTAGTGGATGAGACTTGATGTGTTTTCTTTTAATATTCTAAACACTAGAAATGCTTATGCCCAATTTCTCCGCCTTTAAAAAAAAAAAAAAAAAAAAAAAAAAAAACTGCACTCCTACTTTAGCTGGGTGTCTGTAGTTTACAAGCTACACATAGCCTCTTAGTGGAAACTATCCTTCCTCTCAATCCTCTACCCCTTATCTCCCCCCCTCCTCCCCCTCCCCAACTGCCCTTTCCACTCCTTGTGCTGGAAGACACTGATGTTACACGCTGTAGGTGATGTGGATGACAATAATGATGATGGTGATGGTAGTGGTGATTGTGCTGATGATGATAGCGTGATCTGAGTGTTTTCTTTAATTTATTTGTTTGTTTTTGATCAATGCCCACAGGGAAAAGCTTCTCTTATTATTGGAATATTTTTGGTTTTTTTCTCCTCTCTTCTCTCTGGTAGGATAACATCGGGCACCGGCTGCTTCAGAAACATGGCTGGAAGTTGGGGCAAGGCCTTGGCAAAACCATGCAGGGTAAGGACTCAATCTTCTCCACACCAATGTTCAATGTTTGCTGGTACTGGGCCACTGCCCTCTGTCATTTCTCTCCCCCCTCACATTTCCAGGTTTTTTTTAAATCAGCAAATTTACTTTTCTCTATTCATACTCTCTCTGATCTCTCCCTCTGTGTCCCTGCTGGGTAAAAAGCATTTGTATTTAAGGAACATTGTTCCAGTTGTACCCGTTGCTCTCGTGATGCCGTTCCCTCAAACTTGAAGAAGAGGATGAAGGATTTTGAGCTATAGCAGCGGGTGGGAAATGCCTAGTCGTCCTCCGATGATGCATTTCGTTTACACAACTCAGATTACAGTTGGCCTTTTCCCCCTTCAGAGTCCCAGTTTTAGTCCGTTTTTTTTAACCAATGAGCTCTCAGAAAAGGTTCTTGTGATCATTGGCGATGCCCTGCCATGTCTGCCTTATATCTCACTTTGAACCCCAGATTACAAGCATCCTTTAAAAGCCTACCCCACTAGATTATAATCTGGTTTCAGGAGCTAATGTTGTTTCTCTTTTGAAACATGGGCCTTCTTCTTATGTTGTTCTGGGCAGTAATACAGAAGTGATAATGAAGATTACATGGTATCTGCAAACATGTTAGCCAGGACTTCATCCAACGGGGAGCCTTCTTTCAGCCGTATAAAGCTCTTATATTTACATGTATAATTCAATCATTTTTGGGGGATTTTTATGGGTCAGTTGTATTTACAGACCTGGGGTCTCATTTATAAAAGAGTGCGTAGAATCCCTACTAAAAGAGTACGTACTCCGAAAACCCGGAAATGGCGTGCGCCAAAAATAATTCTGATTTATAAAACCATTTGCACGCAAACTTTACACAATGTTCCGTTTATAAATCACAAACCACCTGGAGATATGCGCAAGTAGTTCAGCTTCGTATTCCGCCCTTTTCACGCCCACAAATAACCATATACGGTCAATGCAAAGCACTTTATGAATGAACATGCATACAAATGAGCCGGAAGATCAAAGGTTCTCACGGTGAATCACGGCAACAATGGAGAGGAAGACGGAGGAAATAAAGTTTCTGACAAACCACAAACCGTGGTCCTCGTGAAAGAAGCAGAGGTCAGAGAGCACGCATTGTTCGTTTCTTACAGCAGGAGGGACACAAAAGAAATACAAATAAAAATAAAAATGTCGAGTGACTCCACGTCGCTGCAGCATTCATGTATCCGTCAGCAGTGCAAGAGCATCCATCATTCATCATTATGCACGGGTCTCACTGCAGTGTTTCATGTTTACAGGACACAGACTTTTATTTCACAATACAGAGAGCTCACGTCCTTCAGAGATCTCCTCTCTGATATTATCTGACAGAAGTTTGATCCGTGAATATAAGTTTTAATGCGTTGGTTTCATCCCGTGCAGCTTGGCCTGCGCTTTGACTGATTATGATGATATGTAAGATAATAAATGCGAGAACTGGGCATGGCTTTACTCCACACTGTTCTCATTAACACAGTAGACACATGCAGGTGATGAAGATGTGATCAGTGTGTGAGGCAGCCGTCACTGTGTCTCTGCGCTCCACGTGCGCCGTACAGCAGTCTTTATTAAAAGTTTAACTACACTCAGTGTCTGTGCACAGCGTTAGAATCATTAAAACATGACTGTCACTTTGCTCGGCAGCTTATTTACGTCTTCTGATGTTACTTTGGTTTTACCTCCCGACGAACACGTTGTGTTTCCTCTACACTTGGAGAAACTGGAGAAATGTGACGGTGAGACAAAGCTGATTAAATATTTGATGAACTTTAAGTCAGGCTTTTATCTTTTAATGACAGCTTATTGGAAACCACTCACCACAGACACACATTCAAATAGAATATGTAGATTTTAGTGATGATGGTGACGCGGGTCTGATAATGTTGTTATCCAATGAATGAAATGTGTAAAAGGCATCAAAATATAATCTGACTTCAGTTCTCCCTCTCACCAACTGCGTTGCCAATTTCCCCCTGCCTCTAAAATGTACGTACGCCTGGGTCAGTTTGCTTACCGGTAGTCACATTTTCACGTTAAGTTTGTTTTTTATAAATCACAAACTTGGCGTGAAAACTGGCGTACGCCAATTTCAGGCCCCGTTTTGTGCGTAAGCAACCTTTATAAATGAGACCCTAGGTCCCTATGGCATTGAAACTGGACCCAATCCAGAACCAAAAGGCACCAGAAATAGTCTGAGTTTCGGATTCTGTTTGGATCGTGTCTCAAGGTTTTACCAGACCTGCACTGGAGGTCCAAATCTTCTGTAGTTATTCAATCTTTTACAGACTATGTATGTTGAACGTTTGTCTATTATTTTAACTTTGAGGAACGCAGTTCCTTCGGTGAAATAAAAATCAAGCAGCACAGAGCTCTGAAAGCTCTGCATGTGGATTAATCTTGCAAGACATAGAAAGCGTTGAGCTAGAAAGCTGCATGAAAGAGGTTTATTTTCTGGAGGCAGATGTAATTGAATGGCAGAGTTGATATCGACTGGGTGTAAGAGGGAGCAGGCTGAACAGAGCTGAGTGAGTGGGTTGGTCTTGGCTAACACTGGCACCTCATTAGCTCAACCCTGCTGTGCTCATAGGCTCATTGGTTCAGAGGCACTAGTGCAGAGCCCTGGCATGTTTCCACTGAGCCTCTTCCTGCCTCTTCACCCTCTTTCCTCTCCTCATCAGTATCTTTAGTCCCTCTAGTCGCTCTTTACGCCCCTTTTTGAAGCTTTACCCTCCTCCTGCACTTTCTCCCATGAGGACGATGCATTACATTGTCCATGAGTGATGCCGTCACTGGCAAGTTAATGAGTTCTTGCAGTCAACTAAAAAAGGAGACGTTTTTTCCCCACTTATTTTCAGACTTATATTCAGTTTGATTACCACCTCCCCCACACTCTCTCTGTCCCCTCAGTCCATAACATCTAGACCTCAGGTCTCCCACATCCATTTCTATAGCTCTCATACTCTCATTTCAATCCACTCTATTTTTCTTTGCTGCTCACTGGGAAGTATTGGTCAAGTGCGGTGCTCTTCCAGTAAGCTTAGCAGCAGTTTAAATTGAGTTACCTCTCATTCAGTAAAAGAGCAGCTCTGAGCACATGCCCACTAGCCTTACTCGTGGGTATAAAGAGACCTATGAGACTCTGAAGATTCATCTACATGTGAATCCAGTGAAGAAATGTAGATTGTTATGTTCTGGGATTTGAATCTATGTGTTCAATGAATGTTGTTAATGTGTTGACGCACAGGGAGTGTAACCAATTAGGCCTGCTGACACAGTTTGCATCTGATCTGTTTCACTCTCACTGCATCAGTAGTGGTCTGACATTTGGACAGTAAATATTAGTGTGAGCTCATAGAGACCCACAGGTCTGTTGACAGTGTAGTGGCTGCCCTGCCACCTCTTCTTTGTGTACATATATGGCCTTGGTTTCTCGTTTCGTCTCATAGGTATTTCCAGGGTGTCTGTGGGCCAGTCACCAGAGCAGGCCAGGATGCTGCTTTCGCTCTCGGCAGGTTGACGAGCGTATCTGAAACAAACCACGGAGCAGTAAATTCTGAGCAGTGCGTTTGGTGTCTGTGGTCGTGTTTTTCCACCTGGCCTTGAGCAGCTGAAAAAGCGATCTTTTGACGTGGTGAGGATGAATGCTTTGTACAGAGGAGAGGACGCGTTGTCGGGGCTGACTGTGCTCTTGTCTTTGCCGCTGGCACCACAGACGAGCAGTTACGTAACCATCCTGCTTTGTGGGCAGATGAGACTGCAGCAAAACTGTGTCCAGTTGTTGTGTAGGAATTAATGGCTCGGTGTTCGGAACCCACTATCGCTGTTCAGATTTGGCATCCAAGGAGTAGACGAGACTCGCAGCACAATTGCACTTAAGCATCACACTGAAGTCTGCTGGATAATCATTATGATCTTCCTCTCCTTTCCTGTCCTCCTTGCCAGAAGAGAAGGTTTTTGATATTTGAAGTGAAAGCATTTTGTCCCCTTTTTAAGTTTTTCACTGTATTGACTTTGTTCTTATTCTTCTTTTGTCCTTTTTGCCCCTTTTTAGGTAAGGTTTGTTGGACCCCCTCTGTATGTCAGTATGTGTGTGTGTGTGGGTGTGTTTTCTTTCTCCCACTCTGCAGTTGACCTCAATGTAACACCCCTTTTACAGTGTACTGTAGGCTAATGGCCTCTGTCAGCTTCCTCCTCTTTGCTTCATAATCACTAAACCTTTATTATAATCCGCACAAGAGTAAAGTGCTTCGATTTGAACAAAGAACAAAAATCCATTTGAAATCAAGATAGCTATAGGAAGCCATGATTCCATCACATCCCGTAGAATCATCTTCTCAACGTACTTTAGATTTTTTTTTCCTCTTTGAGTTTCCGTTGCTGCTGTCGGGTATCTGATTGGCTGTAACCACGGCTCAGACTTTGAATGGCTTGCAGAGTAGAGAAGTTTTCCCCCCTCTGCTTGTTTGCCTGTTTCTACCTCCAAACCTGTGAAAATCGTGTATGTGTGTGGTCATTACGTGGGACTGAGACGTGTGTGTGAGTGTGTCTGTTACTGACCGGGCCTTAGTGTCGACTTACAGGGAAAACCTCACCACCCTTCGACACCCTGAATGTCTCTGTCCCCATGGTTACACGCTCCCGTCCTTCTTCCCCCCCTGTTTCTTTGCCCCTCCTGCACAGCATGTTTGTCCCAGCGGTGCACTCCTGCCTGCCTCAAACTGTCACACTCACCTGGGGCTTTAAGCAGTGTTGGAGGTTGAACACTGAAGTATTACTTTCACACGATAGAGTCAAATGTAACACTCTCACTGCTCACATTTTTAAGTGTACTTTGGTAGAACTGCTGCTATACAGCAAAGCAGACCCCGCTCTAAGCACTGCTCAAAGCCTTGCTGGCTCTTTCCTCAGGTACATTTTATGTGTGTCATGTGTTCACGTGTTCTGGGGTAAAGCACATTTTAAAACAGCCTCTCTGGCTGTAAGCTAGCTAAAGAATGGAGGAATATCTGGGAGATTTGCTAACTGGGCTGACAAGCGTCTCTGAGGCAAAAGCTCAAAGGGGGAAAATGGTGGTTGTCCCTAGAGTCATCTGATCTCCTCAGATTAGATATCTGATCTCCTTTGTTAAAGCAGACATGTTATTAACCTGTATCAGACACACTGGAAGTAGAAGTCACGTTTGATCCCTGAATTTTAAAATCCTAGTCTTACTTTAGACAGCTCCTCCAAAAGTACTCATCTGGTGGGTTTTCCAATTCTTCCTGCTTGGCGAAAGTAAGAATAAAAAGGATGAGGGATCCAGGACCTCTGGCGTTCTTCTTAGGGGGTGGTAGTTTGATATCCTACGGGCACATTCTGGGTGAGAGACGCCAGGCTAGGGGCCTGGGGACGGGGACGAGTGGTTGGGAGAGAGTGGTGAGAGGAGATCCCTGTAAGCACCTAGCCCTGAGTGAAGGGATGAGGGGGGTGGGGGTGACACACTGATGCCCCTCTGGTAATAAACCCTCTAAACCCCACAGCCACACTCCCAACCCCACCCTCCCTTCTCTATGTGCCTCAATCTTCCTGCTTAACCAATTGGTGTTTCTTTTTTACAGCGATTTGATCCTGCCCATGTTGTGCTGATGGTAAACTTAGTGGTAAATGTTATTTTATCCCCCAATTGAATTGTTTATTTTTTATTTTGTTTTCTTTTAATTTCTCCCATTTTTTTTGTTTTCCTCTCATCAGAGCACCAATGCTACATAGGCTTTCAATTCTCTCTGTATTAGTCCTCATTCTGCTGCTTGTATATTATCATGCATATGTATTACTCTTAGAACATTGTCATTTTGTTTGTTTTCAGTTTTTTTAAACCTTGTGATTCACACCCTGTGATTTAGACGCACATTGTTTTTGTCTGGTCCCTTTCTTTTCCACTGGAATGGGTAATGTGGAAGTATTGTCACTGTGTTCAGAGATTGGTGATAGTTTGGGATGACTGTAATTGTTCATTAATCTTTAATTCTGGGCCTGGCTTGTGATGCCATTCAGTTGGACCACTGCAGTGGCTGGCAAACACACAAACGCTACTTTGGTTTCACTTCTCTACCACTGTGGGGCAAAGAGCGTGGACAAACACGCCTATCAGTAGAGAGTCTCGTGATCCGGATATAACACAATCACTCTTCTCTCTCTCCCTACAATAAGCTCTCCACAGTCACGTAATCAGCGTATGGTTTCCACTTTAAAGCTCACCAAGCTGCCAGACACTGCAGTGGTTTGAAGCTCAAGCAGGCCGTTATGTTACAATGCCCATGCGTCTATGATTTCAGAATTAATATGTCATTGGGCTGTGATGACTAAAATTCTCAGGAATGACACAGACATTCACATCAGATTGAGTTCTTCCCTTGCTCTGTCCAGCAAGGTAAGAATGTGTTAAGAAGTAGCTTCAGTTAAAGTGATAAGTCACGACATTTGAAGTACGTCAAACGTTGACTCAAGGCTCAAAATATTTCCACAGGACAGTGGAAAATAAGGCATATTGTTGTTTGTGGTTTTTCTCTCCATCAGAGAAAAACCTTAATCTCCTTAAGGCACAGGTACTGAAACAATCCAATGTCCCCAAGCACAATGCTTGCAGTGATTCCATGTGCCCAATGGTATACACAGCAAATTGATTCATGAAAATGATGAAAAATGTGGGAGGAAAAAAAACTGAAACCAAACTAAATTGATAATCACTATCAGTAAGATCGATTATTGTATCTGGCTGGCAACAGGAGCAGCAGACTAGTCCAAATTCTCTTTATGCCTTCTGTGTTGAGATTCCCCTGTCTATCTATCTGTCTGTCTGTCCTCCCCTTCCTTCTCCCCCTACCCATAACCATGTTTTACCAGGTAAGTATCCCCATCCCTTGCACTGTCACCATGGCGATACCTGGCCTGTGACGTCACTCTGCTGTAGTTCAGTGCTTGTGTCCTTTTTTTAATTTGTACTCTGTCTGTCTCTCTGCTTTGTTTGGCTGATTATGAGTGGATTAAGCAATTCTGTGTCAATCTCCAAAGTAGTTTTGATTTTTTATATATTTTATATCTTTAATGTTTCATTCTGTTTTTTTTTTTCTTTTTGGTTGTCTTTGGTTTGTTTATTTTTCTACAGTTAATTTCTTTCTGAACTAGCTCTTTTCACAGCTTACGTAACACATGTCAAGTAGACAGGACAGTAATCTTTCAGACCAAGTCGTAATGAGTAAGGGGGTCGGGGACAAAGGGACAAATTTGGAACTCATGACAGTGAAGGGGGCTTTCAAGGGTCAGCCAGCCTGCAGACATTTCAGAAAGAGGTGATGCAATAGGCTTTAGATAATATGGGAAGGCTTTGTTCCCCTCATGCAGGATGTCGCAGTGGCGCGTAGTGAGCAGTGGCAGCAGCTGCACAGGACTGTTGCAACTCTTTTTTTTCACACACACAGAACACACAGTCCCTCGAGCTGCTGCGTCCTTGATAAACCTGGCATTCTGGTTAAATAGGACTGCACAATGCTCTGGTGAAGGAGAGGTAGTCGGTGGCACCACACAGAGAAGACATAAAGACAGACTGGCTTAAAGCTGAAACACCGTTTTAATTAATCTGTCTAAAGTAGTAAACAAGGCTCAATACCCCTGGTACCCTTTACTTGTGAAACCACAATTGCAGCTAATTCGACTCATTCAAAATGCAAAACGGCAGCCAGGTCAAATGTAACAGGAAAGCTAGATAAATTGATCGATGCTTGATGGCTGCAGTAAGCTGTGAGAATGGCTGGTGTTTGGTTCACTGTAGCTTTCTGGTCTCTTTGCACTTCAAGGCAAAATTCTCTAACCCCAGCACCCTATGCTCTAAAAGCAGGCTGTCTCCGAGCTGGCCCTCTGTCCCGGTCTCAAACACTCACCAGTCCTCTCTCTGTCTCTATTCCCCCAGGACGCACCGACCCTGTGCCCATTATCCTCAAATATGATGTCATGGGGATGGGACGCATGGAGATGGAGGTAAGATGCTTTATCTTTGTCTTTATCTATTCTTATATGTTGTCGTTATTAGAGATGCACTGATCCAATCCTTGTATCAGTCAGATACTAAATCAAAGAGCTGGATCTTGGGGCACTGGTGGCCTAGCAGTCTAAGCACCCCACATACAGAGGCTACAGTCCTCGTCGCAGGGGTCTGCGCTTACAACAACCATGTGCGCATACTACATCACCAGCACTTGTAAGCCTGTGCATTTTTCTAGGCAGAGAGCTAATATAGCACGGAGGGAGCCAATTACAGAGGCTCAGCAGTTTGGAGGTACTTCACACTTGTTTCAGACTCAGATAGCTCATACGGCAATATGTGCAAAGCTCATGTTTCGAGGAAAGGCTGTAACATAGCGAAATCTAACACAACCAGTTTAATCCAGCATCTCAAGAATCATCATGCTCAGCCAAAGAACCAATTTAAACAGACAAAAACAGAAGTTGAAACAACAGGTAATGCTGTCAGCTGTATTGCACGGATGAAAGAAACTTCCCGGTGATGGTTTGAAGGTGTGAAAATAACGGAGACGGTTGCTGGATTATTTATACTGGACAAGATGCGACTGTAACTTGTTGAACACAAAGGATTCCACCAGCTGGTCGAACACTTTGAACCTAGGTTCAGATAACCATCGCGTGAATATTTTTTTGACATTACTCTGCCTGAACGCCACAAGAAATACTGTGTTAACATTTATCAACACAGTTAAACTCACCAGACACAACAGGCAGCTAATTAATCGGCATGGTACTGACAATAAACAGCTGTTTGAGTTCTGCTACTGTTCAGTGGAATAAACCCAGAGAAAAATCCAAGAGCACAGAACCAGATTACCTCATAGCAAATCTTATATTTTTGAAAATCTGTTCTTGGTTGCAGGGCTTACTGCCGACTTCCAAAACGCCTTTGGAAGAATCACTGGCATCCATTTCCAAATAAATTTCTATGGCTTAAAAATCATCAAAATGAGCCAATCGGCACCGTTTCCAGTGTCAGGTTTAAGCTGAAGTCGTGTAAATCTCGGCAGCATTGGCCTGTTGAGCAGAGAAAACATTCTCTTAAGCTATCAATCCGGCCTCACCGGCTGGCAGTCTAACACACATATCTGAGTGTGAGGTGTGGATGCCAGAAAAACATTACTGGAATGAATGAGTTGTTGCCAAATGCAAATTAGTCAGTGTCAAAAGAATAACAGTTCGAGCTTGTTCCTCAGCTCAACTGAAGACAAGTTTAAAGTGCCACAACACTCGGTGACATACTAACTGATCCTGTGCAAATGTCTGTGATACCTGCCCCAGATCTCTTAAAAAGCCAAAATGATAAAGGGGAAATGTGATGATGCGTCCCGAGTTGGATTGATTAATGTCGGGTATCTGTCTAAAATGGGGAACTTGCTTAACAAAAAGAAGAAAGGTCAGCATTTTCACAGGCAATACAACATACTGCGGAACAGCACAGGAGCTGTAGACTTTGAACTTTAACTCACAGAAGCTGTCAGGGTAAATTCGTTGTCTAAACTAACTAGAAATCATCAGATCTACGTCTTTGTCCTCTTCAGACTTTTAAAAAAGGAACCAAAAAGCTTTTATCAGGGAAAATCTACCACTTGCATCTTCAAATGTTGGTGACAATTCGAAGCATTTCACTGAACAGGATTTTAGTCGGACTGAAACATTTGGCAGCAAAAACATGTCAAACATACAAGCAGAGCAAACTGAGCCATCACGGCCCCTGCAGCCCGGATGCATCATCGGCATCTGTGCTGCTTGTCCTCACAATGAATGAATCATTCAAAAGGTATACTAGAATTTAGACCGCTCTCATCTATTGGGGAGCATTTTGTTTGCTGTGAGTGCTCTAATTTTGGTATCTTTCCTTTCAGCTGGATTATGCAGAAGATGCCACAGAGAAGAGAAGAGTGCTTGAAGTGGAGAAGGAGGACACAGAAGAGCTGCGGCAGAAATACAAGGTGAGGCCCTGGATGCGTCTGTCTTCTCTATTTTGTATTTCTATGGCTTAAAGTACAGAGAAATGGGAGACAAGCTCTCTGTTATACTGTTACATTTTTTCTCTGCTCTATGTTAAATTCTGATTCCCTCCTGTTTTTCATCCGTAACAGGACCAGATGGAAAAAGAAAAAGCTATTGCAAAGGCTCTTGAAGACCTGAGAGCCAACTTCTACTGTGAGCTATGTGACAAACAGTACACCAAACACCAGGAGTTTGACAACCATATTAACTCCTATGACCACGCTCACAAGCAGGTACTTGTGATTAAGACTTTTTCTCTTTAGATCGAGATCTGTGTCGCCCGAAAACACGTCTTTTTTTTTCTCTGCAAGAGTGGAGATCCTGATGTTGTGCTGTCTCTCGTGCTTTTTTGTTATTCAGAGGCTGAAGGAGCTTAAGCAAAGAGAGTTTGCCCGGAATGTGTCATCCCGGTCCCGGAAAGGTGGAAAGAAGCAAGAAAAGATGCTGCGTCGATTGCATGAGCTCGCTGAGCAGAGGAAACAACAGGACCGGTAAGGATCTGTTCCCCGAGTGCCCTCTGCTGGCCGTTTCCTATAACCACTTTTAGTACATTGTTGTGCTGTAAAGGAACATTAAGGAACTTGTTTGGTCAACAAAGGGCACACCTTAAAATAAAATATAGATTTGTTTTTGTTTAAGTGGCATTTTAGGGTTTATGTATTTATCTTATTGTGAGTATATGTGATTCAAAGTAAAGACTGATTCATCAAGGTATGAGGTAGTTAGGCATATAGATCTGTTAAACAGCTTGTGTAGTCACGTCTGGGACTTCCTAAGAGTGATACAGTTTCCCCACGTCACATCATTATCATGCTTTTGTGTTTCAGAACTCCAGGAAGTGGGCCCATGTTCAAAACCACTACAGTTGCTGTAGATGGAGAAAAGGCTGAAGACAGTGACACCATGACACCTGAGAACCCTGCTGTGATGGACACTATCCTGGAAGCATCGCTGCCAGACACAAATGAGGAAGTCTCCCCAAAGCCAGCACAAACCATCAGCTTCTCTCTGGGCAAGAACACTGCCTCCTCTCCGACCTCTAGTGCTGCATCCAAAGTCAGTGTGTCCTTCTCGTTCGCTAAAAAAGCCCCTGTGAAGCTGGAGACAGCAGCAGCGGTGTTCGCTGATCTCGGCGAGGAGGCGGTGGAAGAAGAGGAGGGCCAAGAGGGAGAAAAGGCTGCAGTGCAGGAGGAGATATCTGTCTGCAGCTCAGACAGTCCGAAGGGGGGATCAGAAGGAGGTGAAGGTGGAGGAGGTGGAGGAGGTGGAGCAGGAGGAGGAGGAGGAGGAGGAGGAGGAGGGAGGAGGAGGAGGAGGAGGCGGAGGCGGAGGAGAGGTCAGCAGTTTGGCAGCTACAGAAGAGGAGCAGCAGGCTGATGACGGAGCCTCTCTAGCCTCCACCCTCAACAAACTGAAAATGATGATGAAAAAAGAGGAAGGATATGCTGGACAGGAGCCTCAGTACTATCACTACATACCCCCGGCACACTGCCGGGTGAAGCCACACTTCCAGTTTCTGCTTTTTATGAAGGCCACAGATCAGTGTCCGAGCAAAGACGAGGCAGATGAGGAAGAGGGGGCAGCAGAGGAAAAAGGATGAAGACTGCTCAGAACAACCGGAGACCTGTGTTACAGAGTGCGTGACTGAAAAAGAACAAGATAATGTCACCTCAACTCCCGATCCAGACCCTGCTCCTTCACCTGAAGTGAAGGCAGAGGATTCATCCTCGTGTGTAGCAGACATAGCTTCAACAGAGCCCCCCTCCCCGGCACAGAAAGCTGAAAGCACACAGGAAACGGAGGAGCCAAGCTCTGGTCCTAAAATCCCCACAGGTCCTTTCTTCCCTGTTTTGAGCAAAGATGAGAGCACCACCCTGCAGTGGCCCTCGGAGCTCCTTGAATTTACAAAAGCGCAGCCCTCCCTGTCTTACAGCTGCAATCCTCTCTACTTTGATTTCAAACTGTCCCGCAACAAAGGAGCTCGTGGTGGGAAAGCAGTTAAGTCCCCCAAGCCAAGTGAAGAGTCCGAGGACAAGGGCCAAGAGACGGCCACCTTGACAACTGACGGAGATACGACTAAAGCTGGGACCAGCACTGACAAAGACAAGCCAGAGACGAAGGGAGAGCCTGGCCAACCAGAAGGTGATGAGCAAAAACTTGCAACAGGCAGCGCTAATGCCAAGAAGAAAAAGAAGAAGAAGAAGCACAAGAAGTCTGCAAAGCACTCAAAACGCAAAGGCAAAGAAAAGGGAGCAAAAGAAGAAGGAGAGGGAGAGACTGAGGCAACGCAGGAGAAGCCAAAAAAGAAGAAAAAACACAAACGGAAGAAGAGCAAAAACAAGGCGCCAGATCAAGAAGAGGCAACAGCTGATGACAAGGAAAGATCAAAACCTAAGACAGAGGAAAAAGCTGTTGTCTCTGTTCAGCTCATGACTGGAGGAGGAGGAGGGTCTACAGAAAGCACAGGGGTAGAACCGGGGAAGAGGAAGCGTCCTGCTAAAGAAGTGCCTTGCAAGACTGGAGCTGAAGAAGGAGGAGCTGGGAAGGGCACTGAGAAGGCCAACTCCTCAGAGGAGCACAGCAGTGCCAAGAAACAAAAGACTGACTCCAGTGCACCTCAAAGTGCCTCCTGCTCAACTTCAGCTAAGAAGAGTCCCGGTCCAGGTAGACCTCCAAGCAGTGAAAGTGAAGAAGAAGGGGGCTCTAATACTCAGCGCTCTCGCCATCACAGGTCAAGTCCTCGGGAACAACAACGCCGTCACCACAGCGATGAATCAAGGCGATCCTGCAGCCGCTCCTCAAGGCGTGGGGACAGAAGGGGCAACAGTCGAGGGCGCCATCATGGCCAAAAGTCCCGCAGTCACTCTTACTCCAGCAGCTCTGAGCGGTCCTCGGCAGGAAGCAGCGCTTACAGCTACCGCAGCCGCAGCTACTCAGACAGCTACAGCGACTACAGCACAGAGGGTCGAAGACGCAGGCGCTCAAAGCGGTCGTCGGACTCTGAATATGAGCGAAGGGGAAGTCGAGGACGTAGACGATCCAGAAGGCACAAGTACTCCTCTTCCTCCTCAGAAGACTCCCGCTCACGTTCCCGCAGTTACAGTCGCAGGAAGAGGCACAGGCGGCACCATCGGAGCAGTTCAAGAAGCTCTAGTAGTTGGAGCCGCAGCACCAGCGCAAGATCCTGGAGGCGCAGTTACAGTCGAAGCCGCAGCTCAGCGAGCCGCTCTTCCAGCTCCACCAAAGGCTCCTCACGTCGACGAGCCCCCCGAAGTCGAGCAGACAGTGACACTCGCCGCAGAGACTTCAACCGCTCTCACATCTACCGCTCTCAATCTCCACGCTCATCTACATCCCGAGGCCTTAACCGCAACACGCATTCATCAAGCTCACTGGGTCTGAGGCCAGGGCCATCTCGAGATGCAGGGGAACAGAAGAACTCCCTCACTGCTCGCCAGCTGCTGGAGAAGGTTCAGTCTAAGAAAAGCTCTGACGATTCAACCACAGGATCAAAATCTGGGCTGAAGATAAAGGACCCTCCACAGGGTTACTTTGGTCCCAAACTACCCCCGACCCTGGGGAGCAAAGCCATGCTGCCACTCTTTGGGAAGCTGCAGGCAGGGAAAAAAGCCACTGATCCCCCTCACCAGACTGATGATGGAGAGAAATCAGGAGCAGGGAAGAGCTCAGAGGCGGAGCAAGAGATCATCCTGGTGGAGCCTATAAGGGAGTTCCCCCCTCCACCACCTCCACCAGCTCCACCCGTACAGAAGGTTGAAGAGACTCCACAGACCACAGTGGTGCTGGAGGAAACCCAGCTCCCTGCTGCTGAAACACAGGTGCATCCTGAACCCCGACCGTTGTTGAACAGGAGCCTTCCATGATGATTTCTCAGTACCAAGGAGAACCGGGACAAGACCCTTCACAGAACCCCATGATGGAGTCCCTGATGCCAGAAATGCAGCAGCAGCCTCAAATGCATGCCTACCCCGCCTACCCACCACCCAGCTTGGAGGAGGATGGCATGGAGGCAGAGGAGGATGGACTGGCTCCTTTGGAGAGTCAGCCCATTACGTTTCACTCCAGAGGAGATGGAGAAGTACAGCAAGCTGCAGCAGGCTGCACAGCAGCACATCCAACAACAGCTTATGGCCAAGCAGGTCAAGACATTTCCCTCAGCTGCAGCGGCTGCAGCGGCTGCAGCAGCGGCTGCAAACTTAGCTCCCGCCCCCCCCTCCACCTGCCCTGCAGCAGATCCACATCCAGCAGCCTACTGTGTCTGTGGCCTCTGGCACATCCATCACCACAGTGCAACATGCCATCTTGCAGCACCATGCTGCTACTGCTGCAGCCATGGGCATCCACCCAGCTCATGCCCACCACCCACACCCTGCACATGCCCAACTAGCCCAGGTACACCACATTCCCCAGCACCACCTAACCCCCATCTCCCTGTCTCCTTTAGGCCACTCCCTCAGTCATTCTCTGGGACACTCACTTGGACACGCAGGGTTAATTCCTGCCCACCCGACAGCCTTCCTCTCTGGACAGCCCATACATATAATCCCAGCATCTGCACTTCACCACACCCCTCTTGCCCTGCACCATGTACCTCACGCTGCCCTCTACCCCACACTGTTCACACCCCGGCCCTCACAAGCTGCTGCAGCAGCAGCCCTCCAACTCCACCCTCTGCTTCACCCCATCTTCTCAGGGCAGGACCTCTCCAGCACCCGCCTAAACCATGGCTCTTGAGAAGTGTTAAAGTGAAGGAGTGTATTCATAGCACCAAATCACTGGAGGAAAGACTTTTTCCAAAACCGTCTTGGTTTGTGGCCGTAAGATGAAGTCTTTGTCACATGCAGGCAGTGAGACAGGAAGCGTCATTAAACCAACATGTTACTGGCCTGTACAGTGCAGCAAGTTGTAGCCACAAAGTGGTGCTGCCTGTTTTGGGTCATGATTGACACAACCCGTTTATTCTGGCTCGTCTTTTTTTGTGTTTTCTTTTTTTTAATTTTGTATTTTTCCCTGAATTTTTGGATCAGGGTCTTGAGTTAAAGAGACTCCCTCGAGAGACTGGTTTATATTCCAGTTTTATCGTACACTTACACCAACTTGTTTTGATTAAGTCAGAGAAACCACTGGATTTTTTTTTTTCTCCCACACAGTTGTTGCTCTTTTTGGAAGCCAAAAGGAGAGGTACTGACTGAAGCTAAAGCAGAATCTTGTGAGGACTAAGTGTTTTTGTTGTAGGGACAAACTGCTTAGATTCTGTTTCCTTCAGACAGACTATTTAGAATAACTGATAATATGTTATTGTTCTCATATGACTACTCACTACTATTGGATTCATGGTCTAAAATAATTTGTAATGCAGTAACTTGTACATATATCAGTGTGTAATGTGAAGAATCACACCAATGGTCATATTTAGATTTACAGCCATGGTGTCCAAATTTGTACGACATGTTCACATAGGACCCCCTCTGTTAGCGAGGGGCAGTGTGATGTGGGGGTTAATCATCCCTGATGCTCTGAGGAAAGCTCATGTTCCCTGTGGTGACGGGACGCCTGAATAAATTGCACTGAAATATGTACATGGAAGTGGTGCGTGTGCATCCTGTAACAATACGATTGTAGTATACTGCAATAATTGTATTTTTCTGTTTTTAAATTATTTTCTAAAATGCTCTTTGAAAGGAGCTGTGTTTTGCTTTTGTGTAATTTTGTAAATATAACTGCTGTAGATTAACCTATTAACACTCTAGAGGTTGAGATTGGCATCGGTAAGAACAGAATGACCAGATGGACGGACGTGTGTATTTTATGAAGGTTGTTTCCCAATGACCCCGGCTAAGATCGCTGAGATGATAGAAGAATAATGATTGGTCAAACAGTAGCAACTCTATTTTTTAAATACTTACTGTTTCAGCAAATAAAATCTTGAGTTCACGTGTCTTCTTCTGTAATATGTAAGGTTCATTACATTCACATATAAACCTTTAAACTTTTAACTAGTCTGCAGTAATATGTATAAAACAACAGACATCACTTCATCTGTTAAGGTTTAGAAATCCCTGCAGAGGTCTGTGCAGGAATGAAACACTAGATGGTGCCCTAGTTACCTGAAATAGAGTATGAAGGCGGTAAATCGGTGACGCCACATCCAGAGGAGAGTTAACACCTCTAACTAGCAGCAATGCTAGAGATGTTATCAGGTCATGTTTCCAGTAGAGTCATAGTGATATACCAAGGAAATGAAACATGTTTAATTATATTAATAAGACAAAGTCACTCACATAGTGAGACTAGACAGAAGCAGAAGTCCAAGAGAAATGATTTAACAGTTTCAAAAGAAATGCTTTCTTTGATTTCCTGAACAGATTAATTCATACAGTTTATAATCTCAGAGACATGATTTTTCTGAGCTTCACATGGGAGACTGACACAAGACAGCATCATTGACAGATTCAGGAAAAGGAAAAAGAAAGATTCACAAAGCCAGTTCAGTAAAAAGATGAGTTTGATGTGGTTTTAAAAGCGATGTTGGGGTACAAGAGTTAAAGTTCCAGAGTGGTTTTGATGAAAGGTTAGGTTGCAGGTGTGTGACAGTAATATGTAGCAGTCTTATTTCAAAGTTCAATGCTCTCTTTAGGGGTCTCAGGTGGAGTAAAATACTGTATGTAATCAAGGTCTTCAACCATGCCTTTTTTTAAGGTGCCCAAAAGGATGAAAAAATGGTCACAGCTGATCAAAAAATGACCTCAATCAGATGTTAAAATTCAATTCTGCCATTATTCAAATGATGCGGAACAATGTGCTGGAGAAATGTCCACGGCTGATCAAAAGTGTCATTCATTTGAAAGATGGAGGTCAGCCCAGATATCTGATCACCAAGAACATGAAGACGCAGGTCAGCAGCATGCCTCCGATCATGATGAGCTTATCTTGAGTGGCTCGTCTTTCTATCAGTCTCATCACGGTGTTGGACAGCCCTAACATGTTGGCCACATCCAGCATCTTCTTATGGGTTCCCTGTGAAGAGTTGAAACAGAAACCAACGTTAGCAGTGATGATTGGATCAGACTATAACAGCCATGCATAGACAGTGCTTTGGAAAATGCAGCCCGTCTAATGACGACATCGTAATTATCTGCACTAATTCATCTGATTTCTGGAGTCACCAAGTGCCAACGCCCTCCCCTGACGCGCCACTCTGTCAAAAGTTTCTCACGGCTAGACAACTGGGCAGCAGACACACCCTGATAAGAGGAGGCCTGAAGCAAAACCAGGAAGACCATCTCCTCCCTGGAAACACAGACTCACCCTACAGCTGAGCATTTCGGCACAATGAGACGATTGAGATCAGTGTGGACATGGCAACAAAAAAAAAGTGATGAGGAACATGTCTTTTCCTCCAAGCACAGTATCCCTGTGCCGGCTTTCTTCTCCAGAAATCACAAAAAAGTGAACAGCCTCCGCTCTTAAATGAAGGCTGATTTAAAGCGTACTGAATTTTGCATTTAATTCTACCTTCAGCGTAGACCTTTGATCTCTGAGACCATTCAGGATCCCACTTCCGGTGTCCAGGATTTCGTCAATGCCTCTGTGTGCGGTTTGCAGGTTGGAGTTTAAATGTATGGTGTCATCTATGTGGATGGAAGTATCTGCGTCCTTTTGAGTAAGAACAAACATGTATTTGAATTCACTGTGAGTCATTTTGTAGGTCACATTGAGAAAGCTAGCTTGGGTACATGAGGCTTACGTTGGTGGTGAAGTTCCTGCTCATGAGCTCCTCCCTCTCTCTCTCCTGGGCTTCTCTGGCATAGCGTCTGTGCTGGAAGGTTTGCAGGGCTGTGCGAAGATGCTGGACGTCGTACTTGAGCTGGTCCACTCGTCTAAAGGAACGAAGGGTGGTTTAAATTAATTATTAGTGATTAGTGATCACTGCACATCTGCCCAGTGCTCTCACTTAAAAGAAAAAAATCATGATGATGAGAACATTTCCCCCCTCAAATCTCATGCAGTTGGAATGAGGATAGTAACTACTTTGCGTCACTCAGGCCTCACTAGAGCTCTGCAGAGATCAGAGGACTGCTATGGGATGGGGTGTACCGTGTCCCCTAAGGCCTGTTTACCCTGCTTGGAAATGAATCTTTGCCCAATGCAGCAGGAATGCACGTGATGACGGGGCTTCTGAGGAAATGTTTTCATAGAGCCACATTGCCACAGGGCAGGACAGGGGAGCCTGTCTCATCTTCTACACCCTTCCCGTGGCCTTATATGATTCGGCGCACCCTTTTCAGCTTTGTGAGGCTTAAGGATCACCTTCACTTCAAATCAATCCATACTCACAATTTGGCATTCTGGCGGCGGTTTGGTGGTTCTTTGCTGGCCAGGATCTCAAGGCGTTCTAAGTGATTGAAGATCTGATCGATTCTGGCCTGCAGTTCGTTCTCTAGCACTGTGATAAGAAAAACAAAGAACAATTACAACATGCAAAATCATGCCATCAATCAAGGATAATTACAGGAAGGAAAACACTGACTATTATTTCCCCTTTGGACTCATTCCAAATGTTCCATTTAAATATACCTTGTTAAATTTAGCACAATCACTCCTTTATTACTCCAGTTTTCAGGATGCTGAGACTGTGGGTGCCTGTTTATTCCAGTGTGAGGACACTGATGCCCTCCTTACACTAAGTGTAAAGATTTAAAATAAGGCTAAAACGTGCTGATGACATAATTTGGGAAGGAAAGGTTAGTAAAAGGTTGTCCACAGCCAGGCTCCCACCATTATCTAGAAGAAGCCCTCCCTGCTTCTGTCACTACACCCACCCCTCTTCTTCCTGTCCTGGCACCAGCCGGTCCAACAACTGATTGGGCAGGCACCAAGCACGAAAAACAATGAGACACCAACCCCTCCTGTCTTTATATCACAGTAGCCATAACAAGGAGGGACAAGTACAGCTGAATAGAAATGAAGAGACCATTGAGAAAAAATAGACCAGAGGGTCTGAACCAACACAGAGAGTACACCAGCACTGAGGAGAAGAGGAGAATCTGACTGTCACATGAAGTTTAACATGTCCACCTCACTACTCACAGTGCACTGATTCACGATCCGTCCTCTCCAGACCTCCCATACGAGACTGGACCTCCTGGATTTGCCTGATTCAGACAAAATACAACGTTAATGAATGTGGTTTCACATAGGGTGCTGACATGCTGGCTTTTGGGTGATTTTTGAAGCCACAGGAAATCCAACGAACAGCTGTGTGAATGAATGGCTAAACCCTCCTAACATGCTTTGAATGAGTTTCTATAATAACAGCTGAGAAGAAACCAGTTGTAATTAGCTTCAATTGTGAAACTTGTTAGCTACTAGAGAGACTCTTCACAGTTTCTACAAACTACAGACACACTTACTTGTTCGTCTGGTGGTAGAGCGTCTCCATCTTCAGTGTTGACTTGACACGTTGTTGTTTTGTTTTGCCCTTTGAGCGTTGATGGTACAACACCTTACTTCTAACAGGTGACTGAGCTAGCTAGCTAGCTAGCTAACGGTGCTTGAGTGTACACGTCATCGAAAGCGTTTGTGTACGGAAACAACGAAGCGGAAGTTGCGTCACCTCAAAGAGGGAAGAACACGAAGAGCGCTCACTCTGGGGGATTTTCAGAGTCAGGACCTGCTGTACTGCACACAGGTATGTGTGGGAGGAACTTTACACTGAATTCACTTCACCAAATGCCCGTGCACAAAAGCATTGCTTGCAGGTAGCGTTTACTGCTCACATTTGAAGGTAGTGAAAGATGTTTAATAGACATACTATCACTGTAGTAAGATTAGTTCCATGTTTGTGATCTTCCTTTTACTGATCTTTGACTTGCGAATTTTGCCAAAGAAACACCACCTAGTGTCTGAGCTGCGGAAGAGGATTAGGGCCACTGAAAAAAAAGTTAAGGTCAACATTTTTTTTTTTAAATTATTATTCTGAGAAAAAAGTCAGAATTCTGAGATTAAAGTTGACTTTTTTCTCAGAATTCTGAGATTAAAATCAGAATTCTGAGATTAAAGTCAGAATTCTGAAAATAAAGTCAGAATTCTGAGAATTATTCTGACTTAATCTCAGACTCAGTTCTCTTCCGTACTGAGCCGTTCAGCTGCATACTATGAAGATATGAAGACACTAAATATTTGTTTAAAAACGTGCTTTTTAGCTTTTCCCAGTTTGTTTTTAAACCCTAATTCAAGCAGGGGCGATTCTAGGATCGGATGATTAGGGTTGCTGAGCACTCAGAGAGCTGCCCGCCCGGGCAAGATAAATTTCACTTTTTTGTACATTTTTAATGCAATTTCATTCCCACATTTGTGAAAGAAAAGTATAATACTTTTTGAGAAAGTCTGTGACTAAACCATTAAATCTGATAAAGGTGATTTAAATGCTGAGCCACAGCAAAAGAGAAATGGATCTGCTACTCACCACTGCACTACTATCATATTATTTTAGTCTGTACATATTAGTCATGCCTACTTGTTGTTCTTTTGTATTTATAGCTGATGTTATTATTATTATATTTTTATTTTTATTTGTATGTCTTATTCTTATGCCTTGTACAAAGAGAGCACAGTTTACCAAGTCATATTCCTTGTGTGTTCAAGCATACCTGGCCAATAAAGCTGATTCTGATTCTGATTCTGATTCTGGATTGAAAACATAAAAGAAACATATAGTAACCCTAATTTCTGGGGAAACACAACTCATTTTGATACAGCAGCTCCGCAACATATACATAAACAGTATGTATGTTTCTGGAGTAAACCAGCCCCCTATAGTGACTACCAAATATACCAAAAATTGACACTGGAGTTATTTTTTGGACTTTCATTTGAAATGCAACGCACAACATGTAAAACACATTAACAGAAATTGACTTTTTCAATGTTTTTCTCTTCCCTTTTCCTTCTTGTCTGTATTATATAATTTAATTTTGGTTTTGTATGCCACTATTCTCAGTTTTCTTACCTGGTTGTTCTTGATCTTGGTGGTGGTGGAGCTGCTGTATTTTTGTTGTTAAAATATGACGTTTCAACCTAGTACTGTATGGTTTTGAAACTTTTCTAGCTTGTTAAAAAGGACATACAGTAAAAAAAGAAATCTCTAAAATTTTAGGGGTGCTGGGATTACATTTTTAGGGGGTGCTTCAAATGGGCTAGAAACACAATTGCAAGAGTTGTAACTAAATGCGAGTAGTAAATGTCTTGCTGGTACTGAGTCATGCATGGTGTTTCACAGACAAGTCAACCTCTTAGTTAAAGTTATACACTTGATGCTAAACATGCCAAATTTAAATGTAGGCTGTAGGGTGTGTTCCATTATATTTGATATTCCCTTTAACGTTGAGGCTGACAGCTGTTATAGCAGAGATCCCCTACCCTTCTAAGATGGGCTGTGAGGGCATAATCTGTTGACATGTAGACATGTGACAGGAAAGACTCTGTGAAACATGTCCTGAGGCTAGCTTTTGTCAGCTCTCCCTGATTCAGTCTAATTAGACCATCCTCTTTTTTTTTTTCCACAGATAGGTGTCAGAATGTCCCTGTCTGTCCATCCAGAGGCTTCCATCTTGCCTGCAGTCAGAGACACCAAAACGAAACGTATCAAACTTTTCATTGTGAGGTGAGATCACAATAGAGAGGATGTGTGAGGAAGCAGACAGGTTGTTTGTAAAGTTTCCTGTCACAGATTAGTTTGACACTGAGTGCTGTGTGAAAGTGGCGTGATTGGATTTCCCAGAACAAGCTCTGAAAATTTCACAATCATTCCTTGGTGATTATTGGGAGGAAAATCCTCCTGGGGCGCTACCTGGCAGGCTGGCACCTTAACAAAACCACATCTCAATCACCCTGTTCCAACCCTGCACCACAGGCTGAGCTGTCTTCTGAAGTGGGAGGGGAAAATCAATGAGCAACTAATGCAAATTCATGCACCCTTTATTGTGCAATGACCGGTTAGAAGCTCCTGTTTGCTAGTAGTAGCTGTGTTTGTTTACCTTACTCAACACAGCGTTGTGGAGGGCAGCCCAGACAGTTCTCCATGGCTGCCTGATGCTACTTGAGTTGATGGTTGTATCTTCAGGCTAGACACTTCTCAACGGAGGTCCTTTTTCAGCCACCCCCACATGTCAGAAACCTT
The DNA here is from genome assembly GCF_009762535.1 of Notolabrus celidotus. Classification (NCBI taxonomy): domain Eukaryota; kingdom Metazoa; phylum Chordata; class Actinopteri; order Labriformes; family Labridae; genus Notolabrus; species Notolabrus celidotus. The sequence continues at coordinate 22,453,540 of NC_048291.1, forward strand.
GAGATCTGTTCATGCCACTTCTTGCTCTCACCGTGCACCATTTTTTGGCTGTCATAACACATCCCAAGGGGAAGAACATTTTTAACCTGTTGCTTGGAATGGAGGATAAGTTGGAGAGAAATAAGACCCCACAAACCATTTATAAACAGTACATGAGCCACCCCGCCCCCTCCTCCATACACACATACACACATACACACATGCACACATACACACACACCCCTTCTTTCTTCATCTCTCAAGGTCGTGGGGTTCCTTCTGTCTGTCCTTTATCTTTCAGCCCTGAGGAAAGGATGAGATGAGCTTACTGGTTTCCCTCCACACCTGAGCACCAACGGGCACAAACTGGAATCCATACTGCAGGTGTGGAGCAGGAACACGCCACTCAGACTGACCAAGAGATCATGTGGTTGCATCAAGGCAAGGTTGATGTAAAAATGTCAGTACCAGAGTTTAATGCACATTCCATACAAAGACTTAGGTCATGTTACTTCTAAGAAAACTTGTTTTTTTGTATATATTGAATCTAAAATTCCCAACAAAATTAAGTTTGGCAGTGTATTCCACAACAGATGCTGTTATTGAAATGTAAACAGAAGACAACGTGGCGCATGTGCACGTGTCCTCTATCTTATTGTGTATTTTAACACACATCTGGATCCAGACGCAGCAACGTCCATGTTTTTTGTTGCATGTGTGTGGCCACCTCACAGGACCGTCAAAGAATGCCATTTCCTGATGCCGGGCTTTGAGTCTTTGGGGGCTCCAGGAACCAAACACAACTTAGCCCTGGATCAGTCTCCTGTCCTGGTTAGACAACATGGCAGCAGTGTTATTGTTTGGTAGACAGGAATAAGGCGCTCAGTGTCTTCTGTGACTACCCCCCATGCATACAACTGTTTTATTCATCAAGAGAAAATTACAAGGTACTGAATCACATCAACACAATGTGCTTATTGATGTATCTCAGGCAATATAATACATCGTAACTCTCCAATGATTGCCCAAGACAGACAGTGAAGAAGCCAATTATGAGGAGCAAAATGGCCTTGGGTCAACAGTTCTTGGATACCAGTCATTTTTTGAAGGCATGCAGATTCCCCCCCTTCCACAGGGAGATGATCCACTCGTCTTTGAACGTCTTTGAAGCTGTGATGAGACGCTGAATGAAAGCAAATGAGGGCCTGTCAGAGATGACAGGAGAAACTCATAAGCTCCCAGGGTCTCAGTGGGAGAAAGGGGTCCAGAGGAGGGTCCAGAAAGGTAGACAGTGATGGCATAGGTTTACTGGTTGCAGAACCTCTTTATGAAGTTGTGACGACTAACATGTTATGTGGTGAAGTAAATAAACTACAGAGAGGGACCCAATACTGCTTCAGAAAGATGCAAAATCAGTTCAGAGAGAAAAGAAACTTCCGCAGAGATGCCAAACAAACACAAAGAGACTCATATTTACAGTAAAGACAAAAAGAAAATGCAGAAAGAGAAATAATATTACAAAAGAGACATACATTGATGCACACTCATCAAGAAGACATGCAAACGAACAGAAGTAGACCAAAATGAGGCTCACAAGAAAAAACGTATGAACATCACATAGGGGCAAAAATGAAGCTAAGCTATAGAAAGGGGATGCAAAGTAACAAGATAGTGTAAAGCAAGCAGAAATAGACCCAGCATGACAAGACAAAATGACAACAAATAGAAGCCAAATATCCACAAAAGACCAAACCAAAGGGGTTACAATGACAACTAAGAAATGCTAAATCATTTTGAAAGATGCTTGATTACAACAAAGTTACACAAAATGAACCAACAAGGATGTTAAATGACTACAGAGAGATGCAAAGTGGTTGTGAAGAGATGCAAAACCACTTCAAAGGGAGGCAAAACAGCTATTTAGACAATTAAATTATAATCAAATGACTATTAAGTTAGATGAAACAAACAACGATGCAAAATGGCATTGCAGATACAAAGAAGAAAGTCACGACAAACACTCTGAAGAGAGGCAAAACTGCCAAGTAGCGATGCAACGTGGCTAAAAGACAGCAAACAAGTACACAGAGACCCAAAATAGATACAACAGGCAAAAAGACCACAAAAAGGAAAGAAATGACAAAGCAGAGATTTGTAATGACTACTGAGAGGCGCAAAAAAGACAACAAAGAGATACAAGACTGATGTAAAAAGATGCAAAACAAGTTCAAAGAAAGGCAAAATAGTTGTTTATAGTTACTAGATGACAACAAAGACGGGCAGAACAAACAAAAATAGGGCTCAAAATAGCTACTTAGACAAAATATGTCTACAATGGGATGCAAAATAGCAACACAGACACATTAAGAACACAAAAGGAGGCAAACATCAAAGAGAAGCTAATCAAAAACTTTATAATTGCATTAATTGAACCTGTACACCAGGTTCCTCTATTTTTAAGTTTCTTAAGCCACCCCAGAAAGGCGTTTAATCCTTATTAATTATCTCTCTGATGTGAAGGAGCGGCTTCCTTTCTGATGAGAGACAGTATTCAGCCTCATTGTTTCCCGCTGTAGTTTTCCCTTCCTGCTTTATTTAGTCTGACCTCATAGAGCAAAGAGTGATCATACAGCTGTCAGACACTCACACACAGCCCTGTGGCCATACCACCTGTGACACCCAGGCCTCTGAGGATGAGAGATGCTGTCCATTGCTGTGGTTGGATGACGGCTCGGCCAGGACCGGATCACAGCAAACAGCAACATGGCACGAAGGACCGCGCTGTGCTTCCCCTGCCTAACAGCTTCCTACCCACAGTCATGATTAAGTCGTATTTGCGGTGACACATTATTGTTTCTGAATCCTTTAATGGCTGTGATGATTTAATAAATAGGTGCACTTGTGGTTGTAAATACAAAAGAAGGCATTGCTTTGTAACTCTAGATATGAAAAATAATCACAGACGACATTCCAGACGTATTTCATAGAGTTGTTGCTGCTGAATGGAACACACAGCTCTGTCTTTATCTATGTTATTCCACCATTGTTGATCTGGGAAAGTTTTGTTTTGGATGTAATGGAGGTCAATGTGTTAATGTGTGTGTGTGTGTGTGTGTGTGTGTGTCTGTGTCTGTGTGTGTGTGTGTGTGTGTGTGTGTGTGTGTGTGTGTGTGTGTGTGTGTGTGTGTGTGTGTGTGTGTGTGTGTGTGTGTGTGTGTGTGTGTGTGCAGCAGAGAGAAAAGCAGAGGAGTACCATACATTGATAATAGGGAGTGAGTTATGAAGGTGCATGAGGGCTTATCACGTCCTATCACAGAGGCTGCAATGTAAACCCTGCTGTGAGGGCTGCAGGTGTTTCTGTCAGCCAGCATGGGAACAGCCTCCCCCAGGAAATTCCCAGTGAAGAGGGTGCCTACACTGGTCTGGTGAAGTGGGAAACCAGTGTACATTTGCGAGACATCATGTGTGAAAAGACTGAAACACTTCTTGAGCTGTCCTATCTCCTGCTTTGTGCTTTGTCTTTCGACTAGAAGTTAGCCACATCCTTGAGCATCCAGCCCTCTTAGCTTCTTTTTTTTGAGTGCTTTATTCATTTGACAGGCTTGTTTGCTGAATACTATAAAATGTAATAGTGTTGTACCCTGGTGCCCATCATAGCCTGTTTCACACTAGTTGGTGTCTCTTAGTGGACAGATACTGAAGCTTTTTTGTTTAGCTAACTTTTTATTTAGCCCAAAAAGTGAAACAAGATGAAGTCTATACAGCCATGTTAGCACTTCTTAAAGCTGCTGTTTGTAGGAATGGTGTCAAAAACGTTACTTTTTTTCTGCTGGGTTTGTAGAAAAGGTCATAATACCCATCAGTACTCATCGGTAAGTGAAGTAATTTGAGACTATTGTTAAATCTCTGTGTTTTCCAATGCCTATGTATAAAGCATTGTTATTATTCCCCTCGTTCCCATTATGACGGACCAATCATAGCTAATCTCCAATCCTCAGTCCTGATTGGTCGAGTGGCGACCCCACTACGTCGCCTTGTTTAGCTGGGAAGCCACTATTTCCTCATAGAATGCACACAACAATCTTTTGTGGGCGGGGTTATGACAGCAGAGAAGGGAGGGGTAGTGTTGACATTCGAAATCTCTCTCTGAACTGATGTTTATATCACGACTACCAACAGTAGCTTTAATCGTGACGTAATCAGGGCAACAATGACTTTAGCTAAATTTGTCATCATGCTACCATCCCTACAATGGAAAAGCCAACATGTTAATGTTTTGCAGGTTGAATGACTGGCATACTCGCTATCTTTGCTTTGGGTCGGTTTGATGTTTGCACACTAACATTTGCTAGTTAGTGGTGAAGCTTAAGTCAGTGTTATGGAAGCTATTCATTTCATTATGTTATGACAAAAGTTGTGAAAAGTTTGACCTTATGATTTCCCAAACAGAGGGAATCAAAGTCTGCAAGATTTATTCTGAGAAAACAACACGTCTCTGCACAGAATTCCAATGCTATCCATACTAATTGTTAAGATAGCAAAGTGGTCCATTTAGAGCCAGTTACAATAACTCAAAGCCAATTTTATGGATTGGAAATAATTTTCACAAGTATAGGTTGATTCTTGCAGCTCTGGAACACAAGATGAGACATCTCTGTTTATCATTTAGGAACCTTTACATCCTCTGTGTTTCAGGTTTTTGAGAACATGCTGGATGTGTTCCTGGATATTTTTGGAGACATGAAACTTGTATAGAAAGCCATTCATGATGCATACCTAACCCTAGAACACTATCGCTAAAATTAGTAACACCATCACTAACACCAGGTGTTTTTTACCCTATATAATATAACAAATAAAAAGTACTTGTCATCAAAATATATCAAAATATGACAATACATGACAAATTAGAGTAGTGTTCTTTTATTTTAAACTGTGCCATGTCCAACAAAATGAAAAAAAAAATGTAACATGGGGGTGACCCTATAAAAATGCTCCAAAATTACTGAAAAATTGGAATTCTGGACCAAAATATCCCAAACAAAAAATGATGAAACTTGGTGTTCAGTCCAGTCATTCCTAGGACATTTGAGACTTCCCACGTGAAGGCACAGTCTCCTTAACAGAAAAACAGCTGCAGGAGAGAGAAACAAAAAAGGGTGACAATCACCCGAACACGTGCCTGTAGGAAAAAGCAGGTTTTGGAGTAGGGAGACACCCATGCCTTAAAAGACGTCAAAGACGATGCTGAAGCTACCCAGGGACCCATGACACTCAGACGAACGCAACATAATGAAAATCATGTAAATGTGTTTGCTCGGATGAAAATCACCCGGCGATAGTGTCATAGGGTTAAATTGGTGTATGTTTACTTTGCTACTGTTCCAACTGTACCAAGATTTTCTCTACCCTCATGTTTTTCCTCCATCCACAGGTGAAAATCAATCATTTCAGCCCTGCTGCCTGCTTAATTGACCGTCACACGTGTATACACCCTCTCTACACCCAAGTGTCTCGTCGGCCACAGTGACAAACCCAGCCACTGTCCCAGTCCACCCCAGCCTCTGAGGTCGGCCCCCCATTGAGGTATGCACTCAACCTTGCCATAGCTCTAGGCAGTGCATGTTCTTGTTGTGGGTTGAGCAACTGCATTAGTCATTTCACATTCCAAATTCCTACCCCATGCTGTATTCACAACTCTCTGTCGCTCTCTGTCTTTACCCTCTTTTTCTGCACCAAATCCATTCCTCTCCTTCTGCTCATCATCGTCTGATTTTCTCTCTGTGCCATGTCAGGGTGTCAGGATTAGACCGAGCTCTGATGTGATCTGAGCAGCTTCTCTATATAGGCGGAAGTCTTGTAGGGTTTAGATGTTTGACCTGGGGCTCAGAGGATCCGATTACAGGACGGGACGGCGCTTTGTGTCCTAGAGCAAAGAATCCACCGAGCCTTCAACGCTTCAGTTAACATCTACTGTTCTTACCCAAATGAGTGATGTATAAACCTGAAGGCTATGTAAGCTGCTTTGAATAATATCTTTTTGCTAAGCAACACAAATATAATACATATTTAAAAAAATGTCCTTGTCCCATGTGTGCCAATTCATCTTCATCCATCAGAGCAGCATGCACGGCTGCAGCCTAACCCGCCATAGTAACCTTTACCTGAACCAGGCCGAGGTAGACTAAAGAGATAGTGTTACCATCAGCGTCACCCTACATTATCTATGTCATTCAGTGTCTCAGGGTGACCGAAGAAGCTCCAGCAGCTTCAGCATACAGCAGACCGACAGCAGCCCACACCCGCACGGGAAAACCCAACAACAAACATACACTCACATATCACTCCCACTGAAGTGACCACAGGTGTGCACATGGCAAGTATGCACGCACACATATGCAAAAGCCTCTCTGGCCTCACCTGTGTCCTGTCAGGACTCTCTCTCATTCTCTCTCTCTCACACACACACACACACACACACACACACACACACACACACACACACACACACACACACACACACACACACACACACACACACACACACACACACACACACACAAACACACACACACACACAAACACACACACAGGAGCTTGCATATTGCACCCCTGCCCTGTCCAACCCCCCACCCTGCTCAAAGCAGCCACCCTCAGGGCTTGTGCGTGCGAATCCGGCTGTGGACTCAGCAGCCCCCATCGCTGCACCCCCTCCACTCAGGGCAGTGAGGGAAATGAAGGCTTTAGGAGTTCATTATAAAACAACAACAGCAGCAGCAGGGGAGAGGCCTCCTGGGGCCAAAAACTCACCCTCTTCATCCCTCCATCCTCATCTTTTTCCTTTATGTCCCTCAATTTCTCAACCCTGATGCACCCTGCTCTCTGCGACACACTCCCCCCTCTCTCCTCCTCCTCCTGCTGAGAAAAACAGCGTTTTCTTACGATACAGTTTTCATGTTGAGTAAGGTTAAATATTGATCCACAGTATTACAATGTGACAAGTTAATATAGTGAGTCAGTAGTCTCGTAGGCTTGTGAACTTGTTTGACCTCTGCCATCAGAGAGGCTACAGACACATTTATGTTTCCCTGGGAACTCTTTAGTCTAGGAGGGGAATTTAATATTGAAGCAAAGGAAACGAGAAAAAGTTTGTATGTACAACTTTACGCCGGTATTAGTTTGACAACACATACTGTCTCTCTCCAGTTCAAACAATATATTTCAGAAAACTTTTTCAGTTCTGTGAAAATATTTCTTTGGCCAGTCTTGTTGGCCTGTGCTCCAGTATTTACTGATTTCATTTTGGTTCTTTCAAAATGAATAAAACTGCCCTGATTTGAAGATACTTGTTTTTTATTCTGGAAGACAAGAAAAAAAATGCAGATTTTTTAAAAGCAATGAACGCTGCATTTTTTCAAATTTAAAATTGAATGTCTTTAAGAATTAAGTCTATTGTTAAAACAATGTAAAAAAATATAGAAATAAAAAATAGAACTCTTGAAGAGGAACAACTTTTTTTCCATAATGTTCCCACTTTACCTGAAGAAAATTCTAATTTCTATTGTATCATGGTTTGAATTGAGTGACATTCCACTTATGTAAAAATCTAATTCACTTTCTTCATTGGACTTTTTTCCTAAAGGTCACATTAAATCGTCTAATTCTTGTCCCGGAGGCATTCAGCTCCCCCGTCACACTGAGACATAATTTGCTCCAACAATGCCTCATGCTTACTGTACATCCATTATAGAGATTTTAAGGTCATTAAACCTGCAAGAAAAAAAAAGTGATGAATTAAAAGTTGTCCCACAATTCACCAAAACGCTCCGGGTTGATGTTTTAATAAGGAATAATAATGTGTAATCATAGTAATTATGAGAGCGACATCAAAAGCAGCGGAGCACGCACTCGTACAATAGCCATCTGTGTGCTGTAGGTTCACTGCTGCCGCACAAACGAGTGGAAAGTTATGATTCACGGATAATAGCACGTAAACTGCTCTCATTGTCATTCTTTGGTGGAGGGGTTGAGGGAGAGGGGGCAGCTGAATGTTACTTTCAGATGGTGAATCAGGGGTCAGTCACATTTTTTCTGAGTCATCAACTTTGTCATCATCATCACTGTGATTGTCATGGATGTCCGTGCACTGGCTGGAGGCACAACACCTGTAAGCATGTCCTCCACCCACCTGCCCATCGCCTGTTGCTGGGCGGTGAAACGATGATGCATCGAGACCACAGGCCTTTCAGATGAAAAGGAGGGCTGGGCGGTATCAGCAGGAAGTGGTTGAGCTGGATAGATGCAGAGCGCAGAGTTTCAGGACAGGTGGAGTGTGTGTGGACTAGACACAACTTAATCTCTGACAAATATGCGCGTGTATAAATCTTATTTATTTTAAATAAGAGTGTAATGCAACATGATTAAAAAAAACATTTACTTTTGAATTATGGATGTACATATATTATCAAATCCAAAAGATCCGTTCAAAAATCTAAAATATGAAACAATAAAATGAGAAGACATAACTCTGCACCGCTCATAAATCTTACTGATATTTGCCAAAAGATGAAGTGAGGTAGAAGAATTATGATTCCACATTGTCAAACGCCGTGAGCATGAGTTATAGTCGAATCATAAATACAGTTCAGAATCGCTCAAATAAAGCATAAAGATAAAGCTTTTGACCTGCACACATGGGAACGTACGGCTGGCCTTGAAGTGAGCATTAGGGAGTAATCATGGTGATTTTCTTTGATTAGCAATTTTGGAAAATAAGCAGCATGATTGGCTCACTTCAAAGACGTTTAGAACAAAGATGCAGCCAATTTGACCAAATGTTTCAAATGAGTACAACAAAGTGTGTATGGAAATACGAAGAGGAGGGCTGTTCAGAAATGATGTGTTTTACATTCTTTGTGTTTCAAAGACATTGTTTGGTGTTTCCCTCGCTTTTACTCCAAGTGTTTCTCTTTGTTCTGCCGAAGCTCCCATCAGGCTATATGTGGGCATTTCCATAGACATTTCCATAAGAGCAACTGAAACCAGGCTTGTTTCCCTGTTACAGCATGTAGTTACAATGTATCAGTGGCATCAACCTCACCCTCCAAACCTCCAGTGATTCTATTCAAACATTTAGACTAACTCTTAAGTTTAATTGTACACTTTGTATCATATGTAGCAATTTAAGTGCTTTTTTTCAATCAGAAACAAACTGTACACAGCAGACAGACAGACAGACAGACAGACAGACAGACAGACAGACAGACGGACGGACAGACAGACAGACAGACAGGTGGATTCCTTTTAAGGCCGTTTTAGCCTCACTGGCAAAAAATGAATTACAAGAAGGTTTCAAAAGCAGCAGTACAACAGACAATGACTGATATAATAAATAGTCAAGTGGAAAGGGCAGATCAGTTTCTCTACAACGCAGTCACTGTTTGATGTTGCACTGCTGGTAACGTTCAGTCCAGTACCTGTTTAAGAGCTCGTTTTGCAGTCCATGAGGAGCGGCGTTTCAGTGCATCCAGTAAGAGAAAGCAGAGGAGCTTAAAAGCATTCTCACCTACAATAAGCTGCAGCATGTCAAACAGGTGACGAGCACAAATGACCGGCGATATTCTAGTGTTACATGTTTGTTCCTCCTCACATAACGGAATAGAGTTTGTGAAGACATGCTCAGTTGGAGATCTCTCAGTGGATTGTCTGTGAGGACTTAATGTTCAGCATGTTTTTCAGCCTCTGCATACATCTCTCCTCATTGTCTCTCATGTGCTATGCATTTTTGCAGGTATACACCTCCTCTTCCCTCACACACGTCTGACACTCCACGTGGCAGCACCAGCGGACCTGACAGTGGCAGGACAGGCTGGTGAGTCGCATGGCCGTGTTGTAACCTCGTCCACAGCACATGCTCTGACAGCTGGTGTCTTTGGCGCACGACCGGCCGCCTGTACCCGGGGAGTAGCGAGAGGGTCTGCAGAAGCTCGGGGAGTCCTCCAGGTAGACCAGGTCAGTGGTTCGAAGGCTCTGGCCGTGTCGACGTGGGCCTGCAAGCTCTGTCTCTCCGGTGGCTGCGTTGGTGACGCTCAGCACTCGTACGGCCGTGTCGTAGCGATACTTCAGTAGCCGGCCGGTGTCGTGGAAAGGAGACAGCTGCTTCCAGCAAGTCCGTACAGCACAGGAGCCGGAGACTCCATGACACTTGCAGGTTGTTTTCAGGGCACTCTTCACTGCCTGAGATGGAAGAAAAAGAAGGGGAGGGAGAGATGTCAGTTCCTTCAGTTTGATTCATCACCTGGCCTCTTATCTGGGAGGTCTATCAGGACAGAATGAGACAGTTTCCTGCAGGCTGGGTAGGGGGTTCGGGCTGGTGGTCTGCTATCGTGCACCTTTAGCCCACCTCAGTCAAAAATTTTGACATAATGGATTGAGTGGGGACTGCTCAGCATGCCGTATTTCATTTACCTCACATTTCTCACTTGGACAGCTCCTGAATTTGTTTTTCCCCCCAATGTGTTGAAACTAGCTCGGTCTGTCTCTCTTCATGAAGCCTGAGGCGGAGGTGACAAACAGTGCAGACAGTGGAATCTCTCCACCCTGTTCTTTGTACATGCCTGCTCATGGAAAACATTGATAAGAATTTCTGTGCAAGAAGTGCCAACAAAAAAAACGAGCAGTGGTTTGTGATGGCACTCAGATTTTGGGTAATAGCTCATGAGGTTGGTGGTCAGCGATGAGAGTGCCATCACTCAGCCTGAGAGCAGCTGTCGTGAATCAGGGGCCAGAGACAGGTCAAACAGAGAGAGCCAGAGGGGACTTGTGGCTTGAAAAGTTCTGCTCCGTTCCTCCCATCGCAGGTATGAGCCCCTCAGGGGGCTCAGAGAGCCATTACTGCGAGATCGGGGGGCGGCGACCTCTCCTTGTTTTGTTGGCTCATGGTCTCTCCTCCAGAGAGGTGTAAAGAGAGGAAAACATTTACCTCAGTTTAGATGAGATAAGATAGTTCTTCCTGTCGTGTTTGTGTCTTTTTGTCTCTGGCTCTAAGTGTGAGCTACAGGAGAAGCACCCTGGGGCCTGCTACTTCACTGCTCCACACTGCTTGTTATGAACATTAGTTGGATTTATGAAGAGCACAGTGATCCAGTAAGTGGAAAAAAATGCTTGCTCGTATATTAAAAAGAGGCCATGGTTATAATCGTTCTCTCTGACACGAGACCTTTAATTTTCTGCAGGGCCCGCACAGCAAGCTTTATCATGCCTGAGAACACCTGGCTCCAACCATCCCACAGCCTTCTTGTCTCCCTGCTGTGCCGCCTCACCCCTTAAGTCTGTGCTCTTCATGAAGGCCAACGACGGCAACAAATAAGGGGGTGTTTGTCTGGCTGGCACTGTGCAAAATAAACAGGTTTGGATCATGATTCTGTTGCATTTGATTGTGGACGTGTGCATCAGGGGTGTAATTGTTGTGTTAAATTGCAGCCCAGCTAATTTAGCAAGGTGTTGGTGCAGGTATGTGTGATGTTTTCGATGCCTCGGGCTTGGCAGGCAACTTCATAAACGAAGGAGGAAGCTTTTTCGCTGCAGCATGTTTGATACAAGGTTTGGACTCTGCTTCTTTCACTCACACTTACCCGGATTCCGAGGTTAATGTTGTGGGCGTCGACCTGAGCCCTCAGGTCCTTGCTGACCCTCTTCTGGCCGAGGAACTTCTTGAGGAACTTGGTGCTGTATTTCAGGTTGTCGCCGCAGACCCCCCACTGCCATGCTTCTCGATGCTGGATGCCGGGGGATTCGTCACATGTGCACCTCTCCATGCGGCCTGAGCTGCACGCTTTGGCGAGCGCATGGGTCAGTGCTGCAGAGGACACTGCCAGCAGGAAGGCCGTCTCCTTGAATGCTGCATTACACAAAAGACATCAGAGGAGATGCAGTAACGTTAGATACAGGTCAAAATGTATACCAGTGGTTTTTCTATGTGGGACAGATTTATAGCAGTAAAAACATCTTCTGAGTGCAATCTGTGCAGACATTTTTGGGATTAATTTATAATTTACAAACATCAAAATGTCGTATGCGCTCTGAGTAAGCCTCAAAGCCAAAATGTTTACCAAGACCTCATGACGTTGTCATGGTTTTTCTAAACCTCAGCATTATTCTGCAAGTTTTCTTGTGTCATAATTCGTCTTCTGACCTTTTCTTTTGGTTACACACTGTTATTTGCCTCACCAAGAGTCACCACCAGGCTATATTTTGATCCAATTAATTATTATTTTGACTAGGAAGGATTTTCCCAGATGAAAGTGGATAATCATGCCACCCTTTTCCTCTGGGAATGGGCGCTTTCCCGAGATAAAAATAACCACAGGGCCAGAGCGCTTTCCACCGCAACACATTTCTTGGCTTTCTACTCCCTCATTACCTCCGTGCTGACCTGTTCATGTTCTCCCACACACTGATATCCATAAGCAATAAAGCATTTTCTGTGCACAGCAGACTTGCATGGGTGTTGTGCATTATGGTGATTTAGTATGGACCTTTCCCTTTCAAAGTGTAAATAATCAATAGTTGTATCAGGTCATGGAAAAAAGTTGTCAAGTAGACAACTTTGAGAAAACTTTTCCTGGAGTTATATTCTCCAGAGACAGAGACACATGACTTAACACAGAATTACAGAGACAGAGTTTAGTATCTCTATATATTCTCCTGTATACGAGCATGTGGAAGACAGAATGACTAAAGAGCATGCAGCACTCTCCACAGATGCAGCTTGATAAATAGCAGAAGAGGCTGAAGGAACGTTTTGATTATTTTTGGGTCTTACTTTGAACTTTGTGATCATTAAGCAGCAACTAACAGCAACAGCAGTAAGTCTTCAAAAAACTAAATTAACTTTGATTTTAATTTGAAAGAGATGGGTGTAGTGTATTAGTATTTATGGAGCACTAATTTCAGTGAAAATCAATACGGTCTTATTTCAAAGTGTACGTCGAGTTAAAGCCTATCAAAAAAATTATTTTTATTACATTTAGATCAGAATTATTCTGGTTACAGTCTCCAATCTTGACCCCAAATATGTCCAACTGCTTAACTTAAAATAATAAATATGAGTGGGGTTCCTTCTGCCAAGTTTTGCTGTGGATAATAACTTGTTTTGCACTTTTCTCACGTGAGGTAAATGATAAAAACACACAAAGGTTAGAGACCGAGCTGGATTGTCGTGGCAACGCTCCCATCACTCGCTGCATTTGGGTGACAAAACAGTTCATTGTGTTGCAGTTCAAGGATAAATCTATAGCCCACCTCTTTTCAGAAGGCTTCCCCGGCCGTCCAGGCTGCAGTTCCAGCGTTCATTCCTGAACTGATAGCGGCACTCCAGCAGACTGAGGCGCACAGATTCCCGCAGAGTCTCGGCCAAGCCGGGCTCTCTGCGACATAGCCGCTTTTGGCGCCTGGTCAGAGTCATCTGCTCGCACTGCTTCAGGTGCGCCTTACCTGTCGGGGGTTCATTGGAGAACGGACCCGGTAAGAACACCAAGGGCTCCCGACCTGTCAGTCTAGGAGAAGAAAAGGAAAGCTCATTTGAGACTCAGTTGGGCTGTTTTTATCAAAGCCATAGTCATACAACTTATGTCCAAAGTTTAGTGATCAGCTGGGCTAATAAGTGGCTACTGATGTCCTACTATATTTGTAAAAGAAGCATTAATATGTGATATAATCACGTTATTTTACGCTCTAAACTCGGTCCTGCCTCCCCAAAAAATCTGTAAATTTATACAAAAAGAAATTATTTTGTTTTCCTTGTTGTTGTTAAGCATAATAAAGATGATTCAACAAGTCAACAGAAAAAAGTGTAGATAATATCCAAAATAATGTGAATTAATTCAGTTGAGCTACACCTTAGCGCGTGTGATAAACACACGAACACTGTGCATTAGTTTGTGCGCAATTACGCGTGCGTAATTTGGTTGCAGTAGGTTGTTGTGATCTGTCCGAAGACAACGGCAACATATGCAATCAGTAATCATGATAAGCAGAACAAAAAATATGATCAGCTGACCCAAAATACGCCGCAGTTTGCGAGAGAAGGATGCAGAGTGCAATGAGTCGCAGTAGGCAGGCGGTCCGTGGGAGCCTGGAGCGCATGGTGCCGGGTTGGCGCTGCTCTTCATCTCGCTGACTCTTCAGTGGAGAAAGTCTGTGCCGTGTGCTCGGCGCATCTCTTTAAACGGCCCCCCATGCACACAGACTTTCAACCCGGTGCGCCAGGCCCAGTGGTTCGCTTGGAGGCAGGACTTTTTTTTAGGAGGTGTGGGCATCATCCTGCTGCACCCTCATTGGATTCAATATTATTACTGTATGTTCCCTCCCACTGCAACGCCACCCAGGTGGTCGGAGATGCAAAAAGACTGGGTTTACCTGCTGTATTATATAAATCTCATCTGTATCACTGCACAGGACTCCAAGCTCCACGAGTCCAGACCTCAAAGTCAGCCCTTATTATGGACCAGGGAAACTCGCTATTCAAAAAATGTCTCTGTTTGACGTCAGAGTTTTTTCTTTGATTGTGGTCAGTCTGTCTCAATACTCCTCGAGTATTTTTCCCCTCAGATTTGACTTTGCATTACTTTTATTTCTGTTGACTACGTTAAATTCAGCACCTTTAGAGTAAGTCATGATTTTTGGAGTCTGAATCTCCACTGAGTTTTTCTAACAGGAACAAATCATGTATCTACTTCATCCTTCCCAAGCTTTCTCTAAAACCAAATAAATCCCTGACCATGTTATTAGAAACCAAAATTAGAATTTACCCATTTTGTATCTATAAATTATTACGTGGTAAACGGTGTGATGAGGTGGCGTAAACCCACAAAGCCTGAAGCAAATAAAATCAAAGCATTTAAAGAATCTTTAAATCATCCATGAAGTCTGATATTAAAGGACACAATCTCACAGTACATTATTAAAGGCCCTTTAGCCCCTTCCTGACATCAAACCCTGTTATTGGGAACATCACTTGGCATCAGAGAAAAACAAAAACATGGATGGAGCCCCATCTAGTGGATTCAGTATGGAAATTTAAGATTGAAATTTGAATTGATTTTATAAAGAAAGACTCTGAAAACGATTAGTCCAGTGGTGCAAACTGATGGTGATGATTGTTTTTAACTGTAATTTAGGAATCTGCAGATTATTTCCTTGATAAAGAATGTGGTATAGTTTTAATATCAAATATGTAGGAACATTTCACATCAAAGTTGTCATAAAGCTAAACATCACAACATGCAAATAGATAGTACAATCATGCTACAATTCAGGAGTGTCACAATTTTGACTGTAAAAGTATCCGGAAGTCACACATTTCTCCCGCCCTCATCAGAACAATCTTTCATGTCCTAATATATGTTAGTCTCTCCATTTTCAAAGATGGGGCATCCATACTTTTCCAACATAGTGCGATAGCTCTCTGAGGCCTGAAGAAGTCCAAAGTCCAGAAGTCTGATCTGTCCTGAACTCTGCCTAAAGTCCTTCGGATATATTCCAAGCACACAAAGTTTAAAATTCAAATGGACCTTGACACCAAACATCTCGGACAAACACCCAACAACATCCCTCAAAAACATCTGAATTTTTGGGCATTCCCACAAACAATGAAGTAAAGTTCCTCTCTCATCCAAACATTTAGAGCAACAACTGGTATACTGGCAGACATATAATGACGTTTGACGGGGGTTATGTCATTAACCACTTGTACTGAAGCAGTTTATATCTTGTATTTATGGTCTGATTTTGTGCTTTCAGACATGCATCATTCCATTCAGTCTCATCTATATCATCCTTTATGTCTATCTTCCATGCATCTAATTTATCTTAAGTGGTTTCAGTGCTACCTGAGACCAGTATATTATAATATTTGGACACTGGGCCCTCCCCTTTCAAATTTACAAGTGTTGTCTCAAGTACAATTACTTTATATGCATCTAGTTTATTTTCCTAGAGGAACTAACATAACTTTACTTTACTCTTTACTTTGTTACCTAACTTAAATAGAAATTTTGGGTATCTATACTTTACTGAAGTAATTATTTTTCAGACTTTTTACTTCTACACCTTAAATTTTCACGCAATTATGTGTACTTTCTACTCCTTACATTTTAAAAATAGCCTTGTTATCTTCCGCTCCATGAGACACGTTAATGCACACATATGGTTCTTTAATGTATTTGCAATGTACGGAAATGCATTCATTTTCAATGGGCATAAATGCGGCGGAAACAGGTGCAACCCAAAATTTCAACATTAAAATATTAATATAACATTATAGTCATTTAGAAAAATGTTTTTTTGGGAGTGGGGGTTGGACTCCGCCAGGGCTGCCCTTTGTCACCGGTTCTGTTCATAACTTTTATGGACAGAATTTCTAGGCGCAGCCAAGTGGTGGAGGGTGTCCGGTTCGGTGGCCTTGGGATTCCATCTCTGCTCTTTGCAGATGATGTCGTCCTATTGGCTTCATCGAACAGTGACCTCCAGCTCGCACTGGGATGGTTTGCAGCTGAGTGTGGAGCAGCGGGAATGAGGATCAGCACCTCCAAGTCTGAGGCCATGGTGCTCAGTCGGAAAAGGGTGGCTTCCCCTCTCCGGGTCGGAGGGGAGTCTTTGCCCCTGGCGGAGGAGTTTAAGTATCTCGGGGTCTTGTTCACGAGTGAGGGGAAGAGGGAGCGCGAGATTGACAGACGGATCGGGGCGGCGTCTGCAGTGATGAGGACGCTGTACCGGTCTGTTGTGGTGAAGAGGGAGCTGAGCCAGATGGCAAAGCTCTCAATTTACCGGTCAATCTACGTTCTAACCCTCACCTATGGTCACGAGCTGTGGGTAGTGACCGAAAGAACAAGATCGTGAATACAAGCGGCCGAAATGAGCTTTCGCCGCAGGGTGGCTGGGCTCGGCCTTAGAGATAGGGTTAGGAGCTCAGACATCCGGGGGAGGCTCAAAGTAGAGCCGCTGCTCCTCCAGATCGAGAGGAGCCAGATGAGGTGGTTCGGGCATCTGGTCAGAATGCCTCCCGGACGTCTCCCTGGGGAGGTGTTTCAGGCATTTCCGACTGGGAGGAGGCCACGGGGAAGGCCCAGGACACGCTGTTGAGACTATGTCTCTCAGCTGGCCTGGGAGCGCCTCGGTATCCTCCCAGAAGAGCTGGTGGAAGTGGCCGGGGAGAGGAGTGTCTGGGCTTCCCTGCTGAGGCTGCTGCCCCTGCGACCCGGACCTGGATAAGTGGAAGAAGATGGATGGATGGATGGATGGATGGAGGGTAGTGCACTATATGCCCCTGTGGCACAACATAAGCTTTTGTCCTTTATTGCATTTTTTTCCCCTTACATTACTTTTACTTTTACACTTGAAGTAGTTTTGAAACCAGAACTTTTACACGTTTACTTGAGTAAAAAGTTTGAGTTGATACTTCAAGACAGGTGAGGCCAGCAAGCTCAACAAGCTGGTTAAGAAGGCCCGCTCTGTGGTTGGCCTAGAACTGGACAGTCTGGAGTCAGTGGCTGAGAGCAGGTTGATGGACAAACTGCGAGCCATCCTGGATAACCCCCCTCACCCTCTCCATGATGAGCTGTGGCTGAAGGGGAGCTCGTTCAGTCAGTGCATCATTCCACCATGGTGCAAGACTGAGGAGGCCAAAGACTGCACCACGCCGACCACTGACAATTCCATTGTAACATTGTATATATATGAATATATAAATTGTATTCTATCTTTATTTATCTATTCTTATTTTTACTTATCTTATTTTATTACATTTCATTTTTATTTTATTTTATTTTATTTTATTTTATTTTACTTTACTTACTGAAACTTCTTCTTGATTGTACTTATGTCTGGGTTGCTGTAACAACTGAATTTCCCCCCCCGGGGGATAAATAAAGTAATATCTTATCTTATCTTATCTTCTACAGAAGTCTTTTTAAACTCTAGTATCTATACTTCTACTTGAGTAATGAATGTGAATACTTTTGACACCTCTGCTTAGTTATTACTTCTACTGACTTCACCTGGTTGCAATGGGCGCCTTATTATTGCTATTCACGCTCCATGCCAATTGGTACCGCTGTGGCGCATTGTCGACGTTTTCTACCAACATTAAAAATCAAGAAGAAGACGATGACGATGATTATGATGACGACGAAGAAGACGACGTCGCCGGAAAACGCCATTTTGCTGTTGGACAGGTCCATTGAAGAAGCGTCTAGAATCATCATCAAGGTAAAAAAAAGACATTATCCAGGACAATGTAGCTGTAGTTTGATAAAGATTCGATTTGATTCCACTTGGTTTGAAAACCAGTAGACAACTTGGGCTGTTTCATGTTCCTGCAAATCGTGTAAACTCGTAACAAGCCGTTTGAATGTCGTTAGCTGTTTCCTTAGCGGGGCTAACTGAAGCGACGTTGTGTTTGATGGAAGAAGTTCCAAAACATCTCATTAATGTCAACTTGTAGTGTCTCCTAAATCACAACACACGAGTGTATATGTCAGAGCCGTGTTTGTTACACACACAGTTCACCTCACGTTGCGTTCAGTCCGTGTTAACTTCATTGTTTTGATTCTGAAAACACAGCTAGGCTAGCAAGCTAACGTAAAGGCTAGCATATAACGTAAGTGAATTAAGCTAACCTAGCTTCTACAGCTAATGTTAGCTCACCGAGCTGAGGGGTTTATTCTTTTGGTGTATGTATTAATCCATCTTCCTTCAAGTCTATTACCTTATGTTCAAAATAAGATACAATTTACTGCCATTTGTGTGACATTTTGACTTGTGGACTCTGTGTCATAGAGTTGAATCCATCCTATTAGCTTAACCCTCCTGTTATGTTGCAGGTCAAATTTAACCCTTTTTAGAAGTCTATTTTAGGCAATATATGCCTTCCAAACCAGCTAAATGTAGCATAAAATCTGCATGTGACAGAAGAAGTGTCGTGTTTATTTATCAACATCACTTCATAAATAAATATGTGTCAATTTAGTGTTTTTAATGAATTTTTGATATTCGAAACACTATTTGGGTGGAGGCTTCAGATACGTTCTCTGAGTTCTCAGCCTCCTGCTGCACAGTATGTTATTTATTTTAGCACTTTTTGTTCTTTAAATTGTGCAAATAAATAAACATTAACATAAAAAGAAATTAAAGAAATTAAATTAAATAATCAAAAATCTTTGTCATGTCAAACAATTGTATTTATCTTTGGATTGACTTGTACTTATATAGCCCTTTTCTAGTCTGTCTGACCACTCAAAGCACTTTTACACTACTCACCACATTCACCCATTCATACCCATTCACTCACTGATGGTAGAGGCTGCTAATGTAAGGAACCATCAGTATTAGCTGATCTCTCATTTATACACATTCACACACCGCTGAACAACAGCAGGAGCAATTTGGGGTTCAGTGTCTTGCTCAAGGACACTTCGACATGTGACTGCCAGAGCTGGGATCGAACCGCCAACCTTTCGATTGCCACAGCAGCCCCAATCTTTAGGGCTCTCCAATGTACATTTAAAAAGTTTTAACATTAATTTGAATAAGAAAATGAGTGAGTTATCCTCATTGAACCATGATCTGTGAGAATTAAAGAACACCAATGGACCAAATCTTGATTTAAATGGTTAGTAATGGTGTTAAAAATTAGATTACATTTTGTGGGGGGTTCTGATACTTGGATAAAATTGACCCAGGAACTTTATTGCCGTTCCAGAGAAACGAACATGACAGGAGGGTTAAAACGGCGCATCATACGATACGATGTCCTTTATTGTCCCCGTAGGGACATCATTGCGGCACATGTGACTTGCTCTTTAAAAAAAATCACCACAATGACACAAGAACATACATAAATAAAAAAGAAAACATACAATAAATAATACACAGTCATACAACACACAGCATACTCTTAAAGAGAGAGCACCGTAACACTGTCTCAACTGTAACAGGCTATTTACTATTTAAAATTCTAATACAGATAAGCACAAAGGAGTTTTTAAAAATATTCAATTTACACTTGGCGACTCTTTACCTTCTTCCAGACGGTAAACGTTCATACTCAGAGTAAAGGATATGCAATAGATCTGCCCAAGAGCAGACTGCTCATAAATGGCCTATAGGGAAGGGTTGTCAGTCTTTCCAATGACATTCATGGCAGTCTGCACCAGGCGAGAGAGTTTGGTTTTTGGCTGAACAGAGAGGTTACCATACCATGCTGTCATCCCGTACCTGATGATACTCTCCAGTATAGCCTGATAAAACAAGAACAAGAGCTACATTTAGTGTTCAATGCTCGTTTGATTGAATTGTAGACTTAAATCTGAAGGCACTTAAATGACATTTCTGTCATATTGCTTCTCGATCATTTGTGAAGTCACATAACCTTGCTACGAATAACTGATTTGGTTATTTTGTAAATAATCAGCCTCTAAGATGTGCAGATCTGGATCACAATGATCCGTTTTAATATCTCAAATTGAGTATCATGAGTTCCTCTTGTCCTGGGTTGGGTTAACGGGAACCTGTAATTCCTGTTTGCTTTAGA
This sequence comes from Notolabrus celidotus, assembly GCF_009762535.1. NCBI lineage: Eukaryota > Metazoa > Chordata > Actinopteri > Labriformes > Labridae > Notolabrus > Notolabrus celidotus. The sequence goes on from NC_048291.1 coordinate 22,474,109, forward strand.
GTGCAGCTCTGAACAGCAGGGTGGATGCAAACCTCATCCTGGCTCAAAATAAATATTTGTGATTCAAGTATTTTTAGCCCGACTCATTGCGACTGCTGCATTTCTTCGATATCATTCACCTCGGTTGTCCCTGCTTGACTGCATTATTGTGAATTGATGAGCCAAGCCCTTTATCATGTGGTCATAGTATCTGACATTTTACTCAAGTTGACACATGGGAGGTTTTGTTATGTCATTACAGGACTTTAATCCCAAGGCTGATGCATCTTTAATTCATATTTTAACACGTGAGATCTGACCTTTTTGATTGGGATGTTTGAAAAAAAAATGGGAAGAGAAGAAGCAAAGCAGAAGCTGTTTGCGGAATAAGTTGGCAGTAATCCCTCTACATAGTCCCTGCCCCCCTTTTTTTTACATGTCATCAGTATTTCAGGACACTCCCTTTATGAGTTAGTCCTGTTTAGTTTGATGAGGTGTTTATGATTTGGGTGGAGCCAAGTTTAATGTGCCTGCCATCTACCCCCAGTTAGAGGTTGTGTTGGAGTTTTTTTGTTGGAAGTCAGTTTGGCAAACAGTCCTAAAGACTCTGTCATTGTCTGTTTCCTCCTGGTGGTGTTATTTTCTTACATAATGATCAGCAACATTGCCAGATTGGTTGTAACTTTCCTCAAATGTAGAGCACAATATCATACCCTTTATTATCAAGTCAAACAGACTCAGAATGAGCTTGTATAAGAGAGGATCTCCCAATATTGCGGTCATCATGACTGACTGACTATAACCTACGGTGGCCCTGAAGGACAAAACAAATTTACAAAAGATGAAACACTTTTACAAAGTTGGAGACAAATTTATTTTTTGGAAAACATTTTTACATTTTGGAAAACAAAATTGCATTAGCAAAACACTTTTACCAAGGCCAAAACAAATTTACATTTAAGAAAACAAAGTTATAAAAGACGAATGACTTTCTCAAAGTTGGAGACAATTTTACAAACGAAAGAACACTTTTACTGTAGAGTCTGACTTCTTTTAGCCTGACTCCGTTATGCCTGAGGCTCTGTGGTCTGAGGCTGTTTCATCTGAATTCTGACACATGATGAAGGTTTTGCGGAGATATGACGGAGCTTTTCCACAGACATGATGCTGTTTCAGCTGAAGTCTGACACCTCACTCGGAGACCCGAGGATGTCCTTATATGTAAACCATGTCCCTCCGTTTGGTTCCTCTCCATCAAAACAAACTAATTGACCCCTCACTCGATCACTTCAGGTATTTGGTAAATTCCCTTTCCTTAAAATTGAAATGTTAATTTGTTTTCAGAAATGGAAAAAGTGTTTAATATTTTGTAAATTAGTTTTCTTAAATGTAAATTTGTTTTGTCCTTGGTAACAGTGTTTTTTTGATTTTGTAATTTTTGTTTTATAAAATGTAAAAATGTTTTCCAAAATGTAAATTTCTCTTTTGTAAAGTTGTTTTGTCCTTAAGGGCCACCGTAATAACCTGACCTGAGAACTTATTGTAATATGTGTTGACAATTGTGACAACGCCCTTTATTTCAACATATATCAGACTTTCTGGATCAATCTAAAACACTCAGCTGTTGTTCCATCTTGATCATAAGATCATGCATGTTAGACGATGAGAGAGAGATCAAGACAAAATGTGTTAAGGCACATCCCACTAACGGGTCAGGGTGGATCCACCACAGATGGTCTGTCGGTAGATAAGCACAGTGTTGTGGTGTGAATTTGTTAATGTTCTAGATCACCTCATTACTTCAGCAGTACCAGTGATCTCACAAGTTGAACCGTTACAAACAATAAACAAACCTAGCTTGTCTCCTTCTAGTTCCACACCCTCTTAAGTGGTTTGTGTAGTTATTGTGTAGTTTGAGGAAACAGGCTTTTGTGACTCATGGTTTGGGGATGGATTATCCTGCACTGCCTGTCACGGGTACAGACTTTCTTTCCGCCATGATGGATAATTGAGCCGACACTTAAATTGTTCACATATTCAGACCTAAACTTGTTCTATAGTTACTGGTTTTAATCGTCCTGTCGTCACTGAAAACAGATACACTCAGGTGTGGTTTATCAGACTTTTTCAATCCTCTAAAACAGTGGGTCTCAACTGGTCTGGTCTCGGGACCCACCATCACAACTTAGCAATAAGTCGCGACCCAAATCAAGGAACATTTTTCAATTTATCAAATTCATCTAATATAAAGATGGTGCAGTTTGAACCTGAGATACAGAATATCAGATTATGCCAACTAGGGATGGCCACGAGTAATTTCTTAACAATCAATTAATCGACACTCGATTAATTGATTGTTAAGAAATTACTCGAAACATGCATTTTTGTTATCAATTTTCCGCCACGTGGAACAAACATCATGTGGTCTCATATTACACTTGGCTATCAGGGAGATATTTTAGGTTTATAGCATGTTTCGATGTGAATCAGCTGTTAAAGGTGTTGCGCACAGCGGAGACGCTTAGCTGAGGGCTGCGGCTGCGCGTCAGGTCTCCACGTGCGCTTTTTAAAAGAGGATCAATACAAAACTGATAACAACAACACGAAGGTTGACAGCTTTAAACAGGACAGTTCCCCACCTTTGGATACGAAGGCAACAGACAGGTGGGAAATTCAGGTACGCTATGATTGCAGACCAACAACATCAGAGCTGTCTGAGCTTTTCTGACGCTGGACTGATTATGACCCGGTTGCACTCCTGGCTGACACCTGATCAAATACACGTTTATTTCTCTCAAATAGAACGAGTAGACAGAAAACTGGACACTGAGAGTCTGAAGTACTTTTCTGTTAGTAGTCTCAGCCTTCACTTTATCAGATTATGTCCGCGGAGAATATTTGTATGAGCCTGTCAAACATGTACCTGTATTCAATCCTGTGAGTTATATGCATTTTGTTGCTGTAGAAAATATAATTTAGGGGGAAAACAACGTATTTGACATGTTTTTGACGTAAGAAGAATGTTTTTTTTTTATCAATTAATCGATAATTGATCGTTAACATTTCCAAAAATCGATCATGGAAAATACTTTAAATGTACATCCCTAATGCCAACACACAAAATAAACAAGTGTACTGGTAAACCCAAAACGACCAGCAAGTGGCGATGCTAGAAGAAGAAATATGCCCTTTCACACTCTCGCTGCATTTTAATGTAAATCAAAACATGCATATTAGGGAAACAAGGTTTCAAGAATGCACAAACATGAAACAAGTCTAACTAGTGAGAACTAGTTTCAAAGAGATTCAAAAATATGTAGTTTTGGCATAACATAACATGTCAGAACAAAAATTATGCTATTAAAAGAGAGAAGAGTGTTTTGTTTCCAAATGCCGCTTTAATTTTGACTGCTTCATACTTTCACTTGCCAACACCTCGGTGCACACAACACACTGAGGTTTTTGGCTTCCTTTTTTTATCAATATAATAAAGTCCATATTTAATGTAGTCGCTGTATTATTTGTGTTTAGCCATGCTTATTTCCCATAAGAAAAAAATTACTTTGTCTTTTTCTACACCAGGGGTACTGAAATACTAACCTTGAAGGGCCACAAATACTTTTTTTCAATGAGCCAAAGGTCCATTTAATGAGGTCGGTCAGACCATATGCAATGATTCTGTAATATTCAAAACAAAAGGTCCTTTTCTTTCAGAATAACAACAAAAATTTGAACTACAGTTGTGCTCAAAAGTTTACATTCCCTGGCAGTATTTGTGATTTTTCTTGGCCATATTTCAGAGAATATGAAAGATAAGAGAAACTTTTTTTTCACTCATGGTTAGTGGTTAGGTGAAGCAAATTATTATCAAACAACTGTGTTTACTCTTTTTATATCATGACAACAGAAACTACCCAAGAAACCATACATTCTGCCAGGGTATGTATACTTATGAGCACAACTGTAAATGTTTTTTGTTGTTGTTGTGTGTTTTTGTGTCATACTTGCAGCTTTATATGATGATTTCAGTGCATTTATTTTGTAGTTCTTACGTCTGAATTTTGAGGAAATGTCTCTTCAAAATTCCTATGCTGCGTCTTATAATGCCGTTTCAAATTGGAAATCTTCAGCACAGCTATAGTCTCCTGCCACATTAAGCACATGGGCTTTGTGGTGGTTGGAGGGCGAGTGAATTCAGAAGTTTCACTCCATTTCTCTTTCAATCGCTGATTTTCACCGTCCACTTTTATTTGAGCAGCAAACTTGGAACACACCGTTTTCGTGCGTTCTATGCGAACTGCTCCATAAACGAAAGTGAAAGTTAAAAATTGCACTCGCAGCAGTGGACTCTAAGTGACCCAGTAACAGCCTGTCTGCGTATCGTTGACATGGAGAAACATGGTAAACACGCGGTGACCTGACCAAAACACAGAGTGAAGGAATAACCGTTCGGGGCCACAAGGGCCTCTGTTCTACACTGTAAAAAGCATGATGTCACAATTTTCATTTAAATTTTTTTTCCCCAGCCGAAGGCCCGCGACCCACTCAAAACGAGTCCGCAACCCACTTTTGGGTCGCAACCCACCAGTTGAGAAACACTGCTCTAAAACATAAATGGTGAACAGAAGGTCTCCATGTTTGGATAAAGTGAGAATCCAGGACATGTAACATCGTCAGCCGACAGCCATTCACAACACAATCTTTTCTCTGAGGAGGCAAGGAAACTCCAAGTCTCAACAGTTCCATATGACGTTTTTTTTCCTTCTTCATTCATTTTACGAATCATGAACAGGAGGAATGTGCTCTCATTTACTTCCCTGTGCTTATCACCTGGACATCTACTACACACATCTGAGCAGAACAAGCCGAGGCACGGTTTCTCTCCTTGTCAATGGTCCATTCCAAAAAGACCTTTAAAGGAAGCTGCAGGTTCAGAAACGCAACAGAACTACAGGAAGTGTTCTCTGGACCACATTAGGTCTTCAAATAACAAGAGAAGTTAACATCAAGCAGAGGCTGTGTGGGCTGCGTCTTGTTCATGAACTATGTGGATTAACCTGATGGTTCAGTGCAGGTTTACGCCTTTCCGACAGACATGTTAGACTCACTTGCTCTTTCTTGTGTTCTGCGTTTGTCCACCAACCTGGTGAACTGCTACAGAAAGATTTAGCAGCAACTTGTCAGAGAGGTTTATGATCAACCAGATTGCGAACAGTTGGCCGATTGTGTGCTGAATGATGTCGCATCATATTACCTAAGTAGCAAACTGAAACCATAAAGGTCTACAAAGAACATTTAAAGAACAGGGCATCCTCTTTGTTGAAGGTTGTTTCAATTTTTTCTTTGTTCTTCCTCAGGTCGGCCAAGATGGGACTTTCTTTCAGTAATCTTTTAAGCAAATTGTTTGGCAAGAAGGAAATGAGAATCCTGATGGTGGGACTGGATGCCGCTGGAAAGACCACCATACTGTACAAGCTCAAACTGGGAGAGATTGTCACAACAATCCCCACCATTGGTAACGTCTCTCCTTCATCTCTAAAATCATCACTCACACAGAGTGACGGATAAAAAAGACACTACAGCGTGACAACTCTTAACATGATCTCCTTTTCTTCTCCCTTCATCTGCAGGTTTTAATGTTGAGACGGTAGAGTACAAGAACATCAGTTTCACGGTGTGGGATGTGGGCGGTCAGGACAAGATCAGACCACTCTGGAGGCATTACTTCCAAAACACACAAGGTAAGAGACTTTCTGTTGTTTTCAGATCTTTAAAGTCTGGAAACCATTACCCTCTTTAGAATTAAAACATGACTGCTTTCGTTTCCAGGCCTCATCTTTGTAGTGGACAGTAACGACAGGGAACGAGTCGGGGAGGCAAAGGACGAGCTGATGCGAATGCTGTCTGAGGATGAGCTGAGGGATTGCGTGGTACTAGTGTTTGCTAACAAACAGGTGAGTTTATCAGAATCAGAAATACTTTATTTATCCGGGGGGGAAATTCAGTTGTTACAGAATGCCCTAATACACAGTATGAAAAAGTTAAAATATTAATATAAAGAAGGAATAGAATAAGATATAAATATGAATGAAATAATATAAATTGGTTTAATAATAATTATATACAGAAACGCTGGATAGTTACAGTTCGCTATGTACAAAAGCACTGGGAATGAAGGTATTGTATACAGGATGTTAAAGTGGCAAGGATATTGCACAGTGTATTGCACGTCATTGCACAGAGTACAGAATATAGTTCAGTCATCACAGGGAGGAGTTGTAGAGTCTGATGACCACAGGCAGGAATGACTTCCTGTGGCGTTCTGTGGTGCATTTAGGGGTATGCATTTATGGTCCTATTCTCCACACAAGTGTTAACTGGGAGTTAACTCTTAACTTTCTCTGTCTCTCTCTCCTCACAATGTTTTCTACTCGCCCAGGATCTGCCCAATGCCATGAATGCAGCAGAGATCACAGACAAGCTGCAGCTGCAGACTCTCAACAGACGAAACTGGTATATCCAGGCCACATGCGCCACCAGTGGAGATGGTCTCTACGAGGGTCTCGACTGGCTTTCAAACCAGCTAAAGAACACAAAGTGATTCATCATGTCACCTCGCTACTGTCATCTCTGGGACTGTACTGGTCCTGGTCCCATTCTTTATGTTTTCCTCTCTTTCATCTGAAGCGTTGGACCAGTTGGCCAGTGCTCCTCTGCATCTGTTCACTGTATGAGTGTTTGGATTAGTATTTTGGATAGATGAGTGTGTGTTGAGTGGAAGCAGTCCTGCTGTGCCTTGAACACAGTTATGTCTCAAACACCTCATCCCTCCACGATCACAGTCCAAAGGGACTTTTCCCCACAGACTACAGGCTCAGACCAGTTCCTTTAGGTTTGGTTGAGTTGAGTGCGGACTGTGTGGGATTTGTAGTCTTTTCGAGGGGTGAGGCCTTTTTAGAGGTGCTCCCACTCTGACTTTTTATTTTATTTTTTATTACAGATGGTCTTATTTCTCTTGTATTTAGATCTTTGGGTTTTCGTCTGTTTTCTTTTTATCATGATTTTTTAGTATTCTTTCATCGCCCGCATGACCTGGTTAGTTACGCATGACCTTATGTGCAAGGTGTGCAGTCTTGACCTTGACTTTAAATTGCTCCTGGGACCAAATTAGTGAGAGTCAGAAAAGGGCTTCTTGTGTTTGCTTCAGTTCATGATCGCCCCCTTCACGTGATTCCAGAGGATAAACCTTTTCTTGATCAAAAACTCAGCACTGCGATACATGGTACAATTTAATTACTCGTTTGCTCTGGACTATCGATACTGTAAATGCTTCCTCAATGCTTCAGGCTTTATGGCGTTTTTCCTGCATGTAGCCAGGACCAAGCTCCTGGAAGTTGACTATGTTAATTCCCTCTGATGCCATTTGCACAATCTCATAAGCTAGCACAACACAGGCTTATGTGAAGACAGTGGATTAGCCATCAGCCATAGCAATGAACCCATAGACAATAATATGTCGCATTGCTCTACACCAGCAGACCGCTAAAACATGCAAGTAGGCATGTTGCACCAGTTAACTTCACAGCAGAATATTTTTTCCACGCGTACTACGTCTCAAAGGCTCCAACCAGTAATTAACTTTGAACTCTGCACACCCCTCACTTACAACATTCATTTCCATTTTTTTTGTTTTTCTGTAATTGGACGTTTCCGTTCTTTCCCTCCATGAATTATTCTTTTGGGCTCTCCCCGGTATGGTATGATATGGTATTTCCTTAACATCTGCACGGTTCGTAGGATAAGTGACATGATTTGATATACAGCATCAAATATAAATGTATATATAATTTTCAGTGAGAAAATGTATTCTAACTTGAAGTCATCCTCATACCCTTGTTCAAACGTGAAGCTTTAATTTTCAACATTGTTTCTGTACAAATGACAAGGTATGTGCATATGTAATTCTTAATTATTCTTTATGCTTTTTTAATCTCATCGTGTGACATCTGATAAATGCACTATAATAAAGAGATCTCTATTGTACACGTCACTTACCGACTCATCATTCATATGACCGTTTCTCACAGAAAAGGACTTAATCCTTTTAAATTTGTTTTAAGTTAGCCAAAGAGGGGCTGATCTCATGTCGCACTGCACTGATGCAGTAACTTGTGGTAAAAGAACACCAACCAAGTATTGACTGTACACATGAACATACTTTTCTGAAGTTGGACATTTTAGTATTAAAATCCTTGTTTGATTGATCTTAAAAGTATATTCTAATAATTCAAGATACTCTATTTGTGGTTTATTTATGAGCTGTAAGCCAGGATTATCCAAATTAGAAAAAAGGTGGGAACATTTTAACTTTACATTTAGTTAAAGCTGCTGTTGGTAGTCACAGAATAAACATCTGTTCAGAGAGAGGGACTTCGAATGTGAACACTATCCCTCCCAACCATATCTCCTCTTATCCCCCAACACAGATCGGCGTGTGCAGTCATGATAGTGCCAGACTCATTACAAATCTGAGGGCGTAGTAGAGCCCGCCGCTTAACAATCAGGACAGATGATTGGAGATTATCTATGATTGGTCCATCATAACAAGAACGAGGGGAATAATAACCTTGCTTGATACAAAGACATTTTATAACACAGAGATTTCGCAATAGTCTCACATTACTCCACTTACCGATGAGTACCGATAGCCATTATGACCTTTTCTCCAAACCCAGCAGAAAAAAAAACGTTTTTTTACACCATTCCTGACAGTCTCATCACTTATATTAACTTAAATTGTGTTGCATTATCATGCTCAAATCATTAAAATGCATTTTGGCCTCATTGATGTTCACTGAATACAGAAGACGAACCAAGAACAGGATTTATTTCATTTATCAGGATAAAAAGAAATGTCAGAGCATCAACTCAGCACTTTGAAAAACCTGAAAAAGTCACACAACAACCCGTTTTTGTTTCTTTTTTAATCATGGTTTTGTCTGTAACATGGCACATGTTTACGATATATGAAATAATACAGAAACGTGAAAAAAAATGTAACAATATTCTGTGTTATGGCATTTTTTTTCTGCAACCACTGGAGGGCAGTGAACTCTTATAATTCTGGAATAACACATGTAAATTGGAAAGAAGATGCCAATGCTAAGACTTCAAAATAAGGACATAAGAAGACATGATGAAGAAGATACAGGATCAGTGTACAGTCATCTCTCCCTTAATGCAAGTAGAAGTAGAATTTTCCAGCCTAGACAACTGATCCTTGTATGGACAAATCTAACCTACAAGGGTGTTTCTATCATTTTGGTATTATTAACACTTAATAAACATGCAGATTGACATCTGGTTTATATGCACTAATCACTGATTTTTCTCCCTTCAGTGTGCACTGACGCACACATTTCCTGTTTCCATAGGAGGACCAAGCAGACCGACAGTTCCATCATTGCAAGAAAAATAAACCATAGAAACACCCATTGCTACCATCATCTTAAAACATGCTCACACACACATTTCTAACAAGATATAGCTTTCAGGGAAAGGTATGCATTAATGCAGACTCAGGCTCCCAAGGGGCGAAGATGGACAGATGGTGGCACTGAAGAAAAGGGTCTCTCTCCTGCAGACCACTGCTCACCCTCCTTTTCTGCTACATCTAGATTTCAGGTGGCCAATTCTCCATGGAGTTGTTACCTTGGAAACAGCACCTTATGTATTTATAGAGAGGGACTGAGTAGACATGGAAAAGAGAGGGCAGGAGACAAGACATGGAGAGTGAGACGTACAGGGGTGCAGACAGAAGGCAAAGTCGTTCTTTCTTTTATCAGAGCCCTTTAATTGAACAGAGGGCAGCCTTAATTAGATCATTGTACAAACATCATCTCTTACACTGGAGTCATATTAGCTTGATGACCTGATCCAGTGATGTATCATTGGAAAGGTCCTGCTTTATATCTTATGTGTTTTATGTTGAGCTGATATTGTCTTTTAACAGCGCTGTGGACCTGAATCACTGATTCAACATATCTACCCTCAAGTACGTGACATCTTCTCCTGCCATAATCAGCCTCAGCCTCCCACATCCCCTGACAATCTCACAAATCTGGATGGAGCCAGGAGTAATTCTAATAAGACATGTAAAATCATGCTCTCCACACACTCACACATAACTTGACCTTTGGCTCCTTCCACTAAATCTCACCTTGATGTGTGACATCACACCGAGTTTCACAGCTCATTCACCTCTCAGTCACCCACAATGTCAACTTTTCAGCATCCCTCTTTGCACCTCTGTCCTCCTGTGGAGGGTTGTAGCAAAGTACATTAACTCAAGTGATGTTCTGAGTGCGAGAGGAACTTTTGGGGATGACGTTTTTCCTTAATCCTCTACATTTCAGAGAAGTGGTGTACTATTGTACTGGCATTTGTTCTGATTGCTTCTTTTCAGATTTTAACATTAGATAAGCTTGTTAAATGCATTTATGAAGCCCATGGTTCCCAATCTTTTCGGTTTATGTCCCTCCTCTTAATTCTTGTAAGAAGCTGTACAAAAGAGAAGCTTCCTGTCAAATATTCTCAGTTGGTTCAATTTGAATTACTGTTTCAAGCCTAAAGGGTCAAACTATGCGTACAAAAAGAAATAAATGAGAGACAGGTCCAGAAATGAAAACAGAAGGTTAAAGTAGAACTCATCTTTTCCTTTTTTAACCTTTCTTCATCCAGATTTATCCCATACAGATCAGAGATCTCTTTTATAAGGATTTCTGACCAAAAATAGCAGCAACACAGCGGCACAGTTTCAACAATAAAACATTAAAACCCACACAGTAGATAAAAATACACAGAAATGACCCACTACAACATTTTAACAGAGAAAGCCCGAACTTGAGATTTTAAAGAGGCTTTCAAAACATTCAGGGTAACAAGTTTTGCAGTTTAAAATCAGTTTGTTGATTTTTCCATGGTGCAGAGAACCTAAAGGCATCCTTACCCAGCTCCATTCAGACTTTGGGAACAATGGATTGCATGATCCTTATCACATATAGACATGGATTCCATCCAAGATTTCAGTGGAGGAAAGGTAGTGTGGGATTCGCCCTGAATGGCTCAATAAATGAAGATATAACTATCTTTATTTATGGAGCCATTACATAAATGTCTGTGATTATCTGCTTCACTCATTGGATTTCAATCAATGAAGATCAATCAGAGAAGATGGAGAAGCAGCCACATATACAACCTCTATCACTTTTACATTTGCTTGTCTGCATGATGAATAACAAGCAACAAAAGAGTGTGCAAACATCTACATTTTACTTTTAGGTCTGTTTTTTTTTTCACTGCTGCATTCAGATATTCGGACATAAAACATTCATTCTCAGCGCATGCACATCGAACATTAACGGTCACTTGCATTTCTTGGCATGCAGAAGTCACAGAAGGTGCTCAGCAGTGAGTCTGTGGTTGGGCTGGTATTTTACATCCTGTCCATCCACCCACACACCAAAGGAGACAGAGTTCACTAGTGACTGCACCTTTCTATCCAGACAAGTCATTTCTAGCCTTTACTATTGCCATGGAAACACAGGATTTGTGCACTTGATTGGCAGTGGACAAACACTGAAGCTGAGAACTCTTAGGTTTTATAATATAGTTGAGTGTAGTCTTATAGTCGAATAAAGATGTCTCATGTGTGCTTAAAAAGAACAAACTAGATTATTATTTGTAAAGCTGGATCACTTAATCATTTAATCAAGAATTAATCTCTGCCAATAAATGCAGTTTGGACTTCTAATAACATATGGATCTGTTTTGGGGTTAAATGCTCATTTTGGGCTATGATTTGGATTCTCAGTAATCATATCATCTGCTTTTACTGTGATCACTGTGTTGTTGGCCTCCCCTTTTCACTTGTTGAGCCTGAACCTTCCATTTTTATACTAATTAAACTGGTGCAGCCTAGGGTTTAAAAATCCCCTCACCCCCCATTACAAGCTGCACAATTAAAGTAATGCTGCACAAAGATGCATAGTCACAGTCCAAAAATGTAATGCGCAGTTCTGCTGTAGGACTATTTTCAAATTTTGTAATTTAATCTTATGCAATGTCCCTTTAATTGAGTCAATGAGTCAAAAAGTCTCACCTGACTTGCACACTGCAAAAACTGAAATCTAAGTAAGATTGAATATCTCAGATAAGGGTGAAATTTGCTTATTTTTTGCCTAATAAGATAGTTTTTCTCATTAAGTAGTTTTATGTTATAGAGTGTTTCACTTGTTTTGAGTGTTTTGGTCCTAAATTATCTCAGTAAGATATTACAGCATGAGTAGCGTGGGTTTAATATATTCCCTTTTAAATTATCTTCTGAATTTGCTCTTCAAGTGTTTTAGTCCTACAACGTTATAATTGATTTTTTTTTAAATAAGTAACATGACAAATTAAAGAAATAAATCAATGACAAGAATGCAACATCCCCCCAGCACTGTGTTCCTAAGGATAACAATAAGGACACAATTTATTGTGAGGGATTCTTTTCTTGGACCACAGTACTACATCTACTACTTGCTTTTGTGCATTGCCTTTACACTGCTTGGCAGGACCTGCACCCAAATTGACTTTAAGCACATTGTTACTCTTACTGATCTTGTTTCCTCTTGTCTAGATCTTTGCTTGTGTTGTTCTTGTTCTCGTATGTGCATCGCTTTGGATAAAAGCGTCTGCTAAATGACATTGTAAGATTGTACCAGGCTGCACTCAAAATAGTACATCCATCAGACTGTTAAATAAAAGTAAAGATTAGTCACTTATATTCTGTTTACTGAAAACTCAAAGGATCTAGCACCCTTAATGTGTTCATGGAAGTCATCCCAGATTGACTGTTTTGCAAGTGCCTCAAATATGTGTTTAAGTACACATGAATAAATTAACCTAGTTATTTCACCACTGTTTATAGCCTTAAGTTCCTCTGCAGTATGCCTCCCTCTTGCTGTTTCCTTTTTCTTGGTTTGCCCCACACAGCCTCAAGTTGAGGGTAATAATATGCATTGGCTACAGGGATGTAAACATGTTTGTCTTCCACACAGCCAAAGTTTCTTTACTTGCATGTTTTTTATACTCTGCAGCTTCAGTCGGCAGCATTCTGTACAGCTTTAAGCTCTTAAATATGTTCTTTTGATCGTTCGTTGCTTATCAAAATATTTCTTGTCTGCTCCTGGCCATGCATTGTCTGAGTTCCCACAATTATTTGTTGCATGCTGACATATGGTCTCACATTCTCAACACAACCTGTTTTCAACATCCCCCCTGTGGTAGGCGCTACAGGGCCCTATACATCAAAAGGACTAGATGTGAGAGCAGTGTTTTCCCACATGCAGTCAAACCTGTGGTAATCAATCATGTATTAGAGAAAAAAAATGCCCTGATCCCTGAGGATTGTGACAATAAATGAATTTTAAACTACTCAATGTGCAACTAATGGCCACCTCAAGTTCAGCACAGGGTATATATTGGTCTGGGCTCACACACAGATTCCACAGATAAGTTGGATAGGCGTTGTGTCTGCTTCTGTAATAAGACTGATTGGTTTCATGAAACATTTTTCTCTATTGTTTCCTCAGCACTCCTGCAAATATTAAAAGGGGCGATGATAAATGTTTTTTCATATAATTGGAACAGTCTTGGTTCACTGCGTATTGCAGGTTCAGTGGATATATGGAGGAGTGATATTTATCATTGTGGATATACAGTCTTATACCTGTCACCTTTTTTGTTGTACCCACAGGATCTACCTGCTGCAGATCTAACAAGTAATTGCACAGTTTTCTGAAGGTTACAATAAAATATCAACAGTTTACTTGATGCATGTGTGTGCTGCATATGGAATGTTTATGCATGTTGTGAAGGAAAGATGGAAAGATGATTGATGCACTACGAGAGGTACCTTCTCTCTTTCTCACGGTTAAACAGCAACACAGTCGACAACCTTGCTGTTGAGGTTGTATTTTTTCTCTGCATCCAAGTCACAATGTCATTGACATCCTCCCCAGCCCCCCTCTAATAACCTCAGATGGCTAGTTTCCACTGAAGCGAGGGCAGATCTATTGTGCCACTGAATGTGCTGAAGGGGTTTCTGGGCCGATGAGCTCGCATCGCCGAGATGGAGAGGAGGAAGGAGGACAACCAGGACAAACTGGGCTCATATAACTCCTCAGGGACAACAAAACATTTCTCAATGCATTCATGTGCATTTTGTGAAATAACATCTTAAAGAGCCAAATATTTACAAACATAATTCACTACACCATACAGTTGGACCCAGAGCGAACACTTAAACAGCAGATGTAATTTTATTAGAAAACAGTGGCAGAGTACGCTCATCAACTCCACACATCCTACTTACTCAGCAAGTTGCACCTCTGCAATGAGCAGCTTCCTGCTCGGGATATGAGAGAAGCCCCGAGGCAAAACATGCCATCAGCACTACATAATCGCCAACAGTGTTTCTGGAAGTATGTATCAGACGATAGTATAGAAAGCATTATCAGATATGATGTGGAACGTGACCACCACAGTGTCCTTGGGCTGGGAATTCATTAGACCTGCTGCAGCTTTATGTTTATCTGTTTATCAGTTTTACTCAGGGAGACATCATGAAATATTGCAAACAGTGGAGACCAGGGATTGATCTCATGCTCATTATAATTGAATATTACTGATAATGAAATATAGATGCCTTCCTTAATAATGATAGTATTCAACTATGTTCCTAGTTCAAGTCAACCAGATTCAACTGAAGGTAATGTTTCTTTAGTCTTTGTGAGAATATCCAACCAAGGACGAGTTCATATTCCAGCAGGTATCGATTAGTGCTGCTGTGAGATAAGATGAGCAGTACACTTTTGTACATGTGCAGTGAGTGGTTTTGAGCTGGTATATAACAGACAGACATTAATACTGATGCCTCCCAGACCTACAAAAGAAAACCAGACATCCACAAGAACATGAAGTACTGTCACTGCTGCTGGTCTGATTTCAATGTAGTGATTTCCAGCATGCACGCCAAAAGACTCACATGTTCTACAAGTTTCACTGTGAGTTGTGCATCAATCACCTAAAAAGAGGCAGGTTGATTTTACTTTATAGAATGCTACACAAGAAATGTCATGTTTAAGACAGATACAGGAAATAGAGGTACCACTTTATGCCAGGGGATGCCAAAGAGACTAAATTAAGGGCTCCTAACGATTGCTTTAAGATACAGGGTATAAGATTTTGAATAGATATTTGGATATACATATAAGTGCTGATTTTACCAAGAATACCTGAGATTTTACTACTTCAAAGTCGTCCCCCCTCTCTTAGATAATCCTGCATCAGTTTTGTAAGGGAATTTCAAAGATAAGTTTTTGGAGCCATTGAGAGCATAAGCTGCTTGAACATTAACAGCTGTGGTATAATTAAGGTACTGAGAACCCAGGCTCTAAACCTATCAGCACCCTGCAGTCATGTCATTTTATGCTTCAGGAGAAGTAAAGTATATTTCCCCCTTGTCACTCCTTTAAAACTTTAGAGTAAAACTTTGAAAAAAAAAAGTTCAAATCTTAATATTGCTTCCTATGAGATAGACCCAGCCTTTGCAGGCAGTCCTATTGTATAGCAACCTTGAAAGCCACCAAACTAACTAAGTTAACTGACATCATGTAACTTAACCTATAATTGTAAACCTAAATGAAGCCTCAAAGCCTTTTTTCATTCTTCTGACATATGCATTGCCAGCTGCTTGATTGAATTGAAAAGATAAGAACCATGTAGCCAAGGCAAGGCACTTTATTTGTGTAGCGCATTTCATACACGAGGGCAACTCAATGTGCTTTACATTAAAACATTAAAAACATTGGAAACATTCCGACAAGCATAAAAGAGCAGAATTAAAATGACAAATATGATAAAACAGAAAAGAAAAGGATAACTAGAAATATAGTAAAGTAAATTTAAAATTTGCATTTAAAGCAAGGTTAAAATAAGCTAAGATAGGAAGGCAGTGGCAAATAAAAAAGTCTTAGTCTTTGATTTAAAAGAGATGAGAGTTGGAGCAGACCTACAGCTTTCAGGGAGTGTGTTCCAGGTATGTGGTGCATAATGACTAAACGCTGCTTCACCATGTTTTATTCTCTGACTCACAGAACTGAAAGCAGACCAGTACCTGATTACCTCAGAGGTTGAGATGGTTCATTCAGTAGCAGCAGATCAGCAATGTATTTTGGGCCTAAACCATTCCGTGCTTTATAAACCCTCAGCAGGATTTTACCGTATATTCTCTGACAGACAGGAAGCCAGTGTAGAGATCTAAGAACTGGAGTGATGTGATCTAATTTTATGGTACTTGTTAGGAGCATTCTGTATGAGCTGCAGCCGTCTGATGGACTTTTTAGGAAGTCCTGTAAAGACACTGTTACAGTAGTCTAGTCTGCTAAAGATAAATGCATGGACGAGCATTGTGCTGAGACATAAGTCCTTTAATCCTTGATTAAAATGTATTGTGTTGTATTCCTTGTGTGTCTTTTCATTCATGTTTCTTAGTGAAGTTTGTTGTACTTCCTGTTTTATTTTGTAGTTCTTGCCCCCTGCCAGTCTGGTTTAGTTGCACTTCCTGCCCTTATTTTTCCCTCCACTTTGATTGCACCTGATTAGTTTCACCTGTGTCCTGTGCTGCTCACACCTGTTGCTCGTTACCCAGTGTGTATTTAGTCCCTGTATTTCCTCCCTTGTGTGTTGGATCATTATGGTTGTCTCCTGTGTTCCCTGTGGCTTGTGTTTCACCTTCTACCTAAAGTTTCCTTGAGTTTTTCTTTGGACCTTTTTTGATTTTCTTAATGGACATTATAATACGTTTTTGTTTGATTTTTGCTTTTGTAAATGGACCTCCTTTTGTTTTTCCCCCTACGTGACATTGCTAGGTTCCCTCTGTATTAACCCAGTTTATTGAAAAGAAAGAACCCAGAGGAAAATGTTCCTGCTCAAGGCTTTCTCTTCTAAGTCTCCGGAGACCAAATTGAGATTCTCACTTCAGCCTCATTCAAGTTTCAAATTGTTCTCATTAGTTTCTCCTAAATTCACTAGGAGAAATAGTTGAGACCATGATATGAGTCTTATTTGAGACTTAAATGAGAGATCTCATTAATGGCTCATTTTCTTCTCTTTTTTTAAATATATTTTTGGCCCTTTCTGCCTTTATTTGACAGGACAGCTGAAGAGAGACAGGAAATGTGGGGAGTAGTGAGGAAATGGTTGACTGGCCAGGAATCGAACCAGCAACCCCTGCGACAAGGACTGTAGCCTTGTATGTGAGCTGCTTAGACCACTAGGCCACCAGCGCTTCTGCCAATCAATCTCTTGAATTGTAACAATCTGGATAAATCTGGTCGGGCCCTTTTTGCGGCCCATATTTTAAATAAATGGTCGGTCATACCTGGTATGAAATCTCTATCTTTTGTAATTTCTCTCAAATCCACTAAATCTTTGTGAAGTTGTTTTGTTCCAACAGACTTGTAAAGGAAGGACCAGACTGTGAAGTCAAAGAAGAGATCATTTCACATCTAAATAGCTGATCTTGCAAGTGGTTCAAATGTTTAATGAGAATTGTAAGTTTGTGGACAATTACATTGAAAACTTAATTTTGCAGGGCACTATAAATGTTCATGAAAAGATGAGCTCAGGCTCTTTCTTTGCTCCATCTGAGCTCAACTTGAGACACAAAAACTGAGTCTGACAAAAACAAATGGATGAGGTTAGATTGAGACAATTGAGAGAGCTCCCTGATTTCTCCACCTGAGCTCAAAAGGAGTCACAACACTTGAGAAATACCTGAGAATCATTTCAGATTCTGACCAGATCTCCTTTTGAACTGAAAGGGAGACTAAGCTGAGACTTTTTACAACTTTTTTTCTGGAGGCAAGAATGAGAGACAGGAGACATAAGCTATAGTCTCATTTTGCTTTGAAACAGATCTCCTTGTTGTCTAGGAGACATGAATGAAACACTTTGAGATCTCCTCTCTAGATTTCTTTTCCTATGGGAAGTGGATGCATTAATAATGTAGGTTTGAGAAACTCCATTTCAAAATTGCTCTATTGTTATTATTATGATTTAACATCATTAAGAACAATGATATTTCCTGAGTCATTGTTTTGTGCTCCAATAAAGTACTTAAATGTACATGCAACACAAGTTGTCTGATTGGGCAGTGTTTACCTTTGTAGCTTCCTTAGTTATAAATCCTCTATGGATGACACTTTTTTCATTAGCAGCACCAGCTCCAACAACAGCTTCAAGTAGTGTTTGGTTTTGTTCACCGATGATTCTGCTGGATAGAAATTAAAAGACTTGAGATTCCTGAGGTTATCAGTAGTTAGCAATTACTATTTTCTGTTTTTACCATCCATTAACATGTGGTGTATTGATTTAATGATTGAGTTTGATTACTGTGGATGCATTTCCAAACCTATCCAGCAAGATTTCTCAACTGTACAGCCTGCACTGAAATCCTTAAGATGCTCTGTGAAACTTCACTTACCTTACCTAACCTTTTATCTTGTGTGTTAATTTGTGCTGTTGCAGGGTTTTATCGGCTTGTCAGCTCAGGCGGACAGGCGCCAGCTGACAAGCTGAAGCCTTCTCCTCCTTGAGAGGTGTGAGCCAGCTGGACATGACGGACAGGCCAGTGTGCTGGGTAAGTCATGTGTAGCCCAACCATAAATAATTCAGCATTCTCATCATGGCCCTCCATCCTCTTGTATCTCTCCATCTCCTGACATTTTACTTTCTCTCTCTCTCTCTCTCTCTTACTCTCTTACTCTCTCTCTCTCTCTCTCTCTCTTTCTCTCTCTCTCTTCTCTCTCTCTCTCTCTCTCTTCTCATCCTCTCTCATCTCTCTATCTCTCTCTCTCTCTCTCCTCTCTCTCTCTTACTCTCTTAATTCACCAGAAGCCATTAGCTGCTGCACAAGGATAACCTCTCAATGACAGCAGCACTCTGTCGAGGTACTGAGGATGAGAGGGACTCAGTTTCCACACTCTGTACTACTTTATTCCACTCTATCTTTGCTCCCCTTTGCTACTTGTAGCTCAGTTCTGTCCCTTTTTTTGTCCTCTATCAATACTGTATCTATCTTACATGATTGATTTCGGTATGGATTTCCCTCCTTTGTGTTTCAAGGACGTTCTGGTACAGCTGACACATAGCTGGACTTTGTCCCACTTGTGCTGTTTGTCGGTGCCTGTTTGGTGATGGAAATCAAAAGAGTAATAATTTATGCTTGCAAACAAACATCAGCTGGGCGGAGCTGCAGACCACAGTGATGCTGCCGCCCTCCTGAAGCGTCCTTCTCTCCTCTCTCACCTGCTGATGCACTCTGGTTGCCATGCCAATTCTTTACAGGCTTGCCTCAGGCCAAACACAGCTTCATCATTTACTGTTGTCACAGAGGAATATTTCAAGTGTTCACTCAAGTCTCTCCCTTCCTTGCATCACAAGCAACACCCACCCACCATCCTCCCCCATCCTCCCCTTATTCCTGGTACGGTAGATGCTTCAAGCACTTCTCCATCCGCCCCCCTGCTAGCTCAGCTGCCGAGCCCTGCGCAGGACCCTGTCCCTGGACTCCCCTTTATTACCATATCATGAGATGTGCCCTAGGCGTGTAGCAATGCAGCGTGCCGCCTATGTCTTTAAGAGAGGGAGAGAGAGAGAGAGAATGTGTAATAGAGAAGAAATAAGGCATGGAGTGAGCAAGTGAGTGAGAGAGTGGGTGAGAGAGTGTGAATTATCATGGGCAAAAATTGTGCCTCATTCTTAGCTGTGTGCTGAGCATCTCTGCACCGGCATGCACAGTCTCCTACGGCTCATAGTGCAGAAGAGTACTCCCCTCTCTCTCTCACTCAACAAACACATACACCAGGCTCCTCCGCCGAACCTGTGCCTCTCTCTATCTCTCCCTCTCTCTCACACACACACACGTGCTCGCGGTCACACACGCGCAGTGCTGTCAGGAGCGCCGCTGCTGCTGGACCACAGCCATCTCTACGAAGGAGGTTCCAGCGGAGGGTAGAGAAAGCCAGAGCACGGGCAAGACAAAGGGAAGGAGGACGGTAGAAGGAGAGGAGCGAATAGGAGCGCGGGGAGCCGCCACAAGGAAGGAGCGACCGTGCGCTTTGTGAAGAGCAGAAAGCAAGGGACAGAGGAGGGAGGAGGAGAGAGGAAAAAAAAGAGGAGGGGGAACAGGAAACGCGATCACTGTCAGCTGCAGCGGTCCGTGTCGCAGCATGGGCATGGCACCATCCCAAGGCATGTCAACCCCTTTTCTCTTTGCATACTGTGTAGCAGGTATCTTTCTTGATTCTGCGTTGTTGTGATATCCAACCAGCTGGCCGTCCTCCTGTTACACTCTGTGGAGGCAGAGGATGGGGGTTGGGCGGAGGGCTGGTGGAGAGTGATGCTGTAAGGTAGCAGCAGTTAATGGGCAGTGGGCTCGGAGTGAGGGATGTAGAATGTAAGGACGAGGTGCTGGGAGATGCTGGGAACACTGGGTGGAGGCGCTGTTTGTGGGAGCAGCAAGAAATGGGAGGGGGCTGTTGTAGAGCAGAGGAGGCATCAGTGTAGCAGGTGGTGCTGGTGGGTGTGTGTGTGTGTGTATGAGAGAGAGAGAGAGGGTGACTGGTAAGAGATTTTGTTGTGTGTGTGTAGTTGAGCACAAAGTGTGAAATTGTGTGCTAGTGTTCGTGCATGCATGCGTGTGTGTGTGTGTGTGTGTATGTTGGAGTGGCTTGTTGGATCGCTGCTGTCAACCACATGGATGACCTCTGGGCAGTGAAGCCCTCCAAAGGGTGTGTGTGGAGGAAAAAGAAGACAAACATTTCTATGCTAAATAAAATGAGTAGATGTGATAGTTTCAGTAATGAGGGACGAGCAGCTCTGCGTTGACTGACTGGGGGATGGTGTTATAAACGGATGATTGGGTGGGTCAACTCCTACTTGTGATGCTGTCTCTATTCCCTTTGGGCCTCTCTCTCTTCTTTTTTTCCAATCCCTTCATCTTTCTTATCATGTCTCAGTCTTTTGTCTTTACAACCCTTTGGAGAGATACCAGTTGCATGTTTTTAATGCCATGGTTGAGTATAAACTGAAGATCTCTGTATTCCACTATGCAATCTAGAAATCTGCATTCAGTTTACAGGAAACCTTGGTTTGTGTCCATGTGTGACACCTCTGCTTTGGTGTGAGGGAGCATCAATGTATAGTCAAGCAATAGAAAAAGAGTGCAAAGGGCATGTGGGTGAAAGTCAGAAAGATTTTGGGGTAAATATAGCAGCAGCGCTCTCGGGATTGAAAGACCCTCTCTGACCGCAACAGAGGAAAATCAACCGTCGAGATGTAAAGAAAAAGAAAGGATAAGAGGTGAAAAGGGCGAAGCCTCACTTTTCAGAGAGAGGGACAGTGCTGCACAGCTCCGAATTCATCCACTTCATTTCCCACCTCTCTAACTCTTCATCCTCCCTCACCTGCTATATATCTCCTCTCTTCTCCGTCACTCCTCCTCATTCGTCCATGCCTTCCTCTCACCCAGGGACAGTCTGGCAGTTTGTGGGTAAAGGGGGGACGAGACTAAAAAATAGAGGCTGTGAAAGAGGACGTAAGAATGAATGGAAGTTTGAAGGACAAAAAGGAAAAAGAGGGTTTATGCGTAGATGGACAGGTAAGATGCAACACTCACATTAATAGTGTCTAAATGAGGTAATTTCACAGAGGACTTCAAGGATTAAATTAAAGCAAAATAGTTTGCTTGTCAGCTTCTTCTCAGGATGTGTTTGGTGTAAAATTTTGATGCCCTGAACTTGTTTGGTCAGTTTTGTTCTGCTGGGTTTTGATTTATTTTTTTTCGCAG
Organism: Notolabrus celidotus; assembly: GCF_009762535.1. Taxonomy (NCBI): domain Eukaryota; kingdom Metazoa; phylum Chordata; class Actinopteri; order Labriformes; family Labridae; genus Notolabrus; species Notolabrus celidotus. The sequence goes on from NC_048291.1 coordinate 22,496,043, forward strand.
GATGGCCTTTGGAAGATGCCAGATCTCATTTCTTCAGGTTGATGTTTGAACTCACTTGTCAGACAGTCTTATCGGTCTGTTAAAGGCAGAGGAAATGGGTTTGAGGCTCAGGTGAAAGCAGACAGGAGCTGCGGTGTCATAAGACCTATTTTTGGTGGCCAGAGGTCTGTGTCTGTTTGGATTTTTTTTTGCTTCATCACTGTAAAGCCAGAGTCCTGCCTGTACTCCGTGTCGTTCTTGGAAAGGTTGACATGGATCAGGCAGAAAACGGAACGAAAATTTCATTTTGTGTAATGAAGGACTGAGTTCTCCAACTGTTACAGCAATGAGATTCTTTTCGAAGTTTTAAAGTGCTGTGAAGGCCGTTGGGGGCAATCAAAGCAGCTGATTAAACTTAATGCAGCCAAAGAACACTGCCACAAGCCATGTTAATGTTCAGCTGTGCATTCGCTCCACAGTGAGCCAGGAATGTCTCAGATCAGACTTAGCATTGCCAAGGCGGTCAGTAAGAAGTATCACACGTGCATTTGGTGGTTGTGATTTATAACTGCCCATCATAGCGCTTAGGAGCATCTTTATAAGCCCATTAGAGTGCTACCAGTTCCACTGCTCGGCTAAACCGTAAAGAATAGTATAGAGCAGAGTCTAGCATAAAAGCTGGTGTTACCCTGCTGGAGAGCAAATGCTTACCACTTATTGCTTTTGTGCAGAGACAGATCATGGTAGATTTATTTCTCCATTGTATACCGCGTATGGTCAGTTGTGGTTTATGTCAACACGTCTGTCTTTGTTCTGATCGTCTCTGGTGAGGCAAGCCAGAACTGACAGGGTCCTGCAGTGGCTGAGGTGCTGCTACTCTGCATGTTGAAGCGATGCTACACAGCGTTAAAGGAGATTACTGGTAGAGACATAAGCATGGTGTAGGTGTGGATGGTTGTGTGATACAGAACAGGATGTTTTTCTATGGATACATGCTGTTACCGGATGCAGAGTCAATCCAGTACCATTTTGACTGAGACTGGTGTTTCTTGCTGTATCTCCTTTGATATGTTTAAATTCAATCACAGCTAATGTGGGGAATTTTGATTTGTCACCGACACAAAGTGTTTGTAACATGATGAATACTAAATACGACTGAATAAGTCTGTAAGAGTCTGGATGAAAGTCTTTTTAGCGAGTTCAGTCATATTTTTGTCGGACATTATTAATTCATATTTACATCATAGTACATAGTTTCAAGCTGATGTAAGCTACATGAAGACAGTATCAAAGAAAAGAAGCAGAGAAATGCTTGTCTGCTCTGATAATCTCTGTAGTTTGAAAACCAGCTGATCTCTGCTGATCTGTTCACCCTTTCTTCTCAGAGGACAATACTGAAAGCAGAAGACAGGTGGACTGTGCCAGGTCATATCATCATGTGCCCGTCGGATATTTATCTAACATGCGAGAGGACACAGCCTCGACTGAACCACATTATACCCTTGTCTTTGTCAAGTACGGATCAGTTCACAGACAACAATAGTTCTAAGTGGAAATGATCGTCTCTTTTCAAATCCACAGCCCATGCAATCATGTGTGGATCTCAGTATGTGTGTAGTCAGTATTTTGTACCCATGCACCTGCTTATTCCCCAGGTTTGTATCACACAAAGCCACATGAAGCTGCCTTGTGATTGGCTGATGATGATGCAATGTTTTATGGCAGACGAGCTGCGTGTTATGTGGGCATTTCCGAAGTAATTGACCTGCTGGAGAAGCGTCTGCCACAGTTGTTCTGATTTATAACCAAAGTGTGCCGAACAAAATACTAACATGTCACACAGATTCCACTGGGGAACAACCTTGCATGCATTAATGGGGCTGAGCTCATGATAATTGTGAGATAGGAAAATGCCAGACGTCTCTGGCAAGCTGGTCCTTATGTTGTGTTTGCTTCATGCAGTGTCCTTGTCACAGCAAGTTGTAAAAGCTTACATATGTGCACCCGCATGCATGTGTGCAAATATGTACTCCGCTTTATAGCACAGAGGGCTGGAGATAGACTGCAACATTTGGGCTGTTTAGGAGTAAAGTAATCGAGGCGTGCTTCAATGACACATAATTGTTTCCTGATAAAAGATCAGTGCAGAGTGGGACTGTATTTACATTCATTCAAGAGGCTTTGCATTTTTACAAGTTTGTTCTTGGAGGGAAACCCTTTTAAATTTGACATTGCAAGATCCAGATCAAATTCTTTGTGAATGGTTGGTGCTTTTACTCCAGCAGCTCATGGTCAATAATTATGAGGCTCTCTCAGAGGCAGTTGTAAGCACATTAGTTAGCTCTCAAGGTCTTAATGATGCAAGAGTTTAAATATTACATACATTTATCAGAGGTCCTGTTTTCATTCCACCATCAGGTGCAGGGAAGAGTTCGCTATCTGTGCATAATAAGAGCCATCCTTGTAAAGTCTTGTGTAATGACAAAAGAGGAGGAGTTTTCAATTATTTAATACAGTAAGGCAGTATTTCAGTCTTTGATGGAATGAAGAGTAAATCCTGCTCTAGTTTATTAAAGTTTGACCTTTTCTGTAAAAACAGAAGAAGAAAATATGTAGCTTCTTCGCTGCTTGAACAACCTTTAGTCTCTGTAGCACAATAATCGTTGTGTTAAATGTTAAAGTCAACATGTTGCACTATGATAAAATACTCCTTCAAATATCAAGGTATAACCGAGAAAAAACATACATGCATATAATACGATATTCACTAAGACTTAGTATTTATTAATGACTGCTTCTGCAGCTTTAAGTGTCTTGATGGAAGTAGATTCTGTGTCTCTGTTATAGCTTTGCCAAATGTAGTGATAGAAGTGAGAGAACTTGATTTTGGTCACATTTTACCAATCAACTTTAAAACTATTATTCTGTCATGTCTTGATTTGATTCACTGTTTTAATTAACTTTTATTTAGTCACAAGGGGCCACAGTCATCCTTATTGTGAAAACACTGAGGTGTTCAGTTTTGGTTGGGTGTTCAGGGACATTATGGTATTGATTAGGGATTGGAGCCAGAGTCTGTGCAGTATGGATTGGCTGGTGTAGCCACAGCATTGTCATTCCTCTCTTTCCACTAACCAAAACACATATGTAGATACCAATGAAACAACAAAGGTCCCTCAGGCTGGTACACTTTACAGCATTACAGCTTCTTGTGTCAGTTTGCAGTGAGCTATATTGCTATTTGGGTGCACAAAGCTCTATAAGAGTCAACAGGGCGGTTAATCACGGCATTGTCCGCCTTTTTGATGGCATCGGATTATTAATTGAAGATAAACTTCTCAAAGAAAATACAAACTGGATATGACAAAGCATGATGAGAACTAACTGTAACCAGTGCTTCAAGTGAAACATAAATACAGGTACTCCCTTTTTTCACATGTTGGTGTATGCATCAGTGTTTCATTCCTCTCCTTCCTACATGATGTATAATCCTCTCTATAATAATGTCACCCAACTTTTCTTCTTGTGGAGGGCTTTTGTTTGCATGAACATAACATTTGTCAAGAGTGTGAGCTTTTTTATCACTGTGGAGGTTATTGTTTATGATATAATGCTGTCTATAACAATCAGGTACAATCACTTCCTGTAGTTTTTCCATCTTCTTCTCAGGCTCATCTTAAGGTGGAGTAGCTTGTGGTTTAAAGTGGCTATAAATGGCTCCATAGCAGCTTGTAGAACTGATCCCAGAGTTACTACATTGTGGTCCAGGAGGCCAACATTACTCTATTATCCTGCTGCATTTTCTCACAGTCTCCAGTCAGTCTATGGTGACCTGAAGTATTAGTGCGGTAATGTGCTGTTTGAAAAGCTCCGGCCTTGTAGTCGTAAAACAACCTGTCTGTGTTAAGATGGCTGTAGTGAGACATAAAAAAGTGGACCCTAAATCAAAGTAGTTTTGTGCTGACATCGAGAGGTGCTAGTAGTGACTGCTATAGCAAGAACTCAGCAAGGTCCTAGTTTGGAATTGTAGTTGAAAATGTCATAACCTACACACTTGCTAAAACATGTCTGTAACAAACGACTGTGTTGCAGAGTTCCTCGGCCCAATGACCACACCAGAGTCCACTGTGAGCTCTCCTTTATTTTACAAACACAAAACTACTTCTATTGCTTTAAGAAACGATAACTCAGAAGCTGCATGGCAGGAGACTGCTCTTGCTCCTGTGGCTCTTCTCTCCTCTCTCTGACAGGTCCAGCATGCTACTGCAGGGAAAAAAGGGGAGCAATCAACAAACAGTCTTCACCTGTGTTAATTACCCTTGCACTGCTCCAACAAACATCTCTCCCCTGCAGCTGAGCCCATGCACCATGCCCCACCACCACATAGGCTGTTTTCGGGAATGGCCTACTATACTAGCAGTATGTGCTGGTTTGGCCAAAATTCAGTATGTAGTAAGTAGTATGTGAAAAAGAGCAAAATCTGCAGTATACCAAAACTCCTCGGATGTCGTACTGATTCAGGAAAATTTCACAGTATGCATCGGACCAGTCTGCCTCGGATACTGTTTCCCACAATGCACAGCGCTCGTTCTGCTTTTTCTTTGCTCTTCTTTTTTTGACGGGGGGAACTCAGTTTTTAGGTACTGGGAAAAATATTAAATTCCATATAAACCACTTCCTAACTTTTTAAATCACAAGTGGATGCTAACGAAGCAGTTTCACTATCAGCTTGGCCCTTTTTTACTTCAGCTTTACGAAACCGGAAATTCAGTGACGTCTGGCCCAGCGTTATACAACACAGATCAAACAGAACAGTCATACTACATAGCAAACGCAGTATGTAGTAGGCAGTACCTACTGTCTACTACATTAGTAGGTAGTATGTCGCAGGCCATTTAAAAAAAGCCATAGTCTGCGTTTAAAGGCTGCAAAAATTCTACATTTCTGTTTTTGGCTATTTATTATTCAAATGTATTGTTAAAATATCCTTCTGGTAATGACACTATTTGGAAGGTGGCATCTGTTTTTCTGCTTTCCTAGCAGTCAGTGAAGCAGGCAATTTGTGAAAAACGAAGAAATAATGAGTTGAATATTTAAATATGGCAGGCAAAGGGCATTTGATTGACTTCAGAATATATTTTTTTATTTGCTTGGATTGTCAGTCACTGTTTTTTCCTTTTCATCTTTGAAAAACTCATCAGTTTTTCTATAGACATGTAAATGAAACTGCACCAGTTAATTAAAAAACGGTTTCATTTTCACCAGGGTGTTAGCTCGAGTAGATAATGGAACCGTTTTTATTTTTCAAAGTTATAACTAGGTGCCCCTAAGGCCCAACGAGCCTGTGGCTGTCAATTCTTTCAGCACTGTCTGAAACAAAATGAGTGAGCGTTTTCATTCTGAAATACAGTGTCTTTGGCAGATTAATTAATCACTTGTATTAATCCTTAGGTTTGTAATTGTAAAACTGCTGTGTGGTTTTTAAAGTGTGCATATGAATGCTTTTCCTTCTTACGTTTCATTTAGTGGTAATATTAAATACATGATGTTTCAGCCCCTCGAGTCAGTCCTGCCGTACGAACGAAGCCTCTGAACCGAAACATAACCTCTCTGTCTGTTGTTTTTTGTCTTTTTCCGGTCACTGTCTTTATAAGCCATGTCTCAGTCATCTATTATTTAGCTTCATCCAGGTTAAAAGAAAAGTTTGATGTTTTGTTCCCTTGTTCTTATTGTTTCTCCCAGTCTAGTGTCTGCACAGTACATTTAAAGCACTATATTCTCATCTGAGTGCAGAAGAACATAAAACAAATGTAACTTTTTCCTGAAGGTTTTTTTTATTTTTATATTAGTGCATCCATTCCTCATAGCTCAGCATTTTCACCTCCAAAATCAAGTAGTGTTATATTCCTGTGGAACAAAGAGATCTGGCATCCATTTGAGTCTCACCTGGTGTTTTGTCTTACCTGAAATAGCAGCATGCATACACTCTGTTTTTAAAATTCAGTAGAAATGGGGCGTACAGTGTCACATTCAAATACATGTGCTTCCTTCCAGTGCACACACCAGCAGCAGTCTAAACATAGGACATGCAGATCATGTTGCGCCGTTCTCCTCACCGCAAAGGATGTATTTTATAACATAGGCATGATTTTGTGGGTAATATTAAACATTAGAAAAGCGGGTTAATGCTAACAGGGGTTCAGAGAAAGTTGAGCTGAATCAATTATGAATTTGTCAAATACTGTAGTGTCTCAAGGAGCCTTAGTTAGCTCACATCTGGGCTAAGGACTTGTCTCTGGCACCCATATCATTTCTCAAAGGGTGCTGAACCTAGAAGCAACACACAGACCTGACAGAGGGAAGCAGGTGTTCCCTAAACTACTTCTGAGGAAAGAGAGGAAGGAATAAAGGAGGCGAGTTAGAGGAAATAAAGATGGTGGTGGTGTTAGTGCAGCGCTAGAAAGAGCAGTAATAGTCTTCTTTCTTCTCACACAGACCATTTCCTCCTACGTTCTCCTCCCATCACTTCTGATTTTCATTCCAAGATGCTCAGGCAGGAATACAAAGCAGGCAGCGCAGGCTCTGATGATTTTTGGCAGATTAGCCTCCTTCTGCTCCCGACTGGATCCAAATATCCCTCATCTCATTCTGGTCTCGGTCTCAGAAGACTCCTTTTCCATCTTCCCTTTTCGTCCTTCCTCTTCCTGAGACTCTCAAGGTTCAGGGTAAAGGTTGATTTATCAAACTGTAACGAGAGATATCAAATAACTTTGCGAATTAAAACATGAAATATGCCTGCGCTGCCTCAGGGCTCAGCTGCAATTTAGGTTTCCATCAGTGCTCCCAGTCAACATTTAAACCGTCATCATATTCACTGACAGTTGTGTACCAGTCTCAATCTCTTCAATAACCCATTCATTTCAGTCTGCACATCCTCGTGGGTGTAGTCTCCATCATACAAATGCAAGTCTCTGCAGCAAGAAGGGCTGTGCTCTGCTGCAACCTTGTGGATCACTTTTCCATTTCCTCATAATTTTACCCACTAGGAGCTCCCTTCTGACAGGGAAAGCAATTCCAACATTATCGCCCACTAATAATCATGTAATGACTTATAACCGGCTTGGAAGCAGATACAGGCTGGCATTATCCGGTAGTCCAGCCTAGCTTCAAAGATGGATTTTTGCACTAACTGGAACCACTTCCTTGCATGTGAAATTCATGCATGAGCCCAAACCCACTGCCATAAACTATTAGGAGAGCAAGGTATGAAAAGGTCAGCACTGTTTTCCCCTGACACAGTCCTGTATCCCTGTGGTGTATCTGGTGCAGTGCATGTTGTGCGTCTCCTGATCGATTACCTGCATGGCATCCATCTCCTCAGTACAAGGCATTAATGTGGAAGCAGGGCCTCTAACATAGCACACAGCATTGGCAGGTTTGAAACATCGCCTGTGAGCAACAGAATTACTTGACAGGAAGGAGAGATATGACCGCTGTGCTGAGATTTTCTGAGATTATGAGCAGAGAAAGTGTAAAGATGGACTGGTTTTCTGACTGTGCTGAGCAGTGAGTGAGAGAGAGAGAGTAGGAGGCAGGGAAATGGCAGTGCTGGAACAAAACTGTCTGCCTTGTTATTGTTGTCGAGAGTCACTCAGTGGTCATAATTTCAGCAGCAAGGAGTTGCCGTCTAATGTTTGACCTTGTTCAATAACTGGAGCTCTGTTGAGGACTGTACACAGAGGTAATCACTGCCAAAGCCGGGGCTCTGCATGCAGGTTATAACAAGGATGTTGAAGGTTGCCATGATGTGGACATTTTGCTCTGTTTTATAGTATATTTTACGACCCCCGCTTATGACTATTTTATTGCAGATTATTTTGTTGTTCACATTTTGATCCAAAGCCCAAAATGATTTGATTTACAGCCATATCACACAGAGCAACGCAGCACATTGTAGAATATGACCAGAATGGGACCAGAAAGTATATATCACCTAATCTTCATGCTGTACAAAATTGTAACCAAATAACCTTCCTGATGTGCACGTGTTGCGTTGGTGACTTAATTGGAGCCAGTCTGCACAGTCGGGGCCTGCTGTTCGAGCCTGGGAATGACATCTTGCCCTTTATGCCGATCAAAACATTTAAAATCCACCAACAACAGCAGAATAGCTTGAGTCTGATTGAAGATGATACTTTTGATTATGCAAAGCTCAACGACTCGTTACATTTTTCTCACTGTTTCTCCTCAACACTGCTGCAGGAGATGAATTTGTTAACAGAACTGTTAATCATGGTGTTACATCCTTTTTTTTAACGCATTAAATAACTGATTAAAACTCAAGTTCTTAGGAAAATTAACATAAAATCAGCATGATGAGAGCTAACGTTTGACCAGTGTCCCATCTGTGGATATGGAGGAGGCAGGGTTTATGACTTATACTGCAGAGGAAGCTCCAATTGTTTGGCTGCACTTTTAGGAAACTGTCATACTATTCGTGTTTTAAACAGTCTATTGGTATGACTAAACAAACCTGATCTACAACATTCAAACAGTAAAATCTACCCTGAATTGTACACTGTGTTTTTGTTGAAGCTGTTGTGTAATATGTTGGTTCAACCTAACAATTTTAAGATGTAAGGTGCTGTTGAACCATGTTGAGTTAAATGGTGTTTCCATCACATATTATTTTTGATATAAATTTGCCAAAAAAACATATCAACACCTCTGAGCATTAAGCTTCATCAGGGCAGGATTTGCCAAAGGATGTCTTTGCTTTAGATCCATGCAGATCAAACGCAAGCAACTATTCCCCTGGTGCTGTAGACATTCATGCATAAAAAATCGAACAAACACCAACAAATGTAATCACTTGGAAATCAATGCATGCATGCACTGACAGACATTTGACAATTAGAAAAACCCCTCCGCTCACCGAGCCCTACATTCCTCTCACAGTTACTAGGAAACAAGAGGCTCACAGAGGAGCTTGTTGAGGCTGTGGAGGTGCAGCGAGGAAGCAGACCAGCAGCAAGCGGGGTAACGTGATTATCAGAATTGAGGCTCTAGGGTTAAACGCTTTATAAATCTTGGATGCTGTATACATTAAATCTCTGTCATCGCATTTGTTGGCTTTACTACACTGACACCTGTGCGCACACTGCACTCTCCTTGCACTCGGTGCCCATAAATACACATCATACATACACATCAGCTCAAACCGGCCTGATCCCCTTCTCACTTTTGCACATCTCAGCAGTCATTCCGTGCGTCCCCATGTCTCCTAAAAACACACACATGCACACATTCACATTCACACTGATAAACAGTTCATTAATCTCATTGTGCATGCAGACAGTATTAACCTGCAATACATCAAGCACCTGATCTTCCAGCAGGTGTTTAAAAACAACCCGACCTTACAATCTCTGCATCGGCTGGTGCACGCCCATGTGTATGCTGATATGCTTAATGCATGTGTATTTGCCTGCTGTTAGTTTGTTTTTGTGTTGGTAGTTGTAGTGCAAGATGGTAGTGTTTCCTCAGCTCTATTATTCCCCCACTCTGTAGAGAGATGGGTGTGGCAGCATTACTCCTGCCTGTTTCTTTGCTTTGGCAGATGTGTTTTTGTTTGGCCTGGAACTGGATGCTGGCTATTTGTCCAGTGTTGCAGCTTTCTCCCCTTCCTCACACTTCATCTTGGCACACCAGGGTGCCAAGTGCCATCACGGTAAAATATCAGCTCCACCTTCTAGATGGCAGCAGCAGTGTTGTGCTGATTGCTGCAGAGCTGCAGTGAGGAGCTCCAGGGTTTGGCAGGTGGATTTAACCAGCCCATCCCCTCCCTCCTACTGCCAAACAGCTGGTATGAAGTTGGAGGAGTACACACAGATGGGTTGCTGCCTGTCATTCAGACCTCTATTATATTTGTTCATTGAGCTTAATATCACAAGGAGTGGATGTGGGATTATGAGATTACAGACACCTGGTCAAAGGCTTTTTTAAGGCCTGTCCCTCCTTTATAAAATCGTGTTGTTTGTTATTACTACATCCAATTGAGGTGCTCAATTAATCTATCCAAAGAGGAATATAATCTATTAATGAAGGTTAAGGGCCTTCTGTTCTGCAGATTGGCTGCTTTTGGTTGTCTTAAGATCTAATGATGTGCGCATTAAGTCGACTAGACAATTGAATGTCACCTCACCAGCTTCACACGTCAGTTAAACGCTTTATGAATATTTTTTATTCCTGTGGGTCCAAAATGCCAGTCATATGCCGTCTATTCTGGAGCAGCCTCTCGCCACTAGCTAAATGCCACTGTCAGAATGCTTTAACACCTGGATGTATAGAAGTACAGATGACAGATGGCGTTTCATAGCGTGGCATAGTTTGGCAGTATTTTGATCTAGAGAAAGATAAAGATGTATGTAGGCTGGTGACTTATAACCACTCCATTCACTGGAGCAATGAGTAACTAGTAGGGATGCAACAAAACGGTTGTCCCATGGTATAATACATACATTATTTTTTGGTTATGGTTACTGGTTATGGTTTATTAATGTAAAATTACAGTTTCAAATGTTTCTGTTGACATTAGTTTAAGATGAGGATCTAAACTGTCCACTAAAAACATGTTATGTCATAATTACAGGAAGGACAGCGCTTCCTGGTGTGTTTAAAGCTAAAACACGGACCATAACCTGGTCCTGACCTAGTTAGCTCAAGGGGCAACCTCCGGTCTCAAACTATGAAGCCCATGCGGAAGTGTTAGAAACTGTAGTTCCTCGAAAATCCGCTTGAGGCTGGCTGCAGAAACACCAGAAACAACATAGACACCAATTCAAAAAAGACAATGTTTACAGCAGAAATAAACATGTTTACAGCCTGGTTCAATAAATGGCTCGGGTCTACGCAGCTAATTTATCTATCGGCACACACTGTACAGGGGGTGAATCTTTTTCTAACGCAACGGATCAGAAGATATTAAGATTACGAGTTTTTGCCCAAATAAGGACACTACTGACTTGACTCCCGGAAGGGAACACATAGCTGTTGGCTAGGAGGCTCAAACTCCGCCCCTTTAAGTCACACTCTGCCTGTTTGAGTTCCGCATTTCCAATATGGCTGCCGCCGTCGATTGGCTTCCAAACAGCGCTCAGGAACAGATGGGTGACGTCACGGATACTACGTCCATATTTTGTACAGTCTATGGGTTAGCTTTACTACGTGAGTTAGCATTTCTGATATAGCCAGGCTAAAAGAGAGCCAGATTTGTACCACTGAAAACGTTGACATTTGAAGTACACCCTAAACCCTTTTCTGTAGAATTTGCATTTTTTGCCACATTCAGGCTGAATGCTAATGGTGCAAATCTGTGCTTTCAGTGTTCTGTGCTATACTCTGCCATTCATTGGATTTGCATGCAGTGACTCCGCCTACAGCAACATCAAAGCACACCCTGTATTTGTCAGTCCCCAACTTTACAGTGTAGAGATTGTGTATTTACACACTGCAGGAGTTTCTTCATCCCAGCGCAGACTCACAGGCACACATAAGGATATTTCAGAGACAATTATAATGTGAAATTACAGCACTTCACAAGAGCCCATTGAAGCGTTGATGCCTTACCAAGCAGTTCAATATCATATTGAGAATGGTGGGATAGATGTTGGTTGGAATTTACTTCTTTAATGAAGACATCGAGTTTCACAGCTGTGGGAGAAAATGCCAGGAAAAGGTTGCTGAATCCACTGTGAGCTGACACTTATTGCTTTGTGTCATCCCAGTGTTGTCTCTGAAATTGCACAACTGCTTACTTTGTGTCTTTCTCACCGTCTGTGATGTGATGTGCAAAGTGCAACTTGAGAATATCGAATCACATTTCAACACAGTTTGAAATGTTGCTTGAAGGGATGATTATGTGCATTCATATCAGCTCCACCTTCTGTATATGCATACGTGTTGAGGTTAATGTTTACATGTCTGTGTTTACATTGCAATGAATAACATGAACACATTTCAGGTAGCAGATATGTGCATGTAAACACAGTAAGCACATCTGCTAATGTAATTTTTTAAAGAGAATGGAGCCCTCAGGGGACATTAGATGGGATGTGGTTAGTGAATGTTGAGTCCAGAATAAATTGTAAAATGTGTTGTAACTCACTTGGCTATCACTGACCGTCTTGTTGTTTGTCACAGCATAATGCTACAGGCAACCGATGTCGAGCACGGCGACGAAACTGTGAGGACACAAAGTTGTTTTGCTTTTGTGGTTTTGCATCTCCAATGAGCATGAGCCCCCTGACAGAATGCAGAGGCAGAGTGGAGGATCTCTGTTTAAAGTTGATCCTGGCTGCATTAATAGTCTGTTCTGGTTTGTGTGTCAGTACGATAACTACAAACAGTTGTTGCACAGCATGCAGATGAGGTTTTGTTGGGGAGAGGTCTTACCTTGTGTAGAGAGCTGTTTTTCCTCCTTCCCCGTTAAGTTATATTCAATATCTCTAACATTTGGACAGTTCGGCAGACCAAACAAAACACTTTGTGGCATTGCATTAACCTTTTAAAAACTGTGATATGCCTTTATCAATATTTTAACATGTTTTTTTAGCGAAAGTAGTTCAGCTAAAATAGTTGAACTAACAAGCAGTGAGAGTGTCTATTGCAATTTTGTTGGAGACATCTTCAGACCTTTTGTCCTTCCACAAACTCCAAAATCATTTCATTCACAGTCAAATGGAGACTTTGAGGCATTTTTTGACCTGGAGAATCAATTTTCTGCTAATCCACTCGGTAGTGAAAGCTCTTGCATTTTCATTCTCTATCTGTGCAGAATAGTGTCGCAACATTTTCTGGTGTTAGTGATTTTTTTGGGTGTGTATGCGTGAGCAAGCGTGCTTGTGTATTTGTGTGTCTGTCTTCTTCTTTTGTTGATGATGATAGCAGACTGTGTGTGAATGATTCATAGCTGAATACTAATGAGACAAGCTGCAGATGTCTTGGAAAAGCCAAGCTGTGCCCTTTAGGTGTCACTCAGCCCTCTGGGACCGTTGGTCACCTGTTCATCTCTTGCTCGTGGATATGACTACCTAAAGCGTTGTGGAAAATGCCAACCGATTTAGCGAGTTCCTCATTTATTTTCAGTTTGGACTAAAAGCAACCTTTCTTACTTCGTATGTTGTTATGGGACTACTGACACTTGAGCTATGCCTGATTAAAGACAACTTGAAAAGCCAGATTGAAATAGATTAACCGTGTCTACAGAGGCTCTACAATAGATGGGTTGTCTGGGAAGAGTACAAGAAGATCTAACAGAGGAAGGTCATGGGTAGAAAGAATATGAGCATCATGCAGCGGAGGGAGGGTAGGGAGCTGTCTGATAACAATAGGGAGCAGCGTTGCCTTCAAAATGTGCCTCATCGCTGTCTTCCCCTCCTCATCGCCTCCTGTGCTCTCTCTCCTTCTTTTTCTTGTTTCGTCTTCACGCTCGAATATACCTGATGCTGCCTGGGCATAGCATGAGTCGGTATTGATTTCTTTTTCCTCTGCTCTGTAGGTGGGTGTTTGACGCAGGAGTTCAGGGACACACGGGGCTTTGTTGTGGCCCCTTTGTTCCTTTTCCATGTCCTCAGTCTGTTCCAGCCTATCCAAGCCTCACAAAAAAAGGCTGTCTTTCTCCACATGCCCCACACCTGATGGGGCGTCCTCTGAATGCTGGCCCTACTGGTGTCACAGTGTGGAGCCCCAACAGGAAAAAAAACAGAGCAGCAGGGTTCACTAAATTCACAGCACTACTTCTAAATGCTGAAGAAAATATCTCAGTGATTGAATGCAGAGCACCTTGGAAATTCATGTATATTAAACAGTTAGTGGAAAATCCATTGGTGGACTAATAGAGTTTATAATGGCTGTTGATACAGTCGCTTGATTTGAGATTGGAGCCAAGAGAAACTATAATGTGCTATTTACTGCTTTAAGCTAGGATCAGTAATCGCCATGTGTTCAGAGCTGTAAGATAGAGGCCTCAGGTAGTTATCATGAACAGCATGTACAAGCAGGAACCACATATACACAGGTTCAAAAACAGTAGTGTTATATTTTTGGAAATCACTGTTTATTCGGAAAGGCAGTAACAAGGCGATGCTTCCAGCTCATATCTTAAATCTAAATATCACTTTGAAATATTGCTTTGCTGGTTGGGTGGATAATGTTAGCAGAGCTAGCACCACCAGTCTTGAGTCCACCTTGCATGTTTAACGTCCATATGCCTGTGCTGGTTATGTTTTGCTCTGGTCGTGTGGTTATGCGCCAGTTTAACTAAACACAGACTAAAAACAAAATGATCTCCATTTCTGAATCAAAATACTGACAAACCTTGAACAGATTATCACTCTACTTTGCTGTTTTATATGGTCAGTAGATCATTACAGCATTATAGCAGCAGTATGGCAGGAGTTACACTGCAGCTAGTGATGAAAGGCTATTCTACAACTTTGACACAACATATAACCATCATTTTGGGCCTACAATACGGACAGTATGGATAACTGACTAGTAACCTAGTACCTGGTCTTCTTCCCTATTTCTTGACATAAGGAAATCAAAATACTAACACAGCTCAGATTTAAAGCCACTGTAGCATCCACAATTTCATAATCATCTCTCTGTTCCTCGCCACTAACACCAGAGTCCATTATCTGAATTGTACACGCTTTCTGAGGTAGCAAGCAGAGCCCAATGGATAGGCACACATGGAACATTCGTCCCTGTGGTCCCCACTTCCCTCCACTCTGCTCCACTGCAGCTGAAACAAACCACGCCTATTGTGTAGACCTATCGTTTCCCACCATCACAGGATCACAACGGTATGGAGACGGTTTTATTGTTCCGTCCGTAGGAAATTCAGAATTATGTGAGTACCAGGACCTCAGCAAATATGATCCTGATTTAACATCCACTCTCTTCACATTCTGTCAAATTTCTTAGCTGCACTTCAATTAATATCATCACTCAAGCATCATAATTAATTCCAGGCTGTGTTTAAACCCCGCCGACCACTTCAGAGGAAGCTGCTGGTGCCAGTTCCCATCGCTCTTGCTTAAAATCAGCCAAAGAGCAATCAAAAAACTGTTCTGGGCTGTGACACCTGTGTGCCCTTTCCACAATGAGGGCACATTACTGTCTCTGGAGTTCAAGGGTTGGCTTTTATCCCCTCTCTCTGTGCCTGGAACGGTTGCATATTTCTGTCTCTTTGGTGCCAGATCCTCTGCACCGGCTGGAGCTGCCTGAGTCTCTCTTTGCACCTGTGTCTCATTCACAAAGAGTGACGTCTGCTTTTCCACTGTCATTATCCTAATCATCATATTATGCATCCTCCTCTGACACATAATCGCTTTAATTGAACTGGAGCTATAAAAGGCAATTTTTTGGTGGATTGAAATTGAGAGAGGCATTTGGAAGAATTGCTCTGAAAATCCTCTGTTTCCTCTCAAATATGTGAATACATTTAGAGGTTATGTCTCTGCGCTTGTGTTTGAATATTTTCTCTGGGATTTGGAAAGTAATTGTCTGTCTCTCTTTAGATTTGACAGCTGACTTTTGTTGGAGCCATTTCATGCGTATTTCATATAGCATCAGAAAAACCAAGGTTGCTTCAGCGCTCCTTTCTCGGTAACTCATCAGCTGTCACTTGCTTCTGGAAATCAAATTCCCTACATGCTATATCATGTCTCATGACAGAAACACATGTGTTATAAATCAAGCCAAGCAGTCCCTTTACTTCAGTCCCATCCGGTCGGTTTAAAGCTCTTTGACTGCAGTGTTTTTCAACATTTTCTGTTCATCCTGACCCTGGAAGTAAAGTAGGTTTGTGGTTACATTACAGCTACATCACTCTGCATTATCGACCCGCAGTCTCTCTTATTATAGAACAGACAAGAATGTGCTATTGTAACCAAGACACGCTGAGAAGGACTCTCTGTGCTTCTCTGTGGTTCTATTATGTGATTGCAGGATGTAATTAAATCTTAAGATTGCTTTTCAGTGTTTACTTTTCACAAATCAGTTTTCGTCTTTTAAAATCTTACAGAAAGAGCTAGACTAGCTAGATTCAAGAAAACTAATTGTAAAGTATAATGTAGCATTTCTGAATGGTAAAGAAAAGGCTGAAAAAGCTGCTTGTCACAATCATCTCAGATTTTACATCAACAAAAGCAAAGACTTATTGTCCCAGTAATTTATTTCATGATTTGCATGTTATCTATGCTCAATGTTAGTCCCTCTCTCAACGCACCAAACACATTGCATAGTGTCTGAACTCTTCAAAGCTGCAGGCCAGCTGCATAGAGACAGATCACTGCACCCTTCACATTGATTCCAAACTCTGCTTTTCTGGTGGCTTTTACCCACAAGAGCCAAAGTGGTCCTCGTTTTCTCAAGAACATTTCCTCTTACGGCAAAGAGAGGTGAATATAGATTTTTACTGTCTGGGGTTCTGGCTGTTCTGAGACCATAAATCTCCTCCTCCTGGCACTTTTTGTCAGTCTAGTGCCCATCGTCTGGTCTGTCCTGCTTCCTCTCCAAGGACTCCGCTTCACAAGGGCAGACGTTTGTGTCATGCTGGAGTCTATCTGCATCAGTCCCCAGGCCTTTTGCTATTAGATTAGCAGATTAGAGAAGCAGTTCATCATAATAAAAAAGTGGGTTTGTCAGGTTATGTGTGTGCATGCTCGACTTTGAGATGATGGGAATATTCTTAAGGAACTCTATTGCATATCACATCATCCCAATATAAAATGATGTTTCGAGCTGCCCCTGAGAGTTGAAACTCAAATCCTTAGTGAAGAGGACCCCAAGCTGACCCACGTCTTGATCATCAAATCTTTGCCCTCTTGTGTTTCAGCTTTGTCATCACACAGATTGGAACCGGGGAGAAACAGAATGGCAGGTTGTAAGTGTTACAAACCTAGTCTCAGCACTCTTCTCATCTTCTCAAGGTTTCTACTAGAGTTGAATTATCTCCTTCTCTCCAAATCAGTCTGACCTGGGGCCTGTTTCACAAAGCAGGTTTAGTCTGTTAACCCTGTAATGAGGGGGACTCCGTTTTCTGTTTCAAAGAGGGAGGTAACTCAAAACCGAGAAAGAGGGGTAACTCAAGCCACTTCAAGAAAGAGAGGTAACTGAACCTAACCCTGGTAGGCAGCAGGTTTTCTTCCCCCTTCATTTCTGCATTCACTCTTTATCACCTGTGTGTTACTAGAGATTCAGCGTTTGTCAAAATAAGTATCCAGGTGCTTTTTCATATTCTGTCAGACAAATTAGCTTAAATAAAACTAGCTGCTCTTTTCGCACATGGTGATATCTATAATACAGGAGCCTATAGATGAAGCTGCATTACCCTGCATGGAGTGAGAGGATTTTTAAACCTTGGTACATTGGTTTGGTTTCACTTAAATGGAATGTTTTTAATGTTATGTTTTTGGGGGCATTTTTGCCTTCATGACAGGACAGCTGAAGAGAGACAGGAAACTTGGGGGGGTAGAGAGTGGGGGAAGACATGCAGCACATGGTCACGGCCGGGAATCGAACAGGCGAGCTCTGTGACAAGGGCTAGAGCCTCTGTATGTGGGGCATATGACCATGAGGCCACAAGCGCCCCTTAGATGAAATGTTTTAATCTGTAAATTAATTTTACAGAGCATAGAACATCTGGTACTTTAAAAAATAAATAAACAGTTTAGTGCTTGACATGTATAACAGACTTGTATGTGTGCATACTCCATCATTCCTCTCACTCCACTCTTTCAACTTCTTCTTCGGCCACTCAACTTCTATTCCATGTTACGCTTGTTAGTGTCCGTAGCACCAAAGCGAGGAGTCATTGATTAGTGACGCAGTGAGTCAGCTTGTCAGGGAAATCTGACTAGATCAGCATTTTCTCCCTCGCTGGAAATATCCATGTTAAGCATGGTGAATGGGTAACTTGATCATACAATTTAGGACAACAATATATTGCTGTATTGATATTCTGTCACAACCTTTTTTTTTTAGATGCCCAGGTTGTGTTTAAAATTGGTTAAAGAAATACAAATCTTTCTTATCAGGTTTAACAATTTAGATGATATGACAGTGAGGTTACTTAGAGAATCAGAAGTTGTGAACTGGAAACTTTTCAAGTCTGTCCATTTGCTTAAAAACTGACTATCAGGAAAAAAAGGCAATAACCACCAAGGATTTTTACTGAATAGAGAAATCTGATTTGCCTGGTAAAATTCTGACTTGTTGACAGCCCTAATGACGTTTACTCATGTAATTTCCTGTGTACAAAAACTGTCTTCACACCACTGGATATAAATGTGTGTAAGTGAGAGGGTTAAACTGAGCATCTCTCTGATGTCACACAAACCGAGGACGATTACAGTGCACATCCTTGTCGGGTTGGAGCAGCTTTGAGTAGGCAATTCTGGTAACACCTTGAGCCTCGAGCGCTGTCTCTGCAATCACGCTCCCATTGAGGGCAGCCTTTCATCTCGGGCCTTTCACTGAAACCTTTCAGACGCAGAAAGAGAAAGATGGAAAGAGTGAGATCAAGGAAGAGAAAGAGTGAGGGGTACGGAGGAGAGGGAAGTGCTTCTGCAGCCCCGAGCGCTCGTCTCCGAGTCCCAACCGTGAATGAGCACGCTGCTGATGATGAAGAGGGCAGATTTTGAAAGAATGTATAGTAGTGTGTGTGAAGAAGAAAACAAGAGTAAGAGATGCCGTTAGTAGGGCTCTTTCATTGTGTATGTTCACAATGCAATATGCTGGCCTCCCTATTAAGGCCTCTGCTATAATTTACCTTCACTATCTCTTCTAAATATAATCATTCATAGTCATTGAGGCATGCTGTTACTTTATGGGGAGAATAGTGTTGTACAGTTTCATTACAGTAGATAACGGTGCAGTACGGTGTATTACAGCACTCAGTCTGCTGTGTCGGTTCTGCTGTGCTGAGCTGAGCACAGCTGTACGGGTACTCTGGATGGATAGAGGCTGTTTGCTGGCGTTGCAGGGGGAGGGGATGTTTGCTCAGGACTACCAGGTGCTCATTTCTGATGGGCGGGCACTCGGCCAGGTGTTGGTGCTGGGACACGCAGATCCTAATGCAGGAGGTAAGCCTGGATCCATTCCACTTCAAACTCAACGCCAATCACTTCCTCTGAAAAAACTGCCTTTGTAAATCGATTGCACTGTTAGAGAAGCCTCGAGCAGTGCCAAGCTCTGCACAGCCTGCAGGACTGAACTACAATGGCTATGTAGAAAAGTGGGTGCTGTTTTTTTTGTTTTTTTTAAATGCCAAAAACTTTCATCTTTCTTTGTTCCCAATCATCAGGATTGTTAGCTTTTGCTTTGTGTAGCATTTATCTAAAACAAACAACTGGCAAGCTTTGTTGCCTCTCATAAATCATTTAGGCCTACTTTGTCTGCCAAGTGAAGCCTGGGAGAACATTTCACACAGCAGTGTGAAAGTGTTTTTTACTTTGAGATTCTCTTAGCTCCTGTATTCATACCCCTATCTGTCTCTGTCATTACACTGAGATTTTATGTGTTTGTGTGTGTGAATGTGTCGTGGTCCTTTTGTGCTACTGAGCTCATTTGATGTCCAGAAGAATAATTTGAGGTTTTAGTAAAGGCGAACGTAGGGGGTTGCTGAAATCTAAGCGGTGATTGATCATTGGGAAAGGAATGGGGAAAGGATGTACAACTTCCTGTTTTTCTCCTTTCGCTTTATAAGCCACTGTCTGCTTCCCTCCTTTTCAAAGGCCAGAATTGTACAGGCAGGGAGGCTAATTAGTCTCCTCCATCCCATTCAAAATGTTCAAAAGACTTTGAAGTGAGTGAGAACTGGCTGGAGAGTCCGTATCTGGTAGGAAAATTAGAAAGCTGGGACTCTTCTTCCACGATCATAATAATAAATGTGAAAACTGTCAAAAGTTCATTGGAAGAAACGACATAACGTCCACCCTGTTTGCATCCATCCTCCTCATAATCAGGGATGATGTCAGACTTTTCAATATGATCAGACATTAGATGTGATTTAGTCCTGCCCACAATGTACTCTCATAGCAAACATCTGCCAGCACTTTTACCACCATACTCTGCATTCACAGAGAAACGTGGTAATGACTTCCACCTCTGCGGCAAGACAATCAAACGCTGTTAATTAGATCTGGCGCTATAGCACTCTCAATCAGGAGAAATTCTCTGCAGCTATAAGCTGTGATGAGAAAAAAGTCTGAATCTGTGTGTGCGTGTCTGTGTGTTTGTGACAGTCCTGATTACACTGCTAAATAGTGATTATGACAATTATTAATCATGATTATCAGGTGGGAGCAGGATTTTGTCCTTCACTGTTAGCAGCTAATAACAATCTTGGATCATTCCAATTCTGTTATGATTCCGTACCGCTGTGGTCCAGGTTTGTGATAATTGTATAAATGGAGGAAATGGAGGTAATCTGAGAAATATTTATGACTTCGCTGCTTACTACTCATTATTCAGCAACTGAAGGAGACTACTGGTAGTGAAATCAAAGCAGTTATTTGAGCCATATATTAAGGTTAAACGACACATTTTATTGTTTGACAAAAGCTCATGTTGGCATTCAAACACTTCATGGCTAAAATTGTTGCATGTTATGATAGGAAATGGGGAACTTGTAACCAAAAGCATAGCAAGACAGTCAATCACAGAGCCCATTGGCTATCATCTGACGACAACATAGAACTTTGGGAGCGATGGCTAACTTTTCAGGACTGTGGTGTAGCTAGCAGTTTGCAACTTCAAGCCAAGACTGTTTTTTCTGTGCCCTTGTTGTGACTGGTGAGTCTCACACAAAGGCGTCACTCAGGCTCACTTCAGCAGTATAATCCAAAAGAAACTCTGATTTTCTTATAATTTACTTGGGTTTTAAGTTTGCTGAAATAACATCATCATGATGTGTGTTATCAAAAAGTACTAAGTCAAGCTTTGTCAGCTCTGTCCTCAAGAGGAGAGGAAAAATGATTTTAAAATACTTGTCTGTGGAGTGGATGTAAGATCAGTTGGTTTTGATTTTGGTTTTGATTCCAGGAAGTCAGGAAATCTTGGTGCTAATTTGCTTTTGTGACACAGTATCAAGCAGATTTGTTGCTAAAGCTAAAATTTAGACTATTGAAAGGTCGCTTGCTTAACCTTTCAAATAAGGCCTAATGACACTTTCACTATCCAATGTCTTTTTAGTAGCAGAGTACGTGACATGCGGTAAAATAATCAGAATGTAACTAACTCCCTACATTTATAAGACCAGGTTTGAAATACCTACCTTAAGTGTGATGTCAGAGTAAGTGATTGCAAATTAAAGATGGTGAATTAGTCTGGAAACAGTTTGTGTAAAAGGATATGAAGAAGAAGGAAGCAGTCTCTCACATTCACCTGAGTAACATGGCTGCCATTCAAATGACATCACTCTCAAAATGAAGCAAAAAACATAACATCCAGATGAATGAAGCAGTGGACTATTTTCCACATCGCAAGTATTCATTTAAAAACAAAAAGATCCCAGTGGAATTACGACAACAAGTGCCTCAAACCCCTGTCGGTTATCATCTGGATGATTGACTGAGAAATTTCCCTCTGTTCGCAACCAAAGTGAAGCAGGGCAGAGCTGAATGGCAGGGTGATATTTTCCTGCATGTGACAGCAGAAAGTGAGAGAAAGATTGGGAGACAGTGGGAGGGATGGCAGGAGTGTGCATGATTGAGATAAGCGACAGATAGATGGGGAGCCAGGCAGAAGTCCTCTCCCACACACTGGGATCCCAGAGAGACCTCCCACTGAAACTGTGAATGCACGCTGCAGTCGCACTGTCACGCAAGGACAAATGAAGGACACAGAGAGGGAGAGAGAAGGGGAGAAAGAGAGAGAGGAAGGGGGGATGGCAAAGAGCATTCAAACTGAATGAGAGAAAGAAAAAGCCTGATAGTTCCCTTAAACATCTTAAACCTGTAATTGTTTACTTCAAAGAAATATTGAATAGTAAACCTAGGAAAGGAAAGAGAGATACTGGGAGCTCAAGTGCTCAGGTGTACTGTGTCTCGCTTGCCCATGTGAATCCTTTACATAGAACGCACTATTAGGAAAAACATTAATATGCCATTAGAACGAACAATGTATGCAATGATAAAGTCCAGCAAAAGATAACAAGTTATATATATTTGGTCAAATCTAATGTGCAGTAATGATGGGAAAGAGGTATAAAAGTCTTAAGTTGTGCATTAACAATCTGCGTTTTTTTTTTAATCTGCCAGATCTTTCATTTTGTAAATGCAACTGTGTGAAGTTAAACACATAAGCTAGACAATGTAGTTTTGGAACATAGTTTGCTGAGTTTGTAAAATATGAGGATAGAATTAGTCGATCCACCAAAGGCAGACCCGTTCTCGTTTGTGGTTGATAACATGTTGCTTACCCTGACCTGTTCATGTGCAGTGTTGCAGCTGCAGTTACGCCAGCATGTCTCTGAATGGTTCATAGAAACGTTAGTGTTATTCCTACTTAATGCCTTTAATTAAACCTTATTTCCTCTATCCTTGCATCTTGACTCTTCTTGACCACGCCCTGAAGAAGAGCCTGTGTGCTCAAAACCAGTTCTCTGTTTATAGTCCCTTTTTTCACAATAAGTGCCTTGATTTAAGAAAGTAATTTTAACTGTATCTCTTTCTCTAGTGAGAGCGCCTTAAGAAAGCCAAGTGTTGCCCCTCCTGAAAAATAAACCAGTCTTTCAAAATAAGCACTTAACACTAGCTTTCATTATAAACTCCTCTCCACATAGTGATGAATGGTGGGATTTGTAACGGCTTATAAAGACAGTTTCGAGTCACTCTGCAGCCCTAGTAAGATAATGTATCATGAAAGAGAGAGAGGACCTTGAGGACAGATTGAATCCTTGTGATAAATTCTTCTCTATACTTGTAATGAAGTTGGACTTTGAGCACATCCTAACATCACAACAACAGATTCAGACATTGAATGAATCTAATATGGATGTCTGGTTTCTGTTCTACATGACACTACTTTTCTTTGCAGTTACATTTTGTTATTAAGACTCCTACAATAAAATGTCAACCTTTTTTATCTCTGTTTGCCGTCTGCTTGTGTTTTCTCAAACCCAAGTGCAACCTTGCTAACCTGAAACAAAGTGTCTCTGCAGTGTTCCTGTGGATCCTTAACTAGTCTGTAAGTTTCATTTTAAAAAGTGTGCAGGTGATAGTACATCATTGCAGTTTCGTTCCAATAAAAGTCACTGTTTCAGATCACAAGTTTTCAGATTTATTTTCAGATTTTTCTCCTTGTCTCTTTTTTTTCTGATCATGAATCTCCCTCTCCTGACACTTTTCTGCTTCACTACCACTGGTGCCCATCACCATGAATTGACTGTTAATTGGTCAGATTATGATGAGATGCTGTACTGTATCGAGGTCACTGCTTAAACAACTCTGTCTCTCGATGTCTACTATTTATAGTATTGCTGCTAGCCTAGCTGTAGGACGAACAATGTTGGTCAGTCATTCTAACAATCTGTAGTTGTATGGAATTTGGTGCAAACAATCAATTTCCTCAGAGGATGATTTCCAGTATTAAACTTTGTTTAACATCTAAGTAAGGAGTATTGATTTGAATTATGTTGGTTATTTGATAATCTATAGTTATCAGCTGGTATAATCCCAAGAGGGTGAGACAAGACCCCTAAATAAGAGGTTTTGACCTATCAAAATCAAGCATTTGACTCAGCCTGATGATGAGTAAGGAAGCTGGGAAACGATGACAAATCAAATACCATCTTAGCTTCTTCACCAGATGTGTTTATGAGTGTAACAGAGCTGTAAATACACTGCATAATTGTGCAGGTTGAGGTCACACTTTACGCTCCAGGGTGACTTTTTTCCAACAAGTTGTAACATAACATTCACAAGAAACAATAAAAAACAATGTGAATATTTCAGCTGCATTTTCCAGACATATGAAAGTTGATCCAGGTCTGACCTCTTTGTTCTGATAATGTTGTACCCTGATCTTTTAGTGAAATTCTTAAATCATTGACAATTTTTTTTTTCGCACATGGTCCATCCCCCCTCATCTTTCCATGCTGCCCCTTTCTGCTTCATCTCTTCTTCATTATTAATCAGATTTGTCCAAAATCTTTATGCGGCAACATTTTGGCCTGGCTATTGGATGTCCTAGGACCGGCAGAGGCATTGGCATTTTTTATCCGGCATCATATTTGACCTCAAACTTTGAGGTTCATTGGCTTTCGTCTGGCACACATATCAGACAGCTACCTAATCATAGAGTCTGACTTTTCTTGCAGTGGCACAGACAGGAGACGCTGGTGAGACAGCACCCTTGAATTTGCTGCCTCCTGCTGACCTCGTCTGGGGGGGTGTGCAGCTCTCCATGTGAAGGATAGGTCCCATTGGTGATGGGCTGAGATATCTCCCATCACCCCACTCACTGTCCTCGTTCTCCTCCCAGAGTGAATCTGGGTCAGACCTTGCGTGACGGACAGCCTGCCATTATCACCACTCAGACACACAAAGGAGAAAAAGGGCACGAGCTGGAAAGTGCGAGGAGGGTAGAGGGGAAGAGGTTGGTTGAGAGGAGGAGGACTGAGTGCTTTCCTCCTATTTTGCCCCTGGCAGGGCAGGGCAATGGGATTGAACGTCCTGCCCCATGGGTGTCCCATCCTGTATCCCTTTGACACATTCACACTCACACATCCCTGAAAGTAGAGGACTCAAAGCATATTAAGATCCCAACACTGAGCCAAGAGTGTGAGTAAGGCAGCAAGTGAGATGTCTGGCTTCTCTTTCGTGTGGTTTTGTTGGTGGAAGCGGGTTTTCCTCAAGGTTTACTAAGTGCAGGATCTCATTTGTTAGATACTCACTGTAATAACCTCGACTTGTAGTGATTCTGCGGTTCACTACACGGGTTCTCATCATGGTGATGTCGAAATGACAAGGGCAGGCAACCCTCCCTCCATCTCTGGACTGTCAACAGATGACAGGGGCTGCTCTCAGACCTTGCTGCGCCTCTCTGTTTTCCTCAGTTCACTTCATCATTTATTCTAGTTTTTGTCATCTGTTGCTTTCATATTTACAAGTCTTCCTTTTGAATCCCTTTTCTTCTTTTTTCTTACACCTCTTACCTCTCTCTCTATTTCCTCTGCTCACTCATTATTAACACTCGGCACACTCTGCATGCTTCCTAATTTTTTCTGCCAGTGACACTGATGTGCAGTCGGGAAGGAGAGACAAACAAAGCAAATGTCAAGCCTTTCCTTTGACCTGAAGATATGGGGGATGATTGTACCTGCTTTAATGTTCCAGGTGAAAACACACACTCTCCGGAAGACACTTCCACACTTCTGAGGATGCCCTAATCACATGCATGAATCTCTTAGGTGTCGGCTCCATGGCAATGGCTCCACTGCAGTAACCGGGGAATCAGATCTCCGGTCTGATATTCAGTCAGGTGAACAGGCCTCTCAAGTTTCAGCACAGTCCCGTGGAGACCAATGGGGTTTTATAGAGACAGATGAGGAATCTCTGCAGCAGAGAGGGGGATTAAACAGGATAGATAGCAGCATTTGATTGGAGTCCATTAAATCTCACTCCCTGAAGGTCTCGATGACCAAAGGATGATGAACCTCGAGAGCCTCTAGAGATTTGCTCGCGTTAAGTGTCACGATCAAAGTAAGTTATGAAAACATGACCTTTATGCAACCTTGGAGTTTTATTAGGATTCACTGTAGGAGAGTCATGATTTCTCGTGCTCTTAGAGAGACAAAATGTCCCAGATTCTGCTCTCAGGTTTAGGAGTTCATTTTTGCCGAACAGGCTGAATGACGGGTTATTTTCTTTGTTGTTGTAGTTTGGATCAGTAACACAAGGTCTGTCATGTAATGTCATCTTGATCAGTGCCTCTCTTAAACAGCACTGACTTATTATGGGTGGTAAAGTTTTACTGCAGTTCCAGGGCGAGGCTCAGGCTGGAAGCAGGGTTCAGGTAAAGGCTGGGGGATCATCTTATAGATTAATGTAATGAACTGGCTGACAGAAACCAGGATTGCTGGTTCTCTACTCACCTGTTAACACAGGGGTTTGATGTGCTGTTCAGGGGTGACAGGCTGGTTGCCCTCAGTTTTTAAAATGTACAAAATAGTTTTGTTTTCTGTCACAACACTTAAAGATTAAAGTTACGATCAATGCACATGAATGTGTTTTTAGCTGAGACAGTAAAAGTTAAGGAAATCCCTGTGAGACACGTCAGATCCAAGAGCCAAAATGATCTCTTAAGAAAAACAAAACCCTACGTATAGCTCTGTGTAATTGTGCAACAGTGTGTGTGTGTGTGTGTGTGTGTGTGTGTGTGTGTGTGTGTGTGTGTGTGTGTGTGTGTGTGTGTGTGTGTGTGTGTGTGTGTGTGTGTGTGTGTGTGTGTGTGTGTGTGTGTGTGTGTGTGTGTGTTTGTGTCTGTGTATAGAGATAACTGTTTCTTCCTTTCATCCACAATAGTAGTGCTCTTCTGAAACCTTGATGTTTAGTGCTTAATTCAACAGAGTGATTTTACTAACAGTACCTTCACTCAGGGTAGCTGCTAATACCGATTTACTGATGTTACACTAATTAATAGATTTTTAATAAATTAAATATCTGTGAAGCAAACGGCATGAAGCTGATCGGAATGATTTGTGAGGAAAACAAGAAACTGGGATTGCTCTTGAGCTTAGGGCAGCCAACCATGACTTAGTGAGTGTAAGTGATGGCAGACAAGGTCATTATTTTTAGGAAGAAAACACTTTCTGAGCCATGTTTAAGCCATTCATAAATAAAGAGGAGATATAATGAAAGGGAAATTAAGAAGGAAGAGATGCATCAGGAATATACGAGCAGATACTAGAGATGTTTGTTTTCGACTTGCCGCAGGGCCAGATTTGCCACCCCAATGATCGGGAGAGGTCATAACCCATTTGTCCAAATTGTGTCCAATCTGGGATCCTAAATATCAAACATGCACCATCAAACATGTTTGATATTTAGGATTCCAGGTCGGACTACCTCTTGTAGGAATAATGGCAATAACCAATGAGAGGAGTAGACTCAGGAGCATCACCAACCGGACGTTGCATACTTTTACAGCTCAGGAACATGACAGCAAATGTAAACATAAATGTACCCTGGGCCTAGCTAAACTTTAAAAAAAGACCAGCTTGTGGCATTATTTACACATACATATACTTTATGTAGTTTTCTTAAATAACCTGTAATTCTGACTCCGCACCACACCTGTTAATGGTCAAGCAGACAGCTTGGAATTATTTTTGTTATGCCTCTGATGTCGTCAGTCGGTGGCTTTGATAATGTGGTGTGAGTTGAAGAAACACTCAGCGCTCTTAAACTAATTTAAGTATTTTCATATCTAGGCATCCAGCAAAGCTTTGACACAAGAGACAAGAACAACACTTACTTTCGGTTTGTGCTTAACATTTTAAATGTGCATTTCTCTTAAGTCATTCCTCAGAGTGTTACCAAACCTCATTCTTGTTCTAAGATTCAGACTGTGTCATGTACACTACATTAATCTTCACATGCTTCTTCTGAATACCCTTTTTAGACGTGAACTCCAACTGATGATCAGTGGAGTTGTGTAACCAATGACTTGAATGTTAATCCTCAACTCCTGTATGTGTATTTGTGTCTTTGTGCACATGCACCAGAGCTAGGATTGGGACTCATAGAAACATTGGTCCACAGGAGACCTTTAATTGTGATTAAATTCACAGTGGTCCTCTACACCAGGGCAGCAGGAACATTTAAATTACTTGACAGCAGTAATAATAATTATATTTGGCTGTGGCTTTAAACCCTGTCTGTTTTATGGGCTGCATGTGTCACTGTAGGAGTAATGGAACAACATAGGATGAACCAGTGAGGTCCATCTCTCTTTAGCCATCAGAGGGCACTGCAGAGAAAAAAAGTACATGATTTTTTGCAGGGGAATATTTTTGTTTTAAGCCTTTTTTGTTGCAACAGCAGCATTGAAACGTGAATTAACTTTTTGTGAGCTCTTAATTGTGAGCGGCACTCTGCCGCAGTGAGGCTATGCAGGCTCCTCTCCCAGATGGCTCTGCTTGCAGCCTGCTAGCAGCTCAAGAGACAGACTGTCCGCCCACACTCATGGCTTTCTGCAACAGCAGACCTGACCTGCCAGTCCACACCAACATACCATACACACTCTATATATTAGTCAGAGATGCTGTATTAGTGGCATTAAGGTTTGTTTCCAAAACGGTGCCTCCCTTTGGTGCATGTGTCTGCATAAATCAGCTTTTACTCCCTAAATACCAACATGTTTTCTTTTAATGACCCATTTCTGATGTTTAAACAGTGCCTTACTGACGACAAGTCCTATTCCTGGAATTATCAAAAATGAAGTGTCTATGTCTTTAACAAAAAGACAGAGTAGAATTGTCTGACAAAGCAAAGGCTATGGTTTGGCATGCCATTGTTAAAGAAGTATGGTTGGAGAGCTCAATATTTTGCAGCTAATTTAATCATAGTTCAAGCTGATGATTAAGGTAATAATTTAAGAGCCTGGATCACCAAACGATGGCACACTTTTTGTGCCTGCTAAACCTGTAAAAAAAACAGCCAAATAGACATCATCTAATTCTCAAAGCAGGCCCAAATGTTTAAATGCACAACAGACTGCACTGCAGAGCACATAGTCACTGTGGGTGGGTTTTGTTTGCATACATTTAAATGAGCTATTATGCATTCATCTGGGGCAAAATAGGTCCATTTCCATTCAAACGAACCTCATTTCAAAAACACCTAATTCACAAACACCAGCGCAAACAGCCACACACATTGAGAGTTGGAGGTATTTGCGCTCCAGCATTTATAAGAGCTAATGTAATGCTTAAACTTTTCAGTGATTGTGACAACAATTCCACCTATGAATAAAATACACATATGATAACTTTGTTAATAATACTGAGACTATTTTCATAATAACCAGGGGTTGAATCAGTCTGGGCTGTTTGTGGCTTGGCCATTACGCACAACTGTTTTTTTGGGTTATTTTTTTGAACAAGCTGCTTTTTGCTAGTTTACTCCAGGAAGAAAAATGGATATAAACTGGGAAATTGATCTGTCATGCCTCTGCTCCACAATAAACTGGTAAGAAGTGCCTCTCTCCATCCATCTCATCATCTGTATGTAGACAGAATTGAGCAATGTCAGGATGAGAGTGAACTATACAGCAAAAGGTGGAGATGCCGACAGCTTATGTAATTGCGAAACAAGAGCAAACTGTATGGACTGGAGCTGCGTTTTTGCGCTTGAATGTCATCAGTGAAATGTGCTGTGTGAATTGAACCTTTAGACAAAGCAGATAGCAGTGAGAAATGATATGCCTTGGTGCTATCAGCAGCTGCAATCCTTTTACCATGAATTCCCCCCTAAGTGTACACAAATAAAACCATTCTGAAACATGTTCTTTTACTTGTTGTTGTTGAACTGTATTTTTTCATAGATTCAAATGTTTCATTTTTATTAATTTTTTTTTGCTTTGAAAGCCAGCATATGTTGTCTTTTGTTTATAAAACTGAGTCATGCTTGGAAGATAAACTGTTGTGGGTGTGTGGATGGCATTGACACAGAGTCAGGAATGAAGAGACCAAATTGCATTTTATCAAGGGCCCCCAAAAGGCCCGGAGCTGGCCTTTTCATCAGAGAGAACCAAGCATAAACCTTTTATTTTC
Organism: Notolabrus celidotus; assembly: GCF_009762535.1. Classification (NCBI taxonomy): domain Eukaryota; kingdom Metazoa; phylum Chordata; class Actinopteri; order Labriformes; family Labridae; genus Notolabrus; species Notolabrus celidotus. Next base: position 22,525,867 of record NC_048291.1, read on the forward strand.
CTGTATTTTTGCCTCTTTAACACCGTGAGATATTTCCCTCCCTATTATCTTGCCCTTTCTCTCCCTCTTTCCCCCTGTGGTAACCTCGATCCTCTCATTTGGTATTTACATTTTAAGATACTGCAGGTCATTACTGCTGATATTTGAACTCTCTGTTTGATACAGATGTCTCTCTAACTGCAGCCAATTACAGAGCCAATCAATGGATTCATTAGTGATACAGTCTCTTGCTTTGCTCATAGATTATCCAAGTCAACATCTGCGCGGACAAAGACTGAACAGAAACTTTACTTTTTACATCACAAAACCCACTTCTGCCGCCTTATTGTCAGCAGAACCTTGTCTTTTTTTCTTACAAGGACGTCTGGATTTGCACTGATAAGCTTGAGCAGAACAGTTAAAAAGCTGCTTGCTGGAGCCGGAAAGCCTCTTATATAGGAAGCACTCGTAATTTGCCACCCTGGAAATATTAATACTATAATGCAGCACATCAATGTCAGGGTGTAGACTAAATCAAGAATGAATGTGTTTAAGTGCAACGTTATAACAGATTAGGAGGTGAATGTAGGGTAACACAGAGGAGAAATTGTAGACGTACAGTATCAGAAACATGGTGGATTCTAACTGCTTCTTTATTCATACCCCCTCTTGATTGGTTAAAATTCCTTTTGTCATAGCAGCAATTTGATGTAGTGGTCCTCTTTCTGGGTGTGATGGCTTCCAAAGTGTAGGGCAGAATGTTAAGATGCAGAGTACCACAAATTAACAGCCGAAAAGAGGGAGTGACAGTGTAGCCGTGACAGTGAAGGAGCCCTCAGTGCAGTACTGCGTGGCCAATAACCGATCGATATGTCACATAGTCCTGTCCAGCCTCCCATTCAAAGAGCCGCCCTACTCCCTTTGAATCTCCTTCAGACCTGACTGAGTCTCTATGTTCTCTGCTGCTGAATGCTAATGTGTCCTCTCTGCCTTCAGGCCTGTGTGCACTCTCCAACAGTCTCTAAAAAGCTGCTTAGGATGTCACAGTACACTGGGCTCCTCTCTTTCCCTCTCCTAAACTTATTGATGCTAATTTGGATGAGAGTGTTTTTAGTTCTTTGTGCCAAAAAATCTACATAATTAATACACATAAATGCATCTTCAGGGTTCTGTGCAGGATTTGTGACAAATATAGATCATTGAAGCGCTCTCAGTAAACAGCAGAGAAGAGCTCTCTCTCATCTGAGCTGCAATAAACGTAGAAGACACAGTGACAGCTCCATCCTCTTTTTGAGCATTTAGTGGGATCCTAGAGAAGGAGAGGACTACCCTGGCCATCGTCATGGAACACAGCGGTCATCAGGGACGGAGGATTGATGGATAGACCTTGAGAGGGCGACTTCACAGAACTGCTGACGTAGTACAGCAGCATGATTAATGTAAAGCTCTGTCTATAATCTGAAGCACAGAACAAAGGTTCACTTGACTTCTTTTGAGTGGGATATTTATGATTTATTTGACCTTATAGGAAACATTAATATTCATTTTGGTTCAAGAAAACGTAAACAGTTTTGTATAAAAGATATAAACCCTGCAAAACTCTGAATTCGTATTCTACATATATCATTTGCAGTGCAAACAGTCTTTAGTCCAACAGTTATTTTTTGTGCCTACTTAAAGAGACTCTGGTGCATAATCAGCTGCTCATTTGTATTTTCTCCATGATTTTCACTTTCTATTAAAGGAATATTTTTTAGATGCTGAAAGTGTTCCTCCATGCAAAAGGAAGCTTGGAACAAACTTTGTGCAGAGACATATGGAGGGAGTGTAAATGAGATGTGCTCATTTTACAAAGTCCTGCTAGTGAAAGTTGGTGAAACTGAAATAAGTAAGCCTTCATTATTTTTAGTACAGTATTCATGATGCAGATGTTTTGTTCGTCAACGTGAAAAAGTTAAATACTGTATTTTAGTAGTAGTAGTAGTAGTAGTAGTAGTAGTAGTGATGTGTTAACAATCATGTATTCATATGCTGCACAATTTCATGACACATCTGTACCTCATGAAGATCTCCAGTTATTTTTTCAATGACAAAGCGAAGGGAGTCAAAGGCTGCGTTCCCTCTCAGTTTCAGATTGATTTATCTAAAAATGCGTCCAGAATCATTTAAAGTACTCTGGCTTTTTATAAATAGCACTAGCACATTCTGTTTTTCCAAATCTGCCGACAGCTGCTGTTTGCTTGCCTCTCGCACTCTGGTTCATGAGGCTAATAAATGCTAATAAACAAAAACAATGACCTTTTTACCCTTGCCTTGGTTCAAGAGTAAGAAGAGACAAGCAGCGTTTGAATGTCTTCTTGTGTGCTGTCGAAGAAGCTCTGGGTTAAATGAAAGGAAAAGCTGTCAGGATTCTCCCACTGAGAGCGCAGTACAAACAGACAGCACTGTGATTCACTTGTGGTCTTACATTGTAGCATTTCATAAAGCTTGGCTCCCAACATGGCTGTGCTGTCTGTTTCGGATTCCTCGTGGACTGATCACATTTAATGTTAATGTAACTCTGCAGCACCGACTCTACACTGATGGAGAAACTCTCCCACACAGCGACAATCAATGACTGACGCACTTTTTGACACCCAGCCCGGGATTGTCAGAAATACAAAAGGTTTGAAGACTCGGTGTCGTCACGGCCTCTCGGTGTGGCTGACTCACTCACTCCTGGTCTGACTCTGGTCGTTTGTCACAAGGTGCAGCGATCGGGGCTGCAAGCTCCTGATCACATAAAACTGAGTTATATCCCTCCCAATAATATTGGATTACTGCAGTGTGGGTCACAGTGCAGTATACAACACCTCAGAGGGGTCCTCTGAGGTGTTGTTGACTGTGCTGTGAGACGAAGGACTGGAACAAAACCTAGATGCTGTCGGGGATGTGGAGGGATAAAAAAACAGATTAGTGGAAATATATAGCAGACGCAAAGTCGTGGAGAGAGGGAATTCCAGAAACAAAAGAAGTGCTGATAGAGGTCTCCCTGACTTTAAATTGTAGCTGAGTTCAAAGGCCATAGCAGGGCGAAGGATTGGTGTTCAGTTTGTGTGAAGAGGTGGGTGTGTGCATTTCAAACATCTCAGTGAAGGTTGTTCAGGGTTACTGATTTTTATTCTTGTGGGTTGCCTCCAGCTGAGGATCAAAGGAGAGCAAAACTCGGGGAACACATCTTGAGCTTCATCTGACTTTGTGTGCTGCTTTCACACTATGTCAGCTCACCATGCATCCAGCATTTCTACATCATCAAACGCCCGGGTGCAGAGTAAAGGTCAGGCTCTTTGGCTGCTGTGGAAGGATAGCAGAACAAATTTGTGTTAGTTTATATTTTGCCACATTGCATAAGAAGGTTGGACAAATAATCTGCGCTTGTCATTTGTTTCAGCATGCACCACTACGTCGCACCACCTCACATCCACTGAATGCATCAGAGAGATTACCTAAACGATACTCAAGTGTCCTTAAATGAGGCAATCTGAACAGCCTTGTCTATCCATTACTATTAGCGTCATGATTAGCTTGCAGCCGTTTACTCAGCAAACCTATCCATCCTCTCTCCCTCACCTCGCCTTGCCTTGCCTCGCCTCACCCTTTCCCCATTGCACTTCTGTCAAACTCTTCTTCTATTTTGTCAGTGTCTGCGTTTTCTAAGACCAGTCCTTATCGGCTCAAAGTTTTCTTCTGGCTTCCTCTTATCTAGCTCGAGGTTGAGAGTTGTACTGTGTGGCCGAGGCGGAGTATAATGAGACATGTGCTTCCTCCTCATCCAGCCTCTCACAGAGCGATAACAGCAGTATCCCTCTCCATGAAACTCTATGAGCTGGACAGGACTGTTTACATGCCATGTCAGAATATGCTCTGACCCAAAAGGTCATGCTTGTTTTCACTGTGCTGTCATCACAGACTCTCTCTGTCTCCTTCACGATTTCTGTTTGCATCATTCCTGGATGTCCCAGTTGAGGACAGCAGCACAGAGGTTGTTGAACCGGAACGAGGCAGCGTTAATTAGGCAGCAGAGTGATCCCGAACGTAGCCCAAAGCTTTACATCAGTCTCCCTCACCTACTGCCACCCTGACAAAACTGCCTTCACTCTGTCTGCAATGTCTGGATTTTACAACCTGACGAAAACAAACCTTGGCAAATGAACGCTTTGAATGAGATGTAGAGCTGGCGTGTACTCTGTACTAGTGTCTACTATGCAAGGAATATAATTGAACTGTGGGGAGATCACATAGACGTGTCAACAGCCTAGCTTTTGACACTGATTTAAAACTGTTTAGATCAATATTCCCACCGTAAACTACATTTCTTAAGAATTTACAGGGGTATATGTCTGGTCTTTTGACAGTGCTCATCAGCAATTCATTTCATAAAGATCCAATCCAATCCATTTCATTTATTTAGCACATTTTAAAAACAACAAGGTTACCAAAGTGCTGCACAACAAATACAAACAGTAGAAATAAATAATAGTAAATTTTAAAATACAGTACATTAAAAGACAAAGAGAGACCAGCATAAACTGTCATGCTGTATTAAAAGCCAGGGAGTAAAAATGAGTTATAAGACGTGATTTAAAAGTATCCAGGTTGGGGGGCATTTTGACTTGGGTGGGTATCTCATTCCACAGTTTAGGAGCTACCACTGAAAAAGCTCAGTCACCCCTCGTCTTTTGTCGGCTTTTTGCTACAAGACGCATCTGATCAGCAGACCTCAGACCTCATAAGATGCACAAATAACAGATAGCCTTTTGAAATATTACACTCGATATTCTGTGAATACAACAGTTTGTTCATTATATAGCGTTTCACAATGTTCCAAAATGAAGACGGTGCAGGGTGACATAGGCAGCAACCAGCTGCACATCAATTTCAAAACAGCAGCATGAGAAGGTTCACACTTAAAGTGAGCCGACGCGGCTCAATCGATTCAGACACAGAAGTACCACTCTGCCTCTCTCTGATCATCTGAAGAGCATGTGTCAGTCGCTGCATCTTAATTGATTCAATAGACAGAAAGTAACAAGAGATCGAATACATCATTGATGGCGGATGGTTAAAAACAAAGTAAAAATGTAAATGATCAGCAAATATATCAGACAGCTGAAAAATACTTCTGCAGCCTGCCCAGGTATCGTCTTTGCATAGCTTTACACTGCCTTTATAAACACTGTAGGGAATTCAGTAGCTATTATCCATCCGGTGAATTTAAATAAATAGACTTTTACGTGATTTTACAGAAAAGTTAGAGGTGAGACTCACAACACAATTACTGAACCTTGCGGCTATCATCTGATAAAGTCGAAGACTTTGGGGGAAAGGATAATGTCTTGCGATGTAGCCAGCAGGTATCTGATTAACGGATGATAACCACACCAACACCTCCTCAGCACAGAAGCGTAGCAGTGACGAACAGCACCTGTTATGTGTTTGAATACAGAAAGCTTTCTTACATTATGTATGATGGGATTACTGCAAAGCTTTAGAAATGCCGGTGTCCAGATTCGTCTGTTTGTCCTCTATCCTATAATATGAAAATGGTACAGCATCTTCCAGGACAAAAGCACTGTAAGCCAGGGAGGAAATGTAAGAGAACAAACTGTCAAGCAGAGGGAAGATGGTGGGGAAGAAAACAATTGGAGAGAGAAAGATAGAAATGAAAAGATGCTGCGCGGCGATAAGGGATGCTGTGTTTAAGAGCTGAGGCATAGGGAGCGAGGCAAGTGGGAGGGAAGGAGAGTCAGGGAGGTGTAGGCATGGTGGGAAGGGCGGAGAGCTGCATAAACATTGGGATGATTAAACGTGATGATGAGTGGCATGGACAGACCCTGTTTTTGAGATGCCTTGCTCCAAAGATAAAAGGAAAGAAGGAGCAATGGTCTCTCTCCTGGGAAACACTCAGAGGAAAGGGAAGAGGAAATGGGGAATAGGAAGAGGGGGCAAACAGGGGGCAAGTAGAGTACTCTAGTAAAACAAGCAGCAAAGAGCTGGACAGGGTGTTAAACAGCTGCAAAGAGACGGACAATATATTGTACTCTATGGTCCATAACCAATTATTGCCTGTAATGGCCAAATCATTTATTTGCTGATAGTGCATAATTGCACGTCAGACAGTTTGAGTAAGGGTAACTGAGCTAATAAATCTCTAAAGATTTACTGCGACCACACAGGCATGCTCTCAAGCAGCAACACACACAGTGGATTATTACTACACAAAAGAAAGGGAACGTTATCGTATCTGCTGGCCCGATCACTATCCTCCCTCTCCTGCAACATTAAGTAGACCTGCAGAGATGCTAATGCATTATGGCACGCCTGTTCTGTACACAAATCAGAATAATTAAAAGGTCAAAGAGGACACAGTAAGCCATTAATATCTCATCTGTATGTATTTGTAGGTGCTAAATTGCTTTGTGGGTAGAGGATACAGCATTTTGTATGCTTGTTGTTTACTTGTCCTTGTGAGGCATTATCGTTCTGTGTTAGCTTAACACACGCTTCCTGTATGTCATTTAAAATCCCACAGGCACCAAAATAGAAAGTGTGAAGACCAAAACAGGCATGCCCCTTCCTCTATGTATGTGCTAAGGCTCACACCGGTAAATAATTCAATGTGTGTGTATGTGCATGTATGTGTGAACCCTGTGGGAAGCAAATCTGCATGTTCAGCAGTTGTTAAGCCGTATGTGGTCATTGTTAACCTTGCAACAGCTCAGCAGGTGAAGCTCAGCACAGGGTTACATATCTGTGGGTGTCATCCGCTGCTCTTCAACCCTACTGTGGGAGTGATGGGTGGGCCTTTGTCTCACAGTCACACACACACAGACATGCACACACTAATGACTGTCATTTTGATGACAGTGAAAACTGCAAGTATGCTTTGGAGCAATATTTTTTCAGAGCGGTTTCCTGTTTAGTTTGTGTTGTGTACATGTTGGCTTGCAACACAACACAGTCATGCCAGCTGTTTACTGCAACTTAAACAATAACCAACAGTGATAAATAAGAGGCAAAGAAACAAGCTATGGGCCTGCAAATTTAAATGTCATAACTTCATTAGATTCTGCATCTCTTTAATGTCTGTTCAGCCCAAATGTATGCTTTTCAGCTAACTGTACCAAGAGGCAACCTCCGGTCGCAAAGAATGAGCCTATGCGGAAGTGTTATAAACTGCAGTTGACTGAGCGTCCGCTTGAGGCTGGCTGCAGAAACACCCAAAACCCATACACACCCATTCAAAGAAGACGATCTTTGCAGCAGAAATAAACATGTTTAAAGCCTGGTTAAAAAAACTGCTTCAGAGCTAATTTCTCTATGGGCACAAACTGTATGGAGGGTGAATTTTTTATAACACAACGGTTCAGAAGATATTAAGATTGAGTTTTGCCCATTGAAGGACATTACTAACTTGATTGACAGGCGGGAACACTCTAGCTGTTGGCTAGGAGGCTCAAACCCTGCCTCTTTACCTCACATTAGCTCGCCAGCAGTTAAGTTGAGTTCAGCATTTCCATTATGGCTCCCGCCGACGATTGGCTTCAAAACAGTTCTCAGGAACAGATGGGTGACGACGCGGATACTATACGTCCATTATTTATACAGTATGTGTGGTACCAAGGTACAATGGAGGCTGAAAGTCCTCCTCAGTTCCACCTCTTTGCCTGTCTATAAGCTGACTGCAAGTTCGGTTGAGTTATATCCCAGTCATAGCATTTGTGGAAAAAAAAAATCGTTTTTTTTCCTTCCATTTTTCCTGCCATAATTTAACACATGTAACATTACCTTAACCTTAACCACACAAACAAGCTACATGAACACGCTCCCTCTGTCAAACAGATTACCTCTGACTGACTGCAGAGCCTCTTTCCCTGTACTGGTCTCTGTAGGGGGCCTCACCTTGACCTCTCCTGCCTTTTTATGAAAACAGCACTGAATCTTACAAGTTAATTAACATCATAAATTGTACTCAGCGAGCAGGAAGCAAAGCCTTTGCCTTCTCATGCCTCTCATTTTAAGAGTAGATGTTGGTCGTGTGGTTTCAGAGCTGTGCGGAGTGTTGATACGGATGTAAGGTCCTGGCCCACTGGTGTAATTATTGCTTCACTCTGTTCACCTCCCTAGCCCGTGATTGGATATCTTTATCTGAGTATGGAAGTACCCTGGAGGCCGTGTATGTGTGTATGTGTATGTGTGTGTGTGCACGCATCGTTTTGATGGGGCTCTTTTTATTAGAGCAGATCATGATGCAGAGACAGACGATCTTCACTATTCCTGTGGGCTACACAGAGTCAGCTCTGCCGGTGTGGATTTCGGAGATGGATGAAATTAAATTTAAAGACTCCTTCTCAGGTTACGATGAGTGTAGGAGGGAAGTAGGTGGGGAGGGAGAGGTGGAGGAAGATAGGGAGAAGAGAAGGGGGAAGGAGTGGAGGATGATGAGAGGAGGAGGATGATGGGGAAGTGGACAGGGAGTGAAGGTGTTGCCGGGGTGACAGGAGAGAAGGATGAAGTGGGACGTGCCATTGGAGCGTCAGTAATCTGCTGCTCTGGCTGGCTGGCATGACAGTCCCACACACATTCACACGCTCTCCTGCTACATCCATGGCCCCCAGCACACCACCAGTGTGAACAGGTTAGTGTCCAGCAGGAGGTGGCCGGTCTGCAAGGTGTTGTGTGAGTCCGCAGCCAGCCTTAATTTTTTTCTCCTCCTGCTGCCTTGCTAGCTTGACAGGACCACTCAGATGGACATAATGAGAGAAACACAGAGAGAGAGAGAGAGGAGCCTGCAAGACATCCAGCATGGGACTCGCAATCACAAAGAAAGAAAAGAGACACTGCTTAGAACTGGCAGGCTCTCTCTCGCTCTCTCTCCCTTGCTCCTTGCTCCTATACTCCTCCTCTCTCCCATCTCTTTCACAGTCCTTTTGTCCCTCCCTGCTTTTCCTCTCTTTGATTTCTTTTTACACAATATTCCGCCTGAGCCAGCGTCCCAGTGAGGCAGTGACGGGGATGACTGAGGAAAAGATTGGGTGGAGGGATGGAATGACCAAGAGGAGAGCAGAGAGTGAGGGATAGAGGGCTGAAAGAAGCACAGATGGAGAATGCTGGGAAACCCTCAGGTGGGCGCTTGCAGTGGTCCCCCTCTCTGTGTTTCCCACTCCTGTTTGTTTTTGTGTATTTACTCCATCTTCTATCTCCTGTCTCCTTCTTTCACTTTGTTTTTAGACAGCCTTTTAGTTGCTGCATTTTCTTGAACGCTTTTGGTGTTTTATTCCAGCACTGAGGGACTCTGTGGCTGTGTGTTTGTGTATTTGTGTGATTGTAGTTGTTGTCATGGGAGTCACGTAGCTCTGCTGTCTGCTGCTGCCTCCTGTACGTTCAAGGCAGTGGAACTCCGTGGCTCCTCCAGGACTCGGGCTGCTGCTGGTTCTGCTGTAGCCTCATTCATGACAAGCATCTTCACAAACTCTGTCATGGCTTCCCGGGCACCCTTTGGGACTTTTTAAAATCATGTGTTGCCAGTCACTTTACTTTTGCGTCTTGTGCTGCTGTGCTGATCCACATTTGCATGTATGCGAGAGAGTGAATAAATGTTTTTTTGTTGCCATCGAAGCATATTTAGGTTTACCTCCCTCTGACAGTGCCTGCTACTCCTTGTTTATCGAACACATCTCCTTTGAAGGAGATGTCAGCATGGCAAAAAAAGTCTCTCAGTCAGTCAGTCAGTCAGTGCTGCCACTCCCTTTTTCAAACTATGCCTCATTCTAATTTTTCGGTCGCTCTGCTGCCTGCTCATACTGAATGTTTGAGATCTGGGAAAACTAGCCTGATGCTGTTTGCAGGACAGCTGGGCCAGCTAGATAGCTTATTCTTCAGAATTATACCACTCTGATGACCCAACAGTGTGTGTATGTGTTTGTGTGTTTAAGTGGGATGCACGATAATGACAGAGCAACAAAGTATAAGACGTATCTGGGATTCCTCTTGCTTGATATTCTTCGATTACAACCCTATATGAAGAGGGCTTTGGTGAGATCACACTCTACCACTGTGTTGTGACAGAAATGTGTGTGTGTTTCTGTATTGTGTGTTACAGTGCTCATTAGCCCACATGGTTTTGAGTCAATAGAGGCCAACACCTCTCTTCTCCTCTCTTGTCTTATTCCCTTCACAGCACTGAATTGCAAATTAGAATGTGCACATATGTGTGTCTTTATATTTATATTTATATATATATATATATATATATATGTTGAATGTGTGTGTTGGTGTCTGTGTGGATGCCTGTGCAGTGATCCTTGATGTACTGCTTGGCCTTCCCTCGCTCTCTTGTAATGTTGCTTCTCTTGAAGAATCTTTTTCCCCTGTTAATTAGTCAAGTGAACCTCCAGAGTTTAAAACCATAATTTATTCATCATGCTCTCTGTTCCATCCTAATACTGGATAGCATGCGTGTGTGTGTGTGTATGTGTGTGTGCATTAATGCAGGATGCAGGGGTTCACAGAGTGAGATGATCAAAAACACACGTGCACACTAAGAAGTGTGCATTTTAAGCAGAGCAGCAGCTTCACAGATTAAAACAGAGGATCTCTAAATGTTTAAATGACTTCCCTTATTCCACTCTTCTAAACACACCTCCTTTGTTTCTTTAAAATGGGTTTAAAGGATTCAAGACACCTGTGGAGTAAGCAGTGGGCGACAAACGTACGAGGCTGTTGACTTGTATTTATGCTGCAATTTCTCCTAATACACCAAACGTAGGTGTGTGTGAAGGAGGCAGCTTATAGGACTGTGTTTTTTACCAGCTTTTAACCTCAGGTGAACTTGGATTGTAGAGAAATATTCCCCTTCATTTTTAGATACCTTTTATTTTAAGACAGAGAAATTATCTGGTTAGTCTTTCTAGTTGTAAATGCAAACCACCTCTTACGAGAGCCCTAAATGATATCCTCCAGTATTAACCATCAATGAAGTAGAACAAAGAAAATCTCAAAATCTGAAAACTGTAATTATTTTAGGCTCTGATTAAAATAACTTTCTTAACACAACCTCTATATATAACATCAAACTGACAACACAATCTATTGAATCTGGTCGTTGGTTGAAGACTAAGGTGCAGCTCTACCCAGCCTCACTTTTTTTTCCGCACACGGGTCAAACTTGAAACTCCAGCCTCTGCAGTGTGTGTCAGTACCCGTGCAGGGAAGAAGTGAGATGTGCGGGTGAAATTGGTCGTGAAGAGCGAGGAGACGATGAAGGGCTGTGGCTCGCTGTATTTCAAGTATTCTCCTTTAGTGATGTTTCCCTGTGATGTGTTTTCCTTTTCCTGTGCAGTCACGTTGGCACGACATGAACAGTCGACCTGTGGCACTGGCTCTCTGTGGGATTGTGTTCCCACCACCGAGTGTTCCTTTTGAAGTAATCAGTGATGGCAGATTTTCTCCGATAATTAAGCTTTCCTGACACTTTTTGAATTTTTTTTAATGATTGAAGTTTACTGTATGGGCTTGGGTCCTTCTTTTTTCAGACAGAGGTCTGCTTAAATTTTAGAACAACAGGATTTAAAGTAGTAGTGAATATTTTAAACCTACACAAGGGTTTATCTCTTACAAGATGCAAAATGTAATATTAGTTTAAATCTTAGCTCAAAAGTCTTAACCACCTCAAAGCAAAATCAGCCTGTCCGAAGCCAGAAATATGAGAATCAATATAATATACTCAACTAAAGCTTTTGCTTCTAAAAATAATCCGATATTATAGCCTCAGGACCATGTTGTTCAACTCATTCCTTTTGTGCTCCATGTAAACTAAGTGGGGTTAAATTATCTTTATAAATCTCAGTAAACCAAACATATGCAATTTATATACCCTATTAATTTAACAAGCTTTCAAAATCATTTTGTGCTCATTTTTGGTCCCTACCACCAACTCTAAGCTGCTAAATGATTCATGTCTGAATGTCTGCTGTTTAGTCCAGATAGAGTAACGCTGGTGGTGAAGTCTTTTACATTGTTAACATGATAAATTATTAAACTGAAGAGGGGATGCTTCTACCAGTACTCGCCCACGTCTGTCTGACTGAGTGGCAAAACAGCCTGCAACATGGCTGCATTCATGCCTTTATTAAAACAGTTGAGTCCAAGTGACCTGAATGTAAGCAGATACTCATCTGAGATCTCTACAGTTAACTAAAGACACACTGGAATATTGAAACTGATGTGTCCAGAAATCTGGTTTCTTAACATTTCTTTATCTGATTTCAAAGTCAGGGAAGTAAACAAAGCAAAACCTGAAGGCCCAGTTTAATCAGTGATGGATTTAATTTCCTTTTACAATGTAAAACTCGAAAACACAACCATACACAAAGTCAGGTCTGCAATTAGCTTTATTAGTCAACCTTAACTTCATGAAAACAACATGGAACAACTTAGTATTCAACCAAAAAGAAGTCAAATTTATTCTACTGATTTAATTGAATCTGTGGTAAATGTTAAAATATAAATGATTATTTGTCCCTGCAAAAACTATCCATATTAAACAGCCTTTCTAGGATATCAGAAAGCATGCATAAAATCATAATCCAGTATCCACAGTTACTATGCTTACATTGTCTTTTCTTTTACTGTGCTGATAATCTTCTAACTTTTCAGTGTTCATTTTACCTGAGGCAGACGGGTAGAAAAAGAAGATGGATGGAAGCTAGACGGGTGTCAGATCATTAACTGCATCCAGGCTCCTGTGACAGGTTGCGTGTAATGTGACGCTGTAACTGCACGGCTTCATTCGGTAGATTTATTGACATAACGTTTCTATATATTTCTATGTATGTATTATCTCAGTTGAGGATCTGAACAGCCCTTATAAAATATTAAGAAATAGACGATGCCTCTCGGCTGAATTATAGTCGAAACTCTGGACATAATCTGCTCCCGACCAGGTTATATGAGCTTCCTGCCATCCAGTGGGTGTAAAGGCAATGACCCCCCCGCCTACAGTGATTCGCATACCCGGGATAAGCTATAACTTTAAGCATAACCTCATCTGCAAACTAACAAGTTCCTCACATTCATATACAGTGTAAGTGCTGTGTACCATAATTATTTCTCTTTCTTGTGTTTCAAGTTCTTGTAGTTTCCATAAGTTTGTGTCTGTATGAATTATATCAGTTACCAGAAATCTGGTGCCACAAGTGAGGCGGCGCTGAGGAGTGAGGGAACTACACAGGATCAATAAACCAGTCATTAGTAGTGATCAGTCAGTCTAAAGCAGCTCGGGGTTGACTATTTGCAGATGGCTTCAGGTCACGATTGAGCTGTGGCTCTGTGCTGCCTCCATTCATCCCCCTCATTCAGTGACAGGTTATGTCACCATGATCCACAGTGTAGGGGGGGGGCAAAGGGCCTTGCTGAGGTTAGCAAGGAGCCACCTGGGGGCTGTAGGTTTGCGGAGAAACCATGCTGATGCTTGGCGGGACTGGATTTGTAGAGCTTGAAATAGTTTGTGTATGGCAGGAGGTGGTGGCGGGGGGGGGGGTTGACATCAGGGCAGAGCTGTAGCTAGAGGCGCCATCTACAGACGGAGAAAAATGGAGCATTTGTGCACATCTGCTCCAAGTGGCCAGAGGGTGAGAGGAGCAGCAGGTTAGAAACAGAACACATACCAGATGTCTGCTGGAGATGAGGATAGCTTTTTTCTAATTAAAGGTAGTGAAAGTGTTGCATTTTAAGGACCGGGGGGGAAGGGATACAAATAAAACCACTGCAAGTCTAAAAGGACAAAGAAGTGGGAGAACATGCCGTAAGAGACTGACAAGCTTTGAAGTGGGAACAGGAAATATTTTAAAAGTGCCAAGCGAAGCATGAAGAGTACTGCGGTCAAGACTTGGAGGAAAAGTGAAAATGCAGACAAAAAGTAGCGAGGACTGCATGACAGAAGAGAGTGAGAGTTTGCTTTTAAAACAGCTCTTACAAACAAGACACATTTTACCCGAGTGTCAGGTGCACACAGGGAAAAGTGAAACTGGCTGGAGTTTGGAGACAGTAGTTGGGGGTTGCTGGCAGATAAAATATGGTCTTGTTTTGGGTGCATCCGTCTGTTTGTCAAGCCCACCATCTTTCCCGGGAGTTCTCTGCTGAGATTAATGTCCTGCCGTCCAATTCTAGACTCCCTCCTGTCAACAAATGCTTCAAGCCTATTTATAACAACATGTCCACTAAACACTAATGAGTCTCTGGGTGACAGATAGATTTGGAGGACACCTTGCTCACCTAAGCTTCCTTCACTGTACACCTTCCTCTTTCATAACTCATCCGGCCTCTGGCCCCAATACCCACTTCTTTCTTAGTTTCTTCCCTCTCACCCTGCTTCCCTGTATCCACACATCCTGCGTGTCCCACTTCTCTCTGCACTTCCAGTTGTTTTGTCTTTTTGCAGCATCCACTCGTCTCCTCTTCACCACCTCTTTCTGCCAGCCTCTGTATTCCCATTTCCGTCTGTGTCTGTCATCCACTTCTAATCGTAGCCCCTCGTTTTCTGTAGCATGCTTTGTCTCTTGCTCTTTGTCAATCTCAATCTCTATCTGTCTCCCAGCTAGTTGGGAGTCAGTTCGAGTGCTTACTGGATTAGCATGGGCCGTTCTGCCAAGTGCTCTGGGGCTGTGGGGCAGAACACTTAGCAATTGTCAGATTTCAGTTTCATTCAGCGTGCAGGTGTGAGAATAAAGGGAAGTAACTATCACCAAATAGAGACGTTTCATGATGTCTCCATTTATAGGAAGGGTACTGTGTTCTCACTTTTTAAAGGGCACATGGCCCCACAGGACTTCTAACTCTTCTCGCTTTAGCACCATTCTGATAGCCAGCCTGCATGCCCAGAGAGGCAGCAGTTCTATGGGATGTTATTCAAAGGGTTTTCATCACTACAGCCTAATACTGCCAATTACATTGCCCAGGACCAATAATGAATCTTATTTTAACTTGTGTCATATAGAGCTCCTTAGCTATCATGTATGACAATATATGACTCTGGTAACGACAGCCACTTCTCTATCAAGTAGTTAGGATAACCACCAAAACATAAGCACCACCAAAATAAAGGCAGTCATTTCTTGGTGAATTACATCCTCAAGAGGACAGCCATTCAGCTGTCTCTGGTGAGTCTCAGATTCCTGTAAACAGCTAAGTTACAGTCAAGCGTTCACTCTGGCTTACTTTAGCGTACAATCTGATAACAAACCAACTATCTAATGAATCAATTGAAATCAATGGTATTTAATATACCAAAACAACACCATGGTGCAGATTCTTCGAAAGTAATTTGTATTGGTTGATTTAGATTGGCCTTCATGACACAGCGTCAAGCAGATTTGTTTAAATTTTCATGCAGAATGGCTTGTTAGCTGCTTGTATCTTTAGAGTTAAATAATCTCTTCGGGAGCTGGAAAGTCATTACTGCAGATTTTTTTCTGCCTGCTTTGCTTTCCACCCTGACTTTTCCTCCTACGTACACCAGAGCTTGCTGATATTTGATTGGTCAATACGGCTTGGACTACAAATGTACCACAAACAAACACCAGAATGTTTTCCATACTAAAATAATGGCTCTAAATTTGTATGCAGAATCTGTAAATAAGGATAACACTGGTGTGATTCTTTGAGTTTCAGTAAACTGTTAGTGTGTCTGCATTAAAGCCTTCCAGCTATTGAACCTAACATGGAGTACAGAGTAACTGAAAATATACCAGGAGCATAGCGGGGGAAATTCTTGGTCAAAGCATTAAGAGATCAGAAGTGGTGCACTTTTTATCAAATCAAAAAATGTGTTTTGATCAAATCTTCCTTGATGTTTAAATGCATTTCTAGATCTCCTATAAAGCTGAATCAACCAAGAAAGAGAGAATTATAGTGTTAAATGTTTTGCTGATTCACTGAAGTCAAAAACAAAGTCAACTCACCCACACAGAGCACATCTGAACATTTCTCTTCTTTTTGGCTGATCGATTTTGACTGCTGCAGTTGAAGAAAGTTTTGAAGTGGCGCTAGCAACACTGGCTAATCCTCGTCCTGCTGTGGTAAGCCTTTGGGAGAAAGCTGAGACATCGAGGTTGGGGGGACAGAAAGTTTGCTGCTGTTTTTCCTGACTTTTACTAGGTGAAACTACAGTTCCAAGCAGAATGTTTCTTTAATTAGTTTCATTACTTTTAACTTGTCCAAACCTGACCTGTGGTTTGCTCCTCTCCTCTACGGTTCAAAGCTACTCACTGTGGATGCACCAGAATGTATGTCTGTTGGGTTGTTGTATACACACCGGGCCTGTCAGGGGGTTGTCTGTGCTGTTTTTGTTTGTTTCTGTGGGTGCTGTGTTGTGTTGGCGCTGACAGCTTGTTAATGTCTAACTCGTCATCTCCTCCTCCTCCTCCTTCGTGCCAACCTGCTGTTCTCCCCTGCTCACCTACAGTACATCACCATAGAAACTCAGGCATCCTTCTGTATGGCTGCCCCACCCCTTTCATCCCTTTGCTCACCACCCAATTCAGACGCTTGCAGCACATGCAGCAGTGGTGGAGACAGAGAGGGAGGCAGCGCATCAGGGAGGAGGAGTGAAAAAGCTCTATTTCCTATAAGCAGGCAAAGCAAGCTGATACCCTTGATGCATGTGCACAAAGATCAATTGTTGTGTGCTGAATGAATGGGAAAAAGTGCATCCAAACGCAGGCACACACATGTGGAGATTAGTGTCTCATAAATATGGTGTAAGGACAGCCAGTCAATAATACACACAGGAAGAAGGGAAGAGGCAGATGGACCGGATGTATAAATTATTCCTATGAGTCAGGCAGGGTCAAGGTTATGCATTAGCACCGTAAGACATCATATAAGCTTGAAGA
The DNA here is from genome assembly GCF_009762535.1 of Notolabrus celidotus. Taxonomy (NCBI): domain Eukaryota; kingdom Metazoa; phylum Chordata; class Actinopteri; order Labriformes; family Labridae; genus Notolabrus; species Notolabrus celidotus. The sequence continues at coordinate 22,542,777 of NC_048291.1, forward strand.
GCGGGAATAACCAGAGAATAGAAAAGACTTATTCACTACGGACAATGATATTGTGTATCATGGGAAATGTCTTCCACGCGTCCTCTAAACAAGCAACAAAGCACTTCTCACTGAAATCAGGCAAGATCTTTTGCTGATTGTTTACTAAGGGAGCCAGGAGACATGTAAAGTCTGTTTAGTCCACAAGGGTCACTCGAACACTTCAATGAAAATTTCTATATTTATATTGTCATTCACTTACACATGCCAACCCATACATGCAAACTGTTAGGACGCGTGTCTGATGCTGCAAAAACAGACACTTGCTTCTAAATGGACAAACTCAGATTCTGAATCCTTATAGTGTGTTCCTCATATGTGAAATCCCCATATAAATAAATAGATGAAGTACAATGCAATCTTTTATTTTGTATATTTTGCCCTATCATGATGACAGAATCTTAGATAATAACTTTCTTTCATTGCCTGTCTACCTGGCTCTCTGTTAAAGTCAAAGGTTACATCATGTCTTTCAGGTGTTATTTTCTCACTCTGTCCTCTGTGACGGAGACAAACAGGCAGGCAGCAGAGGATGACGGGAGCTGTGAGACGGAGGGCGGGGGCTGCTGTTCTGTGGTGTTTAGACAAGCTCTTCTGTAGCCCACTTTGTGATATCCTCTGGGGACTGGTGAAACAAGCAATTACTCTAACACCCCACTAGGGACTGCTGTGTGCCGCTCATCTCCCCGCTCATTCTGGGATCATAAAGAGGCGTGACAAAAACACTCCTGAACAGGCTTGCATCTCTGATAATGTGATCTTAATAGAAAACTGTGACACAGCTCGAAGATTCCTTTAAATACACACGGCCTGCTTGCATTTCTGATACTGCCTCAACATGTGTGTTTTCTGATCGATCTGTCCACTTAAAAAACTTAACATTTAAAATGGATTTAAAAACATAATTGATGATAAAGACTGTAGCTTTATATTATTCGGTTGAATTCACAGCGCTCTGCATTAAAAGCTGTTCCCTGTGATGCAGCCTTGAGGGGAAATCTACCACCTTCCTCGTACCCTCTCATTCTGCATTTGTCTTTCCTCTGATGCCAGTTGACAGCGAGCAGTTTGTACTGTGACACATGACTATCAGCATCATAACACAGATCCGTGCCATGTTGACTCGACAACTTGTAATCTGTGCCGCCCTGCGTGTGCCGCATCTGTCACTACTGTGTCTCTCACCAGCCGACCTTACACTGTCTGCCTGTGGACAAATGTGTCCTGTTTGAGTGTGTGTGTGTGTGTGTGTGTGTGTGTGTTGTGTGGTGTGTGTGTGTGTGTGTGTGTGTGTGTGTGTGTGTGTGTGTGTGTATGTGTGGTGGATGGTTTGGGGCTAGCTAACTGCAGACAGCTTTATAAAACAACTGACCTGTTGCCAAGGGCGATCTTACCCTGCAGTGACAGCTGCTCTCATATTCCTTTCTGCTAATGGATGCCTGTTTTGATTGATTCCTTTTATTTTTATTTTTCAGTTTCTTGAAGGTAATTTTTCCCCCTTTTGCTCTTTAAATGAGAGAAAATCTTGCAGAAGCACTCCAATTAAAGTGTCAGTGTTATCCTGGATGAGGAGAAAAAATTGGCCTCCAGGTAGCAGACAAGAGAGAGAAGTCGTGTGGTTCTTTTACAAGGGTCAAAAACCCCTGCTTTGGTGAGAGTTACTTTGTTAAAGGAGTTTGTTTTGCCTGCAGCAGTATCAGGGTGTTCTGAAGCTTTTGAGGTCATTCATTGTCTGTGTCTTTGCCAAGCTTCAGCTCAAACATTGCCACTCTCCCTAAAGGTCTTATGTTTGGCCTTGTTTGTACTGTCTCATCTGCTCCTGTGGAGTTAATACCTGGAGCTCAGCTACCTGTGCACACCTGTTAAAATACACCTTCCAAATACTCTTTTCCCCTTTTGTCTCTTCTCATTAATTGTATTCAAATATGGATTCCATGTATCCACCTCCTTCCATTGTTCAAAAGTGAAGCCAAATTACCCCTTTGCAATAGTGCTGACATATTGTGCATTTTGAAAAGAGAATCTGCGCAGTCGCAGAACTGCAGTGTTGACGTCCTGCGCCTTCTGCCACCAAACACACCTTTAACATAAAGATAAAAACAGCAGGTTGGCACAGACCACAGAGTAACAGATTGTTACGTTAACCCCAGTCCTGTTCTTTTTCTTCTCTGCTCGTCATGTGCACACAAGATCTGCATTATGCAGACAGCGCTGCCAATCATGGTTGTATACCCCGTTTCAAAGTATTGAATAATTCCCATGATAAGAAATAACGAAAATATATGCCGATATTTATTTATGACTTTTCCTGCAGCCTGACTGTAGGGGGAACCTCCAAAAGTTTTGGACCCGTTCTTGGGGAGCTATCATGTCATGTATCACTTTGTACAGTTTGTGGTCTCTCTACAAAAGTCATCACCACCAGCTCCTGTGCGTTTGGGTTTTTTTAAAAGTCAAATGAGGCTAGGTGTAGATTAAATGAGTACAATGGTACAATGAATATGAATGTTACAATCTCGTTAAATTATAATGCTGCCGAGTGAAATGTAGCCAAATGTTGTGCAAGCATTGCTTCAGTTGGAGCAGCAGATGAACTCCAAACTCATTTCTCTCACTTTCTGTGCCCACAGTCGTTTCTGTTTGGCTCATGTTACTGAATACGTCCTCTCTTTGAAATTCCCCTTGTCTCTCTGTCTACATCTGCTCTAGTAATTCTTTTAATCAGCAGATGTGAGTGATGAATGAATTCAGTATGTAATGTAATTCAGCACTTGATTGATAACCCATGGCCAGAGCTGAGCTAATCTGACAACAGATGTGTTCCTGTGGGAGAGTGCTTGTTAGGTTAGCCTGTTTGGCTCTGTCTGAAGTAAGCACGGCAGCCCGTTAATACTACGTGATGCTTGGCAGCAGGTCTGCTGGGAAAGAAAGGCAACAAACTACATGTCAGAGTCGGCTCAGTAATCCTGCCCCCGTATAAGAGTAACCTAACGGTGCTGCTCCACCGGCAGCAGCTCCTTATTTAACCAGCGCAATGACAAGATTACTGCAGATTACACATCATTACACGATCATTAGGAAACCTGAAGGCTCCCAATCTGAGCAGCACAAATCGGGTTTAGAGGCGTTCACCTGCTGAAAATATTTTAATAATAATATCTTGTTTTAGTGCTTTACTGTTTATGAGACACAAGAACACAAACAGTAGATGCTGTTACATTTCTACAGAAACGCATGTGTCTAACAGTGCAACCTGACACTTCAGGGGTTAACTCAGCGTGTTTAACCCAGCTGTTTAAAAAGCTAACATTGTGTTGTGGCCTTTAGTGACTGTCTATTCACATTAAGATCAGTTGCCATCATTGTTTGTTCTCGCAAAATTAGTCGAGCGCACTTGGGTATTTTAGAAGTAACACAACTGTTAGTCAACGCTGATTCTGCCGTCTTGTTATGCCTTTAGTTTGATAGTCACAGTCACTTTTTAGCAGCTCTACGTACTCCCTCGTTTATTTCATGTTTTATCCACGCTGTCGCATCATTGCAGCTAAATAATATGGTTTTCCTCACTAGAAGATAAAACACTTAAGGTTCCCTTCTGTGCACAAGCCTTGGTGTTTCATGTTTACATCTTTCTTTCTTCACACCACTTCTCATTACGTACCTGCTGGTTTTGCCCAGGGGAGCTTTTTACTGTATTTAGAAGAGGAAAGTTAGTTGCTGCAACCACCTCTGAAAGAGCAAACCCCAGTTCTCCCTCTTCTCTCTCTCTATTACTCACAGTGTGGAAGTTTTGACACTTGGTTTTCTTAACAAACAGGCTTGGCAATATTCCCGTAGAAAGCTGTTGTGTATCGGCTTGATGCTGTCAGTGTGTTGGCCTCTGGAGGCGGAAACAGTTAAAGGTTCTGACCTGTCCAGAGCTGACCCAATAAAACTTCAGCCTCCATGGAACAAGAAACAAGAACATTATCCTGAGATGAAGCACTTTTCTGTAATAATACACATCCCTGTATCCCTATTTCCTTTATGTCTTGCTAGTGTGTAATCTCTTACCCGCCTCCCCAAAAAATGAACAACCCTTCTTTTTTTTACTTGACTTTTGGAAATCAACATTTTGTACACATTTTGAAATTGGCATGCTCTCATCTTTGCTTATTTGTTTGCAGCATTTTCTTTCCTGCGTTTTATTGTTGTTCTTGGTGCCTAACCGCAGTAGATAAATAAATTGAATAATGTGAAAAAACACTGCAGGAATATGTTTGTGTGCACAAATTGAACTGGGGCTTATCTATTAGAACAATGTCACCACAAGAAGTCATTTTTTGCACATTTTGAACACTTTTTTCCTTTTTATGGACAAGAAAATGCTGTAATTTCAGATTTGCCATGAAGTTGAGCTCATCGCTTTCATTCCCCACTTTCAGCACATACACCGGCCCTGTTCCCACAGTCATTGTGTGAGAGCGGCTGAACTCTGCTGCCTAAGCAAATGATAGATTTCTCAAAACTGCTCGATGGACTAAATGTCTATCTGTGTGAAGAAAAGCGTAACTGAACATTAGAATATTTTCACATTTGGGAAAGGGGGGACAAATAGCTGCATTCATTTAGAGCATGTTCCAAAAAACGGTCAGATTGAGCCAGTACAGGGAATTGATGGGCTGTAAAAATAAAACTATTAACAGAAAACATCTGAAAAGCTCAGCAGAGCTGCAAAGTTGTATGATAATACTCAGTGGGTTTATATCTGCCAGCAACCTCTTTAACATAACATGAACCTATTTGACTCAGTGTTAATATGAAATGTATACACAAGTTGAGCTATAAACTTTGCACTTTAATTACTTTAAACCACTTCCACACCAACACTACAGTATGCACTGCGGGTGGGCCACAGTGTGACACTGTTCTACTGTACACACACACACACACACACACACACACACACACACACACACACACACACACACACACACACACACACACACACACACACAAGGCCGAAACACAATTGTGGAAAGATTTATGAGTCCCTTACAGCCTTCCTCGTCTGCTGTGCCCCCTCCTTCATAATAACCCTGCTCATCTCATGAATATGCAGACGTTCTGTGTATCAGCTCAGACAGAGAGGGGGTCTTAAATCTTCCGTTTATGTCCTTAGATTTCATTGCTGCTTAATCTGTTCGCCTAAATTTCATCTCATCGGTCATATTTCATTAAGTGGGAGCTGTGCTGCATGTAATGCACCAACGTCCATGTGACTGTAAGTTGCTGCATGCCTGTGTGCTCTTAATGTTAGAGGACCTAAGGGACAGATAATGACCTATTAAACCGGAGCGATTAAGTGTGGAGTCCTTGGCAGACATCACGAGTGTGTGTATTTCCTGTGACTTCCATCTGATTGTTTTTCTGCCCTCGTATTCCTGTCAGCTGGAGCTCCCCCTGTCTGTGAGTTGGGTGCAGTACAGTAGAGTGCTTTAAATGTGTGCTCTTTTCACTTCAAGTGTTGATGCTCTCCACTTGGGCGAAGTGTGTCGTGAGGGAGATATGTGGTGACATGTGAGCGAGATAAAAGTACAGCTGGCAGATTCTGATTGGACGAGCGTTTTCATCCACCCGACTCAGCCACAGTTGGCCTGTTTGCATGATAAACAGTCTCGGTCAGCCCCTCAGGAAAGTCTGACTTTTTCATCCTTGGTCTACTTCTTCCCCCCCTCTCTCTCTCTTTCTCCAGAAGAGTCTGTGTGCCGTAATCATACTAGCGTGTTTTAATACTTTTCTGGAATACAAATTTGCTCTTCAGGCCTTTTTTGTGGTTTTGTTTGCTTGGAGTAAAATTATATTTCAGATAAAGGGACTAATAAGTTCCTCTGGAGAAGAAAATGGGTGGTTAAAAAACCTCCTGCAATGTTAATAGTTAACAGACAAAATGAAGCCATAATATTTTCCAAAAAAACTCTAATATGAAAACAGTCCATGGGTGTCTGAGCCCAATGTGTATGTTTTGCCAGGACTAAAAAGCAAACACTTGGATGGTACCACAGGTGATGGTGTTCCCCAACTGCAGAATCAGTCTTCTGTGCTTTGTTTTGTTGCTGCTTTCATCACTTGGCTCAGTGGCTCAGCAGTGCGCTGCATCGTGCTGCTCTGATGAATCCATTGAGATTAGCATGAAAGCACACTGGGCACTTCCCTCACACTGAAGGAGTGCCTCCATCTTTGCAGCTGCAGGATGAATTTACATTTACAGATGAATGTTTCGGTGTGTTTTGCTGCCTTTGTGCCCACAGATTACTGTTTATGTGTACTTTACCACAGATTTTCTTTGAGGACAAAGGGTGTAGTTTGGCTCTAAGCAGCCTTTATTTGATGGATGAGATGCTGTATTCACCTACACACTTTCAAACAAGGTGTGGTCTGCAGAGTCACTGTTCTGTTACCTTTTCTTCAGGAGTGATTCGTTTCACTCTGTGTACAGATCTTCACTGTGGTTACAGCCATTCTGTGTGACAAAATGACAGTCTGACTGTTGAGGGGGATTGATCCCAGATTTTGGGATCTAATTTCGAGTCTATTTAGCCTCCTCCAATTTAATGCTTAACACCACAAGCTGGACTGTAAACAACACTGTACACTGACCTTCAGCTTGGCAGTGTCAGACAGGACGCGGATGTCTGGTAGTGATTGACAAAGTGTCAGACTAACAGTTATAATTAAATGGATGGTCAGTTTGAATGTGTGTGCATGTGTGTGTGGATGGTACATGACAACAGGCCATCTACAAATATGTTTGTCCTTTTAGCAACAGCCTTGTGACGTGTGTGGTGACTCAAGCCTGCAATCTGTACTCAGTAGTTAACAATCTAATTTTAGCTTATGAGCTTCACTGTTAGCAACATCTGGTCCATGGGCTGTTAAAGGGAGGAAAACTTTAAGAAGATTAAAGACAAACTGAAGCCCTTCTTCGGCAATCCACTCTTTCTATATTTTCTTATTCTGTTTTGTGGCCTTCAAACCATACTGTTGTTTTTTAAAAGACTTGTGTCATACACACAGCTGGTCCCCTGTCATTCTAGTATAGTGGTAACATGATGAAATGTAGCCTAGACTTTAAATCAAACTAACTGAAAACATATTCTTACCTTACCGTGATGAAACTTCATGAAATGGCAACACCAGTGACTGCAAAATAAGTGTTTATTATTAAAATAATCCAAACCCGGGAAGACACTGGTCTGGTGCTTTCACTACTGACTGAAACAACTGAAGGGTGATTAATGCTGTTCTGCATCCCCTTCCTGCTGTGCTGTTAAGGTCTTCGACTGCTGCATCCTCCACCTGTGACTACCAGCCAGAGCTGCGCCCTGTGGAGATCAGAGGTCTGTGCACCCCAGTCGGTAGGAGATGCAGCTCTTTGAAGCCACTCTGCATGCAGGCAGGCATGGAGTCGACACACTCCTCAAACATCTTAGTCTCTATGATGTACCATCGCTTTACCTCCGCTTACTCCATCCACCATCTTATTCCAGGTGGCATGCGCTCCCCGGTGTTTGTAAACCGAGCAGCATTGATGTAACAAGGTGTGGCTTGAATGTCTTCTTTCTCACACCAACTCGCAGTAGTGTGTTGACAACACATTGTATTAAGAGGCTCTCTCACCTGCTGTTCAAAAAAAGACAGCTCTTGCCAGGATGACAGGTGAAACAAAGAGGTGCATTATGCCTGCTACCTCCAACCTCCCCTCCTGTGTCACATTTGTAGCCGGCCCCTTGCATTCATCTTCCAGTTGAATACCCCACTTATAGTTTTCAGCTGCTGACAGCTCCAAAAATGTTTCTGTGGAGCCAGTGCATGCTCTGATTATCTGAGTGTGTGCAATTTTGTGTTAATAGCTGGATCCATAATACTGCTGCAGTTTAAACTTAAATGCCTCGACAGCTTCCTCAACCGTTGCCCAGGGAAACTAAGTTTGCACGTAGCAGAGTTGGTGTGTGGATGAGAAGCAGCTAATGGACAGCCAGAGGGGAGCAAAGGTGAAAAGATGGGTGTGTTTACTTCTTACCGTGTGTTTTTAATGATGAAGAGGATGATTCCATCACTTGAGCGGAGCAGCAGATTGGCAGTTGTCTTTAATTGTCTCAGCTTGGTTACAGCGTCCAGCCGTACACTCATGCTGGGTCGACCCTTCTTCATGTGGCCAGCTCTCGCCACCCAGGCGTCAATTTCAACCCTTTTAACTCTCTCCTCTTGGCACAGTAGTGGCTCTGAGCTTTCAGAGATTACCTTAATGGAGATTTAAAAAAAAGTGAAGTGCACATGCCTACTGTGTGATGTGTCTTTATGGAGAGCCACTTCATTTTTAAGTAAAGAGCAAGCCTAAGCAGTGAGAACGCTGAAAGAGCCAGATACATGTGATGGAAACAAAAGTTTCCTTTCAAGTCTTGAGTGTCTTTTCTGTTCTGCCTTCATGTGTCCTGTGGTAGGAATTTTCAAGGTCTGTGTATTGACTCCAGTCACTCACGTGTAGCAGGGAAGTCATCCTCTGTGCCTTATGTGAGCAGCCAATGTGAGCTGGTTTTAGCTGTGTTATCCTACAGCGCATTGAACTGTGCTAACTTAACTGATTGTGGAATGGTTTAAAATGTTAAACTGCATGGACTAGCTTTGTGGAATCCGGAGCTGGAACTTTAAGATGTTTGGAGGCACTCTGTGTTCATGGTCAGAGGTTTATATTATCCTATACAAAAAACTGTGGCCTTTCTTATTTATATAATTTCCATTGCCCTAAGAGACATTGTATTTGCTGTTTTCACCTATTTCTACTGGATTTGCCGTCCTCCCCTCTTTCTCTGGTTAATATTCAGCGGTCTTACTGCCCTGTGCTGTCACAGCCAGTATTCCACCACCGGGAGCCCTGCCATGCTTGCAACTAAATTAGCTGTGTATCAGAGGGAAGAGCTCACTCTGCCTTCCCCAAACCATCTGCATAACGACAGACCCAGGGAGGACTGTACTATAAGAGAAAGCAAACACAGATACATAAAAAAAACCTGAAAGTTATATCTCTGAATTTTCTTGCGAGCTTCGACAGATTCTTCAACAGAAAGTAGAGGAAATATACAGAATGTACTGCATTATATCGATCATTTAAATGAGCATATCTGAAGTGCAAACTCACTTTAACCTGGCTTCATTATTTTCACATTACCTCCTTGACTTTTTTCCTTGATGTATCAAAGCACAGTCGAGACTATTCAGTCCACAGCTAGAGACGACCTTGTATTTGTAAAGGTGAGACAGACAGTAATTAGAAGAACTACAGTATATTTTGAATAGTGCATAACAGAAATTAACATTTCACATCCTCAAAGCATCAAAAACAGTCCGTGGAGTGTCTGGAAAACTAATCATCTAGTTTTACTTTTCTGAATACTTTAATAGTGTATTGATACTGGAGATGAAATATTATACCTTCTCAAATGTAGATATATGATCTTTCTGAACATGAACCAATAATGGACATAATGTTGGTCTTTGAAATCTTTGAAATACCTTTTCTTTCTGATTTTTCCATTGAAGAAACCTGAGCTCTTTTTGCATACCTGCAGTCTGCAAGTTTTTCCTCTTGCACCCTCAACTCCTTCTGACCCACTTGTTAAGCATGCCTAAAATATACAGCTGCATGCACCACAGCAAAACCAATCTGCTTTTACTTGTCACCTCTTGAGTTTCCATAACATATTGTATATCCATGCATATGCTGAGTGCATATTAAGGTCCAGCCTGTGACTACAGAGGAACAGAAACACACATTCATCTTTTGGAGTATGTGGCTGGGGATTTGGCTGAGGTGGTACAGGATATTATTATTTCCTTGTGTTTATAGTTGTTGTGGGTGGGTTGGCAAAGGCTTCATGTCACGGGCTGAATTTCCCTACAAATATAAATAACCTGCAGAAGGCGGTGGAGACTGGTGACTCAAAAAGTAAAAAGTTGAGAGTATTGCTCATTGAAATGCACAACAGATCTGAGTGATTGTAAGAAAATATATTTATATTTACACTGCAAGGAAAACAAATGCATTTAAAAAATGCAAAAACACTTTCCTATCTCACTCCTGGATCTATTCAATCTGTGGAGCAGCCAGCCTCCCCTGAAGTGAGAAGGTTTATGTTGATCCGTTACACAAACAGCCAAATGGAGCTGGAAGTATTTTCAAATGGAGTTGGACTGCTGAATCAGGCAGCACTTGTTTTTGTTAGTTTGCTCTGCCTTGTAGTATCTTTTTCTCTGTGCAGGTGATTTCTCCTTGTCTGTTTGTCTTGTCTTATCTCTCAGTGCCTACCGCAGAGGCTCATTTTATTCCATCAGGTTAATGCTCTTGACTGTGCTCTCTATCTTGACAATGCAGCCCAGGCCTCATTGGCTCAACTCTTAGATCGTATCGCCCCTGATTGCAGGCCGCAGTTGTCATTCATGCACTCCATTATTTCTTGGACCAACCTGCTGCACCTTTTCCTCGAAGCTCTGGGTCTTTGTAGTTGCAATTCAGCCTGCTGCAGACCCAGGATTGCTGACAGACAGTGCTTTCTTGCGATAAAGCGCTCGCCAGAAACCCACCCCATCAAGGCTCTTTTATGTAGGTTTAAATGGCGCTGGCATTGCGTGGGCTTGCACAGATTGTTTTGGCTGTCAGGGTTATTGTCTGCAAGCTTATGCAGAAAAATATATTGGCTGTGAATGACGGAAGTAAAGCTGAATAACCTGTTCCTATTTTCTATTCTTACTCTCCTGCCCACACAACTTTTGCTCCTGCTGTTTTCAAGATGAGGTTTTTGTGTACAGCTTTGAAAAATACATCCACAAACTACAGTTTGGAAAGTTTTTGGGGTCTCCTCCAAGCAAGTTTTACTAAAGATTCAAAGAGTTCATGTCTTTTGGCACTAGTCTAAAAGCCATTTACTTGTTCAGCATTGGACCTTCTGCTAGGACTCTCTTAAATTGATACCTATAAACGATAGTAATGCATTTCTGATGCTGTGTTTCACTCTCTTTGCAGCTTTATGTTTGTCCAGAGGCTGAATCAGCTTTTCACTACCATTTTGACTGCTCAGTCACAATAATAAGCCATAGTACATAGGCCCAGCTTTGCCATCTATTGTAACGGGGCCCTTGAGTCAGGTCCTTGTTAGCTGATGCACAATAAGCTCCAGCCTAATGAAGTGTAAACCAGAGATCTGGGAGGCTGCAAGGGGCATACATGAATATGGCCGGCAGCGTCAGTGCGCAGCAGAGAGCTCAATGCTAATGCTATTAGCCAGGAGGTCAGTCCATTTCGCCTTGCCCCTGCTCAGTTTATCAGCACTTCATAATGTAGTGGATGTAAGGGCATGGTGTTGACACAGCAGATCAAACTTGAGTGTGATAACTCTCCAAGAATGAATAGAGAGAGAAATGGGTTTACAACGAGTTTCACTGCAGCTGGCTTTGAGTGATCCCAGACCTCCTGCCCCCAGCATGCTTCCTCTGTGTAAACGGTCATCCACTGGAGAGCGTCACAGTTCTTTTGGGCCTCAGTCAGGCTGGCTTTCTGTATTTTTCTCTGCTTTCATTAACAGTCAATTTGTTACTGCTGCTGCCCCGAGGAGCTCCTCTTTAAGTCTTTCCTTACTCAGCTCATCCTTGTGCTGCTGATGAGTCTTAATATACAGATGGTCCACTTCACTCAACCTAATATGTCCCAGCACCCTTTAAGCTTTTAGTTGAACTATTTTTTTTTCTAATTCATCTTTATCACATTTTTGTACCTGCCTCAAGTTAAAGTTAAGACAGATTGAATGTGCTTAATGGTCAAATGTGAATATTTCTCTCTTAATATTTTAGAATCAACATTATTTAAGAATGTTTCTGTGAGATTCATGAAATGCAATAATCTATACCGTTCTTAAGGTTTTAGTAAGTCATTATTATACATAGCCCACCATTTCCCTATATGTTAACCCTATTGAATACATTATATTGCATACATAATGCATTGACTACTTGCAATTCAGAGAAAGAGCCATCATTTCACGATAGCTCTTTCTGATAGTCATGTTTCAGTGTTCTCCTGTGTTTGCTCGCACATCTGTGCACAAACACATAAATTAACCCTCGGCATGTTTGTCTTCCAGCCAACGCCAGGGCCTGTTTTCCTAAACAAGGTAACTCACCCGGCAAATGGCAACCTGCTTTTTTTTTTTATCATCCTTTGAGTTCATTCATTTTTCCAGTCACATATTTTTCATGTAACCATGCCGTCTCCTCCCGGCTGTCTCCCTTCCCTTCCTGTCTGCCTTCCACCTTGGGCTGTGTTGTCTGTCAGTTAGAGCTCGGACGAAAGGCCAGGGGCTGTCAGAGTGATGCGCCTCCTTAAAACTGGACAGCAGAATCAGAAACCTCCAGACAAGTGACAGTGAGAATATGTGAGGCAGAAGCAGATGGTGTCAGGGGATGGGAGGGAAAGCTCAGATAGATGGACAGGAGCTGGTATGAAACAGCCGGAACAAGGACAGATATGAAAGAAGTGTTTCGTCATGTTCCAACCGGACTTTCAATCACCTCAATTTTCCGGATCCTGTTTTTCTCTGTTTCCTAAGAAAACATGAAAGCCACTTAGATGACAAGCAGACATATCACAAAGGAATATCCAGCAAAGCAAATTCAGCTGGAGCCACTTCCTTTGATCTGTAGCAGAAGCATTTTACTTTTCTCATTTTTCTTCCCTTCAGAACTTGAAATCAATAATTCTGCAGGAACCGCTCTGTCCTGGTGGCAAATGGTTTAACATCCCATTCCATTTCTTCTCTAGTCCCTCTCTCCCTCTCTTCCTCTCTCTTCTGTCCTTTCTGTGCCTTATTTTTGCTATTCTCCTTCTTTCTGCTCCATTTGTTTCCACCTGTGTGTGCCTGCTCTGCGTGTTTGTGCATCTCCACCCTGAATCTTCTGCATGCTTGTGTGGTGGTGATTCACCTCTTTCATGCATTCTCTCCTACCCTTCTTTCCTTCCTTGCTTTCTCCTCCCTTCCCTTTTTTCTTACTGTCCTTTGTTTTCCTCCTCCCTTTTTTGTTCCTCGTCCCTCAGATGCCGGGAGCGTGGTGGCAGTCACATGATATCAACAGATGACTTGGAATATCCACGGGAGTACCGGACGCTTGGGAACAATGCTCGTCGCTTCTCCAATGTGGGCCTGGTGCATACATCGAGCACCGCCATGGAGTCAGTGCCGCCCAGAGTCTGGAGGCCCTTACAAACCTGCACAAGGCGGATATGGAGCGCAAGAGGGATGCCTTCATGGATCACCTGAAGAGCAAGTACCAGCAGCAGCAGCAGCAGCTGCAGCATCCGCACCACAGCCCTCATCACAACCCGCCATCACCCTCACCCTCCCACGCCAGCATGAGGGCTCTTCAGAGCGAGCCTGCACGGGAACAGGTATGCAGTTCAACACCTCTGAAGGGATTTCATCCTTTAAATGGTCTCTGACTAAGAATTAGGTTGAAATTTGATTAATATTATAATGTCATTATTCTAAACTCTTAAGTTGGGGGCTGATACATTTTTGGACATTGAATGTAATGGGAAGTGTAGTTTTTCAAATGAGTCTATGGTGACGTCATAACTTACCACACAATATTGTAGTTTTAACGTTAATTGAAGTGTCCCTGCTTATAATTATATACAGAAACACAGTTTAGCACTGAGATCTCAAAGCACCACAGCAAAACAACACTGATGTCAGTCATGAAACCTGCACAGAGATGATCATGCATGGAGGTAATGATACAACCGTAAGAGATGCAGTCTTGACATGTGTATCATAGTTTATGAAGTGCAGAGCAGAGACGATCCAGTCATTTTTATACCTCTGTGTCTTGCAAGCAGAGGAAATGTTCCTTGCTACATGTTGCATCATTTGACATGTAAGCATTATCAACTGTTTACAGGTATTTAGAGTAACAAGAAAAAAAAACATGTACCAGGATCTATATCCATGTTCCTAGTTCAAAATATGAAACCACAAATGGAAACATTTTCAACGAATCAATCTTAAAAGCAGGTCTGACCAAACTCTTTGTAGTTTTTACAAAGACCCAACATTAATCCACCTGAGCAAATCATTGTGCAGCATTAGCAAGCAACAGTTACTTCTTAAACAGACAGAAACCCTGAGCGGAGCCAGACTTGACTTTTCATATCTGGATATTTTCATAATATTTGATTTTAGTGGCTGCTGCAGCGGCCTGTATAATCAGATACTCACCCCCACTTGTCGTAGCCATGCTGCCAAGTTTTCAGTGTGTCTGAGTTATTAAAAGCTTCATCAACTTGACACCAGCAAGCTGTCTTTGTTCCCTGCTGCCAGGACCTGTAGAACTTTACGTAAGAGCATGACAGTTGAGGTGTGAGGGTAGACGTAAATATAAAGTCAGAATTAAACTTATTGAATGTACACACAACAGTACTGTGAGCAATATTCATCTGTAGTCTGTTTTAAAAAATTATTCTCCCAGAGTAGAGTTTACACTCTGACCGTGTTCACAGCCTCAGCAGCTTTCTATTGCTGTTTCCTATATTACTTACACACAAACACAAACACAGACTGTACCTTAGACAAACAGACAAACAAACAATCACTGTTGTTGTGAGCCCTCCTGCTATGTGTATTTAACAAAAGGGTAAATTCAGTGTAATGATGAGACAAAAGCACATTAGGGAAAAGGAGAGAGAATGAAAAAGAGAGAGCGTGCGAGCAATAGTGGGAGGGTGAAACACAGGTGGAGTCCATTGTGCCGTGGCAACGTTCCCCATAAATGACAAGTAGGGCTATCGCATTGCAAAGGTCAGGTTGTGTAAAGAAAGGAGGAATTGTATGAGGAGTGGAGCAGAGAGTGGAGCAACGCGTGGATGGCAGACAGTTTCAAAAAATATAAGAAGCAGCGAGTGGACGGATCCTGAAGTGACAGGGCATTTTCACTGCACAGAGGGAGGAAGCAGAGCCCAGGATTCCTTGTCATCCCGTGGATTGTGCAGAGCGTGGACTGAGAGGAAGGAGGGGAGGGCTGGGAGGGGGAGGAGGAGGAGCTGGAGAGGAGCGCAGCAGCTAGTCAAGCAGCCCTCCGCTCAATTAGCCAGCACCAGCAGGAACCAGCCACCCATCTGCGAAGGAGTTAATCGGCTGGTGTTGTAATGAATTAAATAAAGAGTATCCGCCGCATGTGCTACTGGAGAGCAAGACGGGAGTGAGGAGAGAGAGGGGGAGGGAGGGTAAGTGAAGCTGAGGGAGGGAGAGACAGGCAAAAACACGATGAGGACTCGCTGCACCTGACGGACAGCCGGGAATGACAGGAGTGTTGGACAGGCACAGGTACACTTGCAGGTGAGAGGAGAATGAAAGCTGGAAACTGGAAGCGGGAGACTGTTTTGTAGAGGTGTGTGTGGGGGAGGACAGGGATTTTCCAGCTGGGATTAGATTCCACGCCGTGTTGTGTTTGTTGTGGTTGTTGTGGTGACGGTGTGCATATGCTCAGCAGGCTAGACGAAGGCTGAGTGGACGATTCTGCAAACTGTACACAGAGCTTATTGTTGTCGGTTTGGGTGGATGTTGAGTTGTTGTGCAGAATAGTGGAGGTGTTTTTAAAAAGCAGAGTGAGAGAGGGAAGAGAGGATGCGGTAACGTTAAGACACAAGTAGACCTGGAGGATTGAGAGGGAAAGAGTAAGAATGATTGAGAACAGGGGAGGGTGGGGGTGCAGAGAGGATGACGACATGAGAAAGAGACGGGCGCTGGAGGAGGGGTGATGTGAGTGCAGGCTGCTTTACATGCAGGTCAGGTAATGCAGCTCCTCTCCGCGAGGCTACGTCCTTCTGTCGGCAACTCCAGTGAGCGCACATACACGACTGTGGGTTAAAATGTATACATCTGTGTCTTTACTTAGCAGTCAGAAAGGCATTAAGCCCTTCAGCCCTGAGATTAATCTGGTGTCTCAAACATGCAGCGCTAACATTGTCTCTTTGGGGCTCACAGCACATTTAATTTAACAGCAGGTTAAAAACTACAAGATTTAAATTTGATCCAAGCTCAGTCAAGAGTTTGATCTGTCATTTGGGATTACAGCTCAATGAGTTAGCTGGATAATGCTTGACAGCATGAAATAATGTCTTGAATATAATTTCTGCACAGGACAAATGCATCGGATGTACTGATGATCGCCAGGATGTAGAACTGTAAGGGGATAATAACATTTGAATAAGCCCACTTGAGTTTTCTCTCACACTCTCTCAGAGCTGCAATTGCAACTCTTAAGTCCAAGCTCAGTAGATCTTCCGCTGTCAGCAGAGCAACGGTTGCAACAACGTGCGGTGGTCAAGAGCGAATGTGTTTACTCTACCTGAAAACTGTGAGTAAGCCTCATTAAAGCAACAATCAGAGAAACTCTGGCAGAGACAGACACACAAGACCACAAATCACTTCTGCACCATTAAAGCCAGACCTCACAGTCATTTAGCTTTGTGGGGAAATAAAATCGTTTACACTGTCGGAATAAGTGAACAATTATTCATGGTGGATCAGTGTTGCCCCTCAGTTCAACAAAGTACAAGGACAAAGCTTAACTGGCTGACAGCACAGAATAATGACTGACACATGATGTGTTGTTGTACAACACGAGTCTGGTCTGAAACACCGTATGTGTCATGTTATCCTTGAAAGTGGCCCACTTTACCTATGACCTCTCACCTCTGAGCCTGACTCACAACAAGCTACTTGAGCACCCCCCTTCAGCAGCTGAGGTTTTATTAGATTCAGTACTCTCACAGTCTGGCAAAAAACATGGACCGTTCCCAAGTAAACAAGCTGGTTTGAGACTAAATAATAATGCACTAACTGGAAATTAATTATTTTTAAGTTGTGTAAATGATTTTATATTAACCCCTATGGAGAGTTTATCATTCAGACTTCACACAGACATGCAGGGTGTTCCCTGAACAGAACATAATACGAGATTTGCAAATAATGAAAAAAAGAGAAAAGTAAAAAAGAAAAAAAAAAGGAACAACTAGCCAAGAGACATAATTTCTCCTCAGTGACACATCAAAGAGTTGTCTTCAATAATAATTGCTTTGACATACGTTGGTAGAAATTTATATGCTGTGGGGAAAAGTAAGCATGGGCTGAGATTAGGCTCCGTATCATTTTCAGAGTCCCACTTGTCCCGGTGCCAGTGTGGCGAGGCTCTCTCAGATAAATGTTTCCCTTTTTTATTGTCTTTACATTTT
Organism: Notolabrus celidotus; assembly: GCF_009762535.1. Lineage (NCBI taxonomy): Eukaryota > Metazoa > Chordata > Actinopteri > Labriformes > Labridae > Notolabrus > Notolabrus celidotus. Next base: position 22,560,133 of record NC_048291.1, read on the forward strand.
AAATCATAAAAAGCACACAGTCCCCTCTTCACCAGCCAAATATTCTGTGGTGTGCACAGAATAAAACACAATAAAATGCCTCGGAGTAGCTGCTGTTTTTCAATATGCCGGTTATAATGTAGTGGCCATTATTTGTCTCAGAGAGTTCACCTCAGGTTTAACGTTAAAGTCTGTAGAGTTGAAACGGTTTGCATTATGTCATATCAGTCATAACATTATGACCACTTACAGATGAGGTGAATAACATTGATTATCTCTTTATAATGATGCCTGTCAGTGAAAGGGATATGTTAGGTAGCAAGTGAACATTTTGTCTTCAGAGTTGATGTGTTTGAAGCAGGTATAATTGGTGAGCTTAAGGATGGTGGGCGTCCTTGACAAGGGCAGAATTGTGATGGCCAGACGACTGGGTCAGAGCTTTTCTAATACTGCAGCTCTTGTGGGGTGTTCCCAGTCTGCAGTGGTCAATACCAACAAAAAGTGGTTGAAGCCATGGCTCAACTGGTGCATGTAGAGCAAGGGCTAGCCCGCAGGGTCAAACCTAAATAGCTGAAGACGTTAAAGCTAAATCTGGTGGAAAGGTGGCACAACCACGGTTTATTGTGTGTGGGACTGTGTAGATGTAGACCAGTAAGGGTGCCCATGCTCACTCCTGTCCACCAATGAAAGCAACTACTAGCATCAGAGTTCGATGTGCTGGACAAACAAATCCAATCCATGGAGGCCCCACCTCACAGCTAGCTTACAAAGCTTTAAAGATCTGCTGCTAAAATATTGGTGTCAGATACCAAAGCACACCTTCAGAGGTCTGCTGGAGTCCATGTCTCATTAGGTCAGAGCTGTTTTGAACCTTTTCTCACAAGAGCAGGACTTGCACCAAAATAAGGAACACCTCAAAATAAGATCTCCTCTTTCTCCGTCTAATTGTACAAAGACACTCATGCTTTTATTTTTTCTCATTCAGTCTATTTTGATGCACTTTTAACTGGTATCAGTCAGAGCTCCCTCCACAGACTCCAGCTGGTGCAAAATGCTGCAAAGAGCTCCACTCATTACCAACACATCACTCCTGTCCTTGCCAGCTGACATTGGCTGCCCATTTTGGGATTTTAAGATTTTATTGATTACTAATGTTTGAAACGGTCCAGCCCCAAAATATTAAGAGATCTTTTGAACCCCTATCTGCCTGGGCATTAGAGCCACAGGACTAGAGTTATCTCTGCCATTAACAATAAGACAGTCCACAGACTTAGCTTCCTTTTAATCTTCTCTTTAAACCGTCTTATACAGGAGGGTTTTTCTAAATCCTTAAATTATCTTCTTCTTTTTTGTCTTTTGATCAGCTGTGTTTTTATCAGCTTTCTTTTTACTTTGCTGCTTTTTGTTGAGAAGAACTTTGTTACTTTATTAAGAAAAATTCAAAAATAAATAGTTTATAATTATTTCGATATTTGGCAGGCGGTCATAATGTTAAAGCTGATCGGTGTAGTGTGTACAAAGAGGAAAGTTGACAAAGTGAAGTGTACTTTAACTTGGGGATGAAAAGAAAAAAATAACTGAAGTACTTCCTGTCCCTTTAAGTGGGCGTATAACCCCACCGAAATCTAAACTAACACTGGGTAGGTATTCTGTTTCGGTGTGTTCACTCTGAAAGTGACAAAGTGTACCAAAAACAATTACATTATTTGGAGTGTTCTGCTGCAGTACATTTTGCTGAATTCGCATTTTGCAATGCACAAAGGAAATGTTCCCACAGCTGGAGGATGGATTTTTTTAATAAACTTACTTTAAACTACAGCATTATTAATCAAGCCAAGGTCTAATATACAGATATATCAGACCATTTAATACTGCAATTGACCAACCACAGTCAAGTAAAAACCAAGCTGTGTATTTACCGATAATTATACTTTATCTTGCAATACAATCAAGCAAGAAGTTGCACTATCTGGCAGGCAGGAGAAGAGCAGAGTAAAAGAGGCTGTCTGAGAAAAGGCATCAGAGCCAAATGAGGAACATTAAGTGACAGATTAGATTACAATAAGGTAATCATCAGATGAAAATGCATCCTCTGATGCTTATGTTTACTGAAATGATCCTGGCCTTTGTTGCGACAGTATTAAAAAAGAAGGCTGATAATGAAAAATCATCAGCTATCATAAATCAAAACTTTGCTGTCTCTTTTTTTCACCCCTGTTCCAGGAGAGTAATGCGGGTCTTGCAGAGAGGCTGAATGGGCTGAATATTGCCTGTAGATAAGAATGAGACCTAGAATAAGAGTGGAGTTGGATTAGAATTAAAATTCATGAACTCTGCACAAACGTTTTTAATTTTCATTTCGTGTCATTTTGAGGTATTTCTGGGCCATCAGTGCCCTGGCCCAGTTTAAACTTTAGGGTAATTATGATTAAATGGAAAGCTCAAATCCTAAAGCAGCAGCCATCATATGAGCACCTTTTTCATACATGTCAGAGCAGCATAGAGGGTAAATGGACACATGAAATATACAGGCTGGTGAAAACACACAGGTGAGGTGGAAGGTTCGGATAAAAGATTCAGGGGGAGGAAAAATCCACATCTAGTGCTTGCTTGTGGTGGAGAAGTCTGGGAGAGAGGCCAAGTCTGGAAACCCAGAGTGGGCTCTTGTTTGATTTGATTCTCCCCTTTTCATTTCCTCCCCTCACAGCCAGCAGTGTAATCTTGTTTCAGGTGCGCTGTAAACAAGCGCCTGCAAAACACAGCCTCCCTCTGCATTAACACCAATCAAACTTAATGATTGTGGTTTAGATGGTCGCATTAGATGAAGCTGTCAGCAGTATAAATGAGTTTCATAACTAGCCTGTCAGAAAAGGAACAATTTACAAGGAAACAGTTTAGGAAATGCAACCGATAATGCGTTTAGGCGAAAAATGCATTGTTTGGAGACAAAGGCCTGCAGTCAGACTCTATGTCCTCTCCTGTCTAGCTTTTTCTCTGCACCATTCGTTTAAAAAATGCTTTGTTTTTGTCTGTGAACTTCAGCTGTAATGAGAGAAGTATGTATCTAACTTTTCTTTTTCTGTTTTCCTCTCTTTTCCAATTGTGTCCTTTATGAACTCCACAGCAACAGCCCAACTACTGGAGCTTTAAGGTCAGTATTGTGTGTCTCTGTATCCATTGTGTGTGTTTGTGTGTGCATGTGTGTGTTTGTGCTTCACGTCAGACTCCTTGGGCATCACTACCCAATCTCCTTGGTCCTCTCACTCATGCGACACCCAGCTCACTTGGCATCACTCAGCTCTTGGGGCAGTGTGTGTGTGTGTCTGTGTATTAGTGTGTGGGTTGCAATGGCAGAGGTGTCGGGGTTTGGCGACAGCTTAAACTTCTCCAGCTCCATTTAATCTGCAGAAGACGATTCTCTGGATTTATGATACCTCAGTCAGCTAGCATTAATGGCAAAAAGCCATGTGACCCTGTTGAAGTGTGACTCAGACTGACTGAGACATTAAGAAGACATTTCAGACATGCTGCTGAGGCATAACTGAAATAATGCTTTGACATTAACAGAGAGGCTTGAGTCATGGCCAGGCGGCTAAATGTGTTTTTACCCACAGGTTGCAGGGAGGACGAAGGGTTGTATTTACCCGGGAAGGCTAGCATTCAGAGATATTAGAGGTGTATTTGATATGTTACTTTTTTAAAGTGTTGAGCCTTTTTGTAAGCTCTGCACTGTATTTTGTATAACTTTGTTGTGGCATTATCCCTCATGGTAAATGTACTATCAAAACAAAGCTAAAGAATGTGTTGATGTGTGTAAGTGTGTGTGTATGAGGGGATGTGCCCAGGGCTTATCTGCGTTGTAGTCGACTCTGAACCCCTGCTCACATTTGGATGGGTTGGAAATGTCACTGAATATCAATAGCCGTTTACCCTGACCCATGGGGAAGGCTAAGCAATTTATCCCTCACCCCTACAAGGACTTTAGCCTCCAACAACAGTGATATGAAATAGAATTCAGAGCGCTGCCTGTCACATAAATCTGGTTCCTAACAGAACTATTTGGATCTGCAGGACTTCCAGGTGACAGGAAAGATCTTAAGGGTATAGAATAAATGTATCTTAGAGAACGGTACAGAACGAGCTAATATGATATGGTACGATGCCAATAAAATTCAATGTGACACGACCCCATACAATATGATTCATTATAATACTACACAATAAGATTCATTACATTACAATACAAATGCTGTGATACGTTTGGATGTGATCTGAAACAATATGCTAGGCCATGACTTGATAGGATGAGATAAGCTAGGCTAGAATGCAGTAAGATATGATACGATGTAATACGATGCAATATGGTACAATACCATCAAATACATTTTATTGCCCCTTAGGTAAATTTGTCAGGTACTTTAGTGCTTAATTGATCTGCAGATTTATTTTTGGGTGATTAGTAGCTCCATAAAATGTAAAAAAGAAAGAAAAATTTGTGAGACTGTCATCATTGTTCATTACTGCTAAGTGGACACTCTGGATAACTTCCATTGTCTGACTAATAATTCAAAACTTTTATAAAAGTGGACGTTTTTACTCTTTTTTTTCTAATGACAAATTGGCTTAAACAATTGTTATTTTTGCTAATTGGTTTAGATTTTTCTGAGACTCGATCAATTGCCTCATGTAGCTGCTCTAAAAACAGTCTTATCTCTCTTTGTACTTTCCAGTACACCAAGTTGTGTTAATCACTCCAGTTGCTCTGCAGCAACATAGAAAAGCATCAAGTGAAGTTCAATCACAAAAAAGAGAGACTGACTGTATTTATTGGCCCCACACAGAGCTACAGGGGTAATAAATATGGTATGAAAAACCTAAATGCTCCGTGTGGTAACGGATCTAAAGCTATTTGCTTTCAACACACACTCTATATCTGACACCTCATCCAGCTCAATTTCTTTCATTTTGGATAAAGGTTTCTGAAAGCCCCATCGTGCTCCCTCATCCCATCAGCTCTGATCTAAGCCCCAGTCTCTCTCTGGATTCACCTGCTGGCTGAGAATAACCATTGAAAGAAACTATTATGATTGCACCTCACTATTTATTGTTTTTTTTACCTGTGGAAAAGAATATGTATATTGAGGATATTATTAGAGAGTAGGGTACTAAAAAACGTACTTCAAAGAAACCATCTGGAACATGCAGGCTCCTGTTATGTCTCCAGGCTAATGTTTCTATTTTCCTATCAGACAAGAGCATCACTACCAGCAATCTTCACCACCATCTGCAATCTGAAAGACCTGCTTTTGCCTTTAATCCTTCTGAGCAAAACGCTTGCACTGACGCACACTTCACAGCAATTTGGCAAGACAATTGGTTTCGCACATTGAGGACTCCTGTTATTATAAGGAGACAGGACTCTAGGGGTGTTGAGGGCTGGGGATAATGTGTCCGGGCAGAAGATTAGAAAAGATGGAGAGAAATAATGACAGAAGGGGAAGTGCAAGACGAGACAAACTGATGTGAGGAACGGATTGATGTACTGAGCCGTTTTCTCACTCTATTTTCTAAGAGTAAGAGCTGTGAACCTTTTGTTGCGTGAAAAAGAGCTAGGTTAGTGGTGAAGGGATGAAATATAGTCTCAAAATCCTAGAGAGTAGATGGCAGGAGCACGAGCATGACACCTGAATGCAACTTTGTCCTGAGCCTTGAGAGACAGAGGTGTATGGAGATGTGTTGATTGAAAGCAGCTCAGCGACAATGAGGAGTGAGCTCTAGGAGAGATTGGAGGGAAGAAATGAGTGACAGTGGATGAAAAGCAAGGAGAGGAAGACAGACACCTGCTGACAAAGACAGACACAAGCTTTTGACAAAAGGATCATAAGAATGAGGAACAAAAAGGCTGCAAGAAAAACCCCAGATGAGATGGGGAGAAGGCAGGAGGGGTGTGCTATTAAAATTTGAATGGCGGGCTCTCTCAGATAATACCAAGGGGGAAAACACTTCATTGACATTTTACACAGATCAAGCTGTCTTTGACATTTCTGGAATATTTGTCTTTACTCAAGTCCAAATTAATATCGGTCACTTTACAGGGAAATTAGAAATTCAAAGGATCCCAGCACCTTTTGAACGGTCTGCTTACCCCTGGTTTTAGGATTTAATCATCAAGTTTAGTACTGTGCGCCTCTGTGTTTTGCGCCAGTGTTTAGTTTTATACAACAGCAGTATTAGATATAAATATTTTAACTAGCTCCCTGGAGTACAGATTATTTCACAGCAGCCATGTGGGAAATTTTACCACATGGCTCCTTATCGAAATTCGATTTTTTTTTTGGCCGTATTAGAAATCTGTCCCAGAGCTGGATCATGTTCAGAGCTTTGTGAACTTACAATTATTTTAAATAGATCATGGATAAATACACAAATAACCGACTAAGACCTTTCAATTTATTTCATTACACTATGAACTCCATGTTGAGAACTTGTCCTGTTAGTCCTTTGCATCTCTCACAGAACTCTCTGTAGTTAAACTGCAATTCAATTTTTTATCGACCAGACACAGAGAAATCCTCTTTTGACTGTTTCTAAGGGCTTCAAGAGGATTGCAGAGAAGTGAAGTAGAATGTGGATCGACTTTGATGCATCCCCCAAAACATGATAAAAACAAATCCCAGAAACACTATCACTTGACCTTAAAAAAATTCTAAACGGAGCCTTCCAGTGTTTGTTAGTGTGAGTGTACCAGCACACAAGACAAGAAAAGACATGGTAGGAGGTTGCAATCGAGTTTAATGCAGCTTGTAGCCTCAGGTCTGTTGTCAGGCTGCCGTATCCGGCTTTTCACCACATTTGTTTCTGTTCCTTGTAAGATCATCCTGTTCCCTACTTGTTCTCTCTTTCTCTCACAGTGCCCGTATAACCGGGGTAGCGTTTTCGACAGTAATTGAGTGCCGTTGAAAAAGTCTAGATCACTCTAAAAGAAAAGGTTTAGGTGGAGAGAGGGCAGGAGGGAGGTGTAGAGGGAAGACTGTGGAAAAGAACATTAGAAGGAGGTAGAGTCAGTTTCCCCTCAAAAGAGGCGATGAACACAATCATGTATAACCTAGGCAGTCTGGCAGGACCAGATGCACGACCAGATGGTGCATTCACATATAATATTTACAATGCAAAATTACTGCACAGGGATATTTTCAGTTTTCATTTCACATAAACCCTCAATATGGAACTCAGTGTTTGGAGCCTGTTGCAGCAAGGCAAGATGACAAAGAATATATATGCTGACATCTGGGGGAGTTGCTCAGATTTATACATCCGGGGTTTAATTGTTGTGTTCAGCAGCGCATTCATAGAAGTTGCAGAATGAATGGAGCATGACTCACTTTGTCTGAACAGGTCTTTTTGCAGCTGGATCAGAAATGTAAAATTAGACTCATGAAGACATCGTGTGATGCAAGATCATTCCTTTATTCCTTTATCCCTTTATTCAGATCCCCATTAGCTGCCACTAACGCAGCAGTTACTCCTCCTGGGGTCCACACACAACAAACACAACATAAAAGATATAAATAAAATACAAAAACATAAAATACAACAAACATCTCAAAGAATACACATAATGGATGTAATGTAAACGTTCCCATGAATCAATATCACGAAACATTACATAACATCACATCAGACGAAAATGAAGTGTTCACTGAAGTTCATTAATGTTAGGGTTATGTTAATGTTCCTTTTAGAAGTCTTTTAAAACTGGCCTTGCTGGGTGCTTCAACTATGATAACTGGTATAGATGGCTCTGCACATTACAGATCTGCACACCGCATCAGTTCTGGGTCTTCCCTTGACTAAATAACCCTTATTCAAGCAGCAACATATTCACATTTCTTTTAGCTCTTCATAGAAAACTCCAACAGCTTACTTAGCTTTGAAGTAATATCCTCACATGATATAAAGGACGAGGACAAATGAAGGTTTCTTGAACAACCATGCAGTAAAAACTGAACAATTACTTTCAGAAGAATCCCCTTGAAATGTTAATAATATTGAAACAGTCATTTCAGAGATTATATTTCATACTAAACACTCAGTGCATTCCTGTGCCGTGTTTTATTCTGGGCTTTACTTTTGCTGAGTCATGGGGTAAGGCTCAAGATTCAAAGTTGGTCAATTACTTGTCAGGCTTATTTTCTACCTTTAATATTGGTATTTAGAAGTGTTTTAAAAAGTGTTGTTGTTTCCATACAGCATTTAATGCCCTTGTGTTTTTCAAACCTAATTGTAGCTGCCCCAGAAAAAGGACACAGCAATACGTGTGTCTCTGTTGGAGTTTCTGCTGCCTGTGTTTTTGTTCAGAGTGGTCACAGTTTAGATAAATGACCCTATTAGAAGACATGCTGGGGGTTATCTGTCAGCATCACTATCCCTTGGTGTATCCAGACACCGTCTTCTACCTCTACCACTGAACACCACCACTGTTATCTGTGTGTAGGCGTTTATTTGACTGAATTATGTATGATAGTGGGAGAAGAAGTGTGCATTATAAAAGGGATTGTTCTGCCTCTCAGTTCTGATGTTTGTAACTTTCCTTGTAAACACATCTGATAAAGTAGCAGGGAATTTATAAAGCAAATCACCAATGACACTGGAAGTGAAATGTTGCTACAGCCCATTTGGCTAGTTAACCGCAGGAGTAGAAAAATAAGTTGTTTAATTGATTGGCAGAAAATTAATCCTTGACACTCGTTTAAATTAGTGATTAATGGACATGATTAATTACTTAACCTATTAATAAGCAACAAGAAATCATGCTGACAGCTCTGAGAGGCTTTACTTAGACCCATCAGGGCTCTAAATTCAACTGTCAGGATGCTAACATGCTCACAGTGACATCATGCGTATCTCAAACTAGTGTGGTGTTTATCCTGTTCACTCATTTTTAACAAGCAAATAAGCATAAGCTTTGTGAAGTAGAGCTGAGGCTGACTGTGATCAGTTCATTATCTTTGTAGATCTTCGGTCATGAACTACAATATTTAACAGGTTGAACAAAAAATGTCCATATCCAATTTCATCACTTTCAACACTTTTCAGCCATCTTACAGTTGAGATATGTTCCCCTGTTTTTACATATTAATTAGTAAATTGCTGAGAAGTTTACAGAACAAAAACATCTAGGTATATGTCATCTTTTGTTGCAGTTCTAGTTTAATGAGCAAAATTTGCTCTTGTCTTAATTAACAAAGTCATCAATGGTTGAATGAGTGTGTTCTTTAAAGTTCTGCAGGGGGTCGATGAGTGCAGAGATGGCCCTCTGTGCTCATTGCCTCTGTCGCTCCTACATTAATTACATCCGACTATGTTTATTTGTTCACTCATAGTAATAAAAGGCGCATATAAATACAATTCACAACATAAACACTGCCCGATTAACACAATCCATAAGTGAAAAGAGCTTTCAGGAGAGTAACTTTATTGCCTGCCCCTCTCTTGTAACAGCGATCTTATATACATTAGCTCTGTGCTGCAGTTTAACTCGGGCAGAATGAAAAGAAAAAATCTGGTAAGAAATGTGTTGTGCTCATGGTGTGAGAAGGAGGAGACAGTTACTGTACTGAGGGTGTGTCTGCCTCTGTCATCCAAACAACCAGCAGATAGCATTCTGGGAGCTCATTACAGCAGCCTGCGAGCTGTAGGAGAAGCTACAGCGATGGGGGGATCAGGGAGCCAGTTCAGTGAGCTCAGTCCCAGCTGCACTAACTGTCTCTCAGCGGGAGACGCCTGGGCACAGGCCAGCAGGATAAACCCACAGTGACAGCCCAGGATTTGCATGAGCTTCTCTTCCCACCCCACGAGCACTTGTTTAAAGTTTGTTGCCGCACAGGGACAAGAGTTTGGATGAGCGTTTGTGGGAGGTGTGCAGAGCCGAGCAAACATGACATAACTTATGCTAAGCTGGAGCACAATTTTAAGCTTCATTTGCTTCTTACCGACCATAGGTGATTCATGAAAGCCGGCCCCCTGGAGTCCTGCATGATTTGGGAACAACGTTTTTGTGTTTTCCTGCTGCAGTATTCAACTGAAGTTAGATACTGTGGCGCTAGTTAATCTTAGTGAATGGCTGATGACTAAACTATTGTCACGGTCTTTTAATCTTGTTATGTGGTTCATTGTGTGATGTCTCATTGAGTGCTCACTGTCCCTTTTCTAGTTGGTCTTTATTTCATAGGCCCCATCCAATCCATTCTCTCCGCCTTGATTTCCTCTCTAATACATGTTCTCTTTTCCAGCAGAGCCGCAGTCCCCGGCATTCCCAGTCTACCCAGTCTGGGCTTGCTGACCAGGCCGCCAAGCTCTCCTTCGCCTCCGCTGAATCCCTGGAGACCATGTCGGAAGCCGACATGCCCATTGGGTTCAACCGGATGAACCGTTTTCGCCAGAGCCTGCCGCTGTCCCGCTCCGCCAGCCAGAATAAGCTGCGATCTCCAGGTTAAGATTTGATGCTCTGCTGGCAGGCTCTGTCACAACACGCTGCTGGGACTTAAGGCAGATTTGCAGTTGTCACTTTAAGTCATGTAGCTGCGAGAATGAAGAGCTGTACTTAAAGAGGGAAGGAAGAAGAGTAACACTCTCACCTCATTTTCAGTAACAGTTTTCAAACTGTGAGGTTCGGGGCTGTAGAGAACTCTAGAGCTGTGAGTTCAAAGATGACAAAACTTTTTGAAATAGTTGAAAACATAAACAACTTCATGTCATTATAGTCGAGACAAAACACAGTCATGATACAGCCATGCAAAGTTTGGGAGCACAGCTATTTTACATACTTATTTCAGCATGCAATGTTTACTGTAATACCACAACAATATCAGAGGGGATGTGTTTGTGCAACCCTGAGAGTAAATAACAGAGTGGAGGTCAGCTTTACTACAAAGAGACCTCTAGGGTGTAGAGAGGATTAGGGTGGAGCTAGCCCAAACTCATAAAGACGAAGGTGTGGCGTTGCATCACCTGCAGTGAGATGAGACAATGGCTGTGAAGCTGAAGTGGCAGTGACTGATGTATCCAGACAGAAGTAGAGCAGCAAAGCCGCCAGTCTCTTCTCTCCATGTCTCCATACTAACCACTCTGTTTTCTTCTCTCCCCAACTCGTCTGTGATATCGCACTTCTTTTACTTGACTTTTAATCACTGGCTTTTCTTTGCTTTCTCTGTTGTTTTGTTTGTCCCGCCGTGTATGAAGATGAGTTTTCAGGTTAGTCAGGCATCAGACTCACCTTTACCTACAAAATCAAGGGTCTCAGCATCTGGCAAAGTTTTCAATGAAGTGAAACATTTTTCTGTAAACTAAATATTCATGATGACTTTTTGATTATTGATGGGAGGAAAAAGTTTTATTCATGAAATAGTAGTGGAAAAATTCCACCTCCCTTAGGCACGAATCATTGCACCTTAGCTGTGAATTCTCACACAGCTACCACAGTCTTTTCTCACATCAAGAAAGGAAAACTGGTTTTTACTCTGTGGATGATGATAATTCATGGTAATGACTGATGAAAAACGAATTACATGGACAAATGACAACACATTTTCACCACATGGCCAACAAGGCCAAGGATCTTCGCCCGTCTTTCACCGTCTGCTTAATTGTCTCTTGTCTTATTCTCCAGGTGTACTGTTCCTGCAGTATGGAGATGAGACACGCCGCGTGCACATCACCCACGAGCTGAGCAGCCTGGACACACTGCACGCTCTCATCGTACACATGTTCCCTCAGAAGCTAACAGCAGGTATGCTGAAGTCGCCCAACACGGCCATCTTGATCAAAGATGAGGCACGCAATGTTTTCTACGAGCTGGAGGACGTTCGGGACATCCAGGACCGCAGCATCATCAAGATATACCGCAAAGAGCCCATCTACGCTTCCTACCCTGCTGCTGCACACCTGGCTAACGGAGACCTGAGGGTGAGCAGAGAGCGGGGGATTGGGGAAGTCAAAGAGAAAACAGTGTTATTTTAGAGAGAGGAGAATCCTGTCTGATCTCCCTGTCTCTTAGTCCGATGTTTGACAACTGAGCTGTCAGTGAGTACAGCAACATTTCCGCGCCTCTACATATAAAGAGGATTAGTGTGCTTCTTTAGCGAGTTAATAGTGTGTTTTGTACTTCATTGTAACTTTGACAGGCTGTTTCGACGTATATGGGTTTGCAATTTAACAGGTATTCCTCCTGGAAATGTAGTTTCTTATCTTCAAGTAGGCCATCTGTTGCTGTGCAGACACCAGAGAAGAATGTTCCTCTGTGAAATGAGCATATTTTAACATCCGAAGCTATTTCTGCTTCACTGATGATCAAGGAAGCCTGGGGGAGACATTTTTTTAATTATTTTACACAAAACCCTGCTTACCATCTGCATTATTCACACAATACAGAGAAGACGACTGCTATTAACCGTACAAACAGGCCGTGAAAAACCACAATTATTGCTGTGCACATTGTGTTTGCATGTACTTTGCTGAATGTATGACTTGCTTGAATGCTTGAGTGTGCCTGCACATCGAAAGCACAGAAAAAGTTGAAGAGTTAAAGAAAGAGAGCTTTTCAACACCTATGAACTGCAGATCCACACTTACAGTCTGTACTCAAATTGAGTTTGATACCAAGACCTTTTAAAGGCATCATTCCAAACTACATTTCGCTGCACAAAACCAAGAATCACCCACCAATTATCCATCAGCTCATTTAGTGTGAAATCCATCTCTGCCTGTCTTTAATGGAGACAAAGTCTGCAGAAAAAGACATGTAGTAATGGACTTCTCTGCATGTTTTGCACTAATACTGGTTTGTGGAGAACGTTTAGCTTTGCTTTTAGCTGCTTTGTTGCGTGTTCATGTGCTCAAATAGCTTGTGCAAACAAGAGACCTCATGTAGTAGTGTCTGCATAGTGTATATGCATTTGTCCATGGGCATAAAATGTCCATGGACAAATCCATAAAACTTGTCTTGCTCTGTTTTGTGTATGTGCTTGATGTTGTGCTACATGACAAGGATAGCTCAAATGCTCAGAAGCGAATAAACAGAAGAAAGACTTTAATGAGCATAAAAACAAATTATGAGCAGAGTATGCATTTCAGAGCCAGATAAATTAGAAACATTGCTACAGCAGAAAAATAAAGACAAGGATTGTTCAAAGAAACACTTAAGACAGTTTATGATGCTCAGCAATAAAAAGTAGAAGAAAACAGCAATGTTAGAAATCTGGTTTTCTTTAGAATGATTTATTGTTTTGTCTTCTGCATCCTGTCGAATTGAATGAACACAGTATTGTAATATTAATCTATAAATACATGAGAAAACAAGTGAAGGAATACAAGATAACTTTGTTAGAATTAGAGGTATAAACTCCTTAAATCTTCACACTCCGTTTAGAAACAGTAAGTTATTCTTTCAGTAGCTGATTGAATAAAACTAGAAACAATCAAGAACATTTCTGAGAACAAATCTGCAATGGCAAGAATAATTGTTCTTTTGAAACTTCATCTTTTTTGGCGTCTGTAGACTATGACAGCCTGCCTACTGTCAGTCAGATCTTCTCGTCTTCTCGTCAAACTGACGCACAGGAAACACGGCGCTGTCATCCATATGTCTCCATGGTTACCATCACCCCTGCTTGATCTTTTTCAGAGAGACATGGTGTACTCCTCTCGGGACTCCTCCCCAACTCGGCGCCTCAACACCCTCCCATCCTCCACATCCTCAGCATCCTCTGGCTCCCCGTCCCGCTCGCGCCTTTCCTACAGCGGTGGCCGTCCTCCATCTTTCGCCGGGTCACATTCCCCCCATGAACAGCAACGACATCCCCACCATCCCTCAGCTGGCCATGGTGCCAACGTAGGCCTGACTCCCTCACCCAGTGCCATCCTGGAGCGCCGGGACGTCAAGCCTGATGAGGAAGTTTCTGCAAAAAATATGGCCCTGATGAAGAATGAAGGATTATATGCAGATCCCTACAGCCTGATGCATGAGGGCCGCCTCAGCATCGCTTCCACCCAGTCGTTAGCCACACTCGGAGACCCCTTTAGCTTCCCTGTTTCCGGTGGCCTGTACCGCCGAGGCTCTGTGCGCTCACTCAGCACCTACTCAGCTGCAGCTCTTCAAGGGGACCTAGAGGACTCCCTCTACAAGCCTGGAGGTTCACTCTACTCTGATACATACTCCTCAGCAACACTGGGCATGGGTTTCCGCATGCCACCCTCATCCCCGCAGAAAATCCCGGACATGCAGCTGAGGGACAGGGACTCGTACTCCAACTCACCCAGCAGAGCCTCACCTGTCCGGCAGTCCTTCCGAAAGGACTCCGCCTCCTCCTCTGTGTTTGTAGACAGTCCGAAGTCAAGGCCCAGCTCTGGTTCAGAGCCTCTGTGTCTGACAGCTGGACCTGGGGAAGGCGGCAGGGCTACGCCTGGCTTTAGTTCCTCGATGTCTGGACAAGACCCGGACACCAGCAGGTGAGTATGAGTCAGTGTTGTCTGGTGTAAAAAAGGATCTTTGTCTTCTAATTCAGCTTCTTAGATCTACCGGAACACAATTTTCCACCAAGAATGAAATTTGATTAAACCACTCTCTCAATTTTAATGAGGATGATCAGCAGAATATTATGTCTTAAACTTTAAAAAGTTGGATGTTTTTCTTTGATTGTGACTAACTTAATATCAAATCCATAGCTTGACAAAGTTTACAGGCACATTTAAATCTCTATCAATAACTATGCAACAATGAATTACAAATCTATAAGGCAATTATTTTTCAAAATCTTCTGTGTGACTCCTCTTCGTTTGGTATCACATCTGTGGCATTTACTTCTGCAGAGATCAACGTCTGGAGCGCATGGAGGCAATGGAGAAGCAGATAGCCAGCCTTACTGGCCTCGTCCAGAGTGTACTGACCAGAGCACCAGACAGTGACAGCACGTAAGAATCTCCATTATACCCCATTAACCCTCTAAAAGTCCCAGATACAGCTTCAGCTCAGACACATCAGCAGCATTATCGACAGGAACAGCAGCGGGCTATTATCCGAGCCATTATCAGCACCATAGCAGTGAAGTGGTTCACTATTTAGTGTGAGCACAGCAAAGGCACAGACCACTAAGCGTAACTGTGGGGCACAGTGCTATTGATTTATGCACCGATACATAGAGATATGTGAGATAGCTTTGCAGTAGAGTTCCTCATTACATTGAACATCGTTATCTCTGCACCTTTAAGCACCAACAGGGGCTCATTAACAAGGGGAGCACTTGTTAATGTAATCAGTCTGATAGTGCCAGTAGTAGTGCTGTTAGCGTAAGCACTGTAATTGCCTTGCCCTGTGGCCGTTGATCCTCAGATGCGGCCTGCTGCGTCTCTGCATGATGGCCGGCTGCCCTCCGGACCAAGGGACGGAGTTCTCACGGCCATTACCTTTCTCTTCCAGCGAGAAGACCGAAACCAACAGCGACGGCTCGGCCACTGGACGTGAGTACAGCAGCTTATCTGTGAACCGTCTAGTAAACCTTTGTGTCACTTACCCTGCTGTCCTGATGAAATTGTGCCGTTTAAATTTTCCTTTTATTGTTTCCTTTTCCTGATAACAGAAAAGAGGGTATTGCACTCAAACAAGCAATGATGGAGACCTGCTGGTTTCATATACACTTACCTCAACTTGAAAACTCATAAGTTGGTGATTGAATCCCTCTAGTCCTGTATTTATGTTTCCTGTTGTCAAATAATGCTAACAAAGACACATTAAAATTATGGGTACTATTATTATCAGCCATGTACTGAATAATAACAATAAGGTGAAGATAAGGGGCGAAAAGAAGAATCTTGTATTCTTCAAAGTAAACAGTTGGATTGTTGTTCCACCCACGTTATGAACCGACAGAGCTCAAAGAACACAGAGAAAAAACACATCACAACTTTTATTTTTATTGGAATACCCGCTGGTGCACATGTGTGTTACCATGGTTGCCAAGTGATTTGCCAGAACATGCAGCCTAAATTAACGATACACTAAAGATTTTTTTATTTGAAGATGACTTCCTGATGAGTTCAGAATCAGCAGCTCAACTCCTGAAGTCACGCTGAAATCACACTGACACAGTAAAGCATTTACAGTGGGCGGTTTGTTTTATCAGCAGTGTTTGCCTGGGAGCAGACCGAGACACACCTTTAGCCCTTAAGTTTGACTGACGGCTTTGAAATCAGCCCAGATAATCTCAGCTAAACAAACAAGACAAGACACTTTGTTTTAACTCGCCTTAAAGAGCAGAAAAAGAAATCCTTAAAAACTCACCAAGAAGTCAGGCGAGACATCTGCCTCTTTCATCTCTCCTTCTCTGTCACTCTTTGTGTCTTTTTCCAGCTACTGAACTTGAAAGTTTAATTCCCAATGATTCTTTCACCTCTTGAAGACTAAAAAACATGGACTCAATTTTTTAAACTTGCTAAAAGTTTAAACCATTGTCAGACTTTAGAGAAACACACACTCTCATTCCTGGAAAGACTCATGAGTTTTCTTCTCTTCAGTCAGATGAGAGAATACTAAACTCATCAATTAAACCAGTATGGAGATATTTCTAGAATCATCACCAAACACTATGTTATCAGGCAGTGAAAAATGCTGCCCAAGCTCTATCAAAAATCAACCTGTACCCTCTTACAGTTTGTTTGTTTCTTTAACACCTTTCAACAGCTCCAAACATACATGACTGTAAACATAACCCCTTGGCATGGTAATGAGACAGCTTTGGAGTATTTTGAAGGCTTCTTTAAACTTAAGATTTACGCTTTGCTGGATCCACAGAGAAGGATTTTGTGTTTTTGTGTTCTCACAAACAAACATTTATCAGCTGTGAATTTATAAGATACTGACAGGGATCATTTTCTCAAGGGGATTAACCTAGTCAAGAAGAATAAGTATTTCTGAATAAAACCCTTTCATCTTCCTGATGTTTTCATTCCTCTCATCCCTCTTTGTTCTTTTTTCCTCCTCTGTACATAATTTTCAGACCTTTTTTTTCTACCAACATACAAAGCTTTTCATTGCCAGACCTTCACAGGGCAATTGCAAGCTTCTCACAACTTGATACTTTGCCAAAAGAAAAAGGCATCACATCAGTCATTTTCTCCATTGTAGTCCATAAAAATTCCGTCCAGGGTCATCATCTGTAAATTAAACTTTTAAGACGTCTAGCCGGTTGTCTCTTTCTTTCTCTCTCTCTCTCTCTCTCTCTCTTCTCTCTCTCCTCTCTCTCTCTCTCTTCTCTCTCTCTCTCTCATCCTCTCATTAATTCCTCGGTAACGGGCTCACTCTTTCTACATTCCAGCTGGACGGCTGAAGAAGAAAGGTAGTTGCCATCTCCTACTCTATCACCCTTTTTATTTCTCTATCAGACATCCCTCATGGCTCTCCGCTCTCTGTATGAGTGTGGGTTGTTGCTGGGTAGCTGGCGGTGTCTATCCTCACGTTTTCCTCCTGGCTGGTTTCCCAGGGAGCAGACCACCCCCTCTCTCGTCTCGTCTCTGTTTCTACCTTTTGAATTTCTGCTTGGTTTTTCCTTTGGGAATTCCAGAGGGTTGTTCTGTCACACACAATGCACTCCTTTGTAAATGTGTAAGAGTGTACGTGTGTTCAGGACGCAGATGTGTCTGTGAGAATAGCTAGCTGTAACTGGCCATACTCACAAAGCCCTGTGTTAAGATAAGAGCATGGTTCTCCCCCTGTGTGTCACTTCTTAATAGACTAATTGCACTTCTGTATGGGTTACTAATAGCATGAGCTCACATTACTCCCAGTGGGCTTTCAGAGTTTTGTGAATATGGCGCTTTTTTTGCATTCACACACTGTATTGTTCCAGTGTGTGTATGTTTCTTTGCCCAGATTTTCTGTATGTGTATTACTTTGGGCCTCTCTGCTGTGTGGTGTGTGTGTGTGTGTGTGTTTGTGTGTGTGTGTGTGCGTGTGTGAACTGTTTGTACTGCGTTTCATGCTGGCTGACCGCAAATCCCACCAGAGCACAGCCCAGCAAACTAACCAATTTGTTTCCCAATGACCTCCTGGTGACCCCCCCCCCCCCCCCCCCCCCCCCTGTCCTGCTCTGTGATTGGCAGCTCATACACCATCAGCAACCGCTAGCTCTGATGCCGCCACCCCGCCTTCTAACAGCGTCGGCCGCTTGCAGATGCAGCTCAACCTGCACGGCCTGCAGCAAAACGCTACGGACCTGCGCAAACAGCTCTCTCAGCTACGCAAGACACAGGTATGGAGTTCAATGAGAAAATACATTTATCCATTTATCTAATGTTTCCTACATAACCTGTATCATCAATCGCTAAAGTTATTAGAGTGGATATAAAAAGTCATACTGAATCATTCTGTGTTTTTTAAAATCAAATATTATCAGAAAGAGGAAAGGGGCCTGAGGGTCATTGTGCTAAGGTACATAAACAAACTTCAAACTGCTAATTGAACCAACTTTATACCACTAACAGATGTTATGCAGCTAGATTAACATATGTGTAAATCAGTGTACATTTCTAAAACTGAACTGCTTTTTCAGATGTGTTATACACCTTGTTTAATCCAGACCTTGTAGCATGTAACTATACGTCGATACTTCTACCCTCCCTTGTACAATGAAAACAATTTACAGTGTGTTCATTGGTTTTAACAAAGTACCTGGCCTGTTTGCTTTTAAAGCCCCTGTGAGGAGTTTTAGCTGGTTATGAAATTAATTTTGATATGTATTTATGAGCTATAAAGCAAGAGGGACCATCAGTGTAAAGATAGGCTTTATCTGTACTTTCATTTTTACTGCTTGTACCTGCAGCTGCGGGTAGGTGTCGGACAATCTCTGACAGCACACTGCAGAAACAGGCTTATGTATTTTGCGTTGTCCACAACAAAGAATCTCTAAGAGCGATCGATTGACATTTTGAAAGGGGAGATTTATTGCTCAAAAGCACTGCTAACACGGCAAGCAAAGAGATAAGAGTAACAACTTTCTCCACAGGGGGCGCAATAATCGTCACAAACCTAAAGGTCCTCACAGGAACCTTAAAGCTAGGGTTGGTAGTCACAGAAAACTAGCATGAAATTGAGTGTAGCATTTCCTCAGGACTCTGTCTAACCCCTCCCCTTGGAGCTCCTCCAAAACACTGCCCCTGCTCACATGCATGAGCGCTGCTGATTTGCGACCATACGATCTTGACTGATTTAAAACCGATCCTCAGCACATCATTTGTGTTTTGCACTACGTCAACTCATGTCTCACTAAGTGGTAAGAAAACACCAAAACATTATCATAGTGAAAGTTAACATCACAAACAAACATGAAATGTACGGGCAGGAGGCGGGCAGAACGGCAAGATGGGATTTGATTGGTCTCATAATTTGGCTCCTGATGGCAGGGATGGTTGGTGTTTTCCCAGGTTTACTCCAGCTGTAGATAGCGTCTTTTTTCCGTCTTTTTGAAGAACACTTTATGTATTGATTGCCATCGGGACATAAAGATAATTTTAAAACAAAAGTGTATCTTAATCTGACTACCAACCCCCCTTTCGAGTTAAAGTGAACTCAGCCATTTCAGTAAATGAATGGCGTCATTTGATTTGTCTGGATTATACTCTAAGAGTAGTGGTTTGCAGAGTCCCTCCTATTTCACTGCATACAGTCACACAGAATCTGATATCATGCACTGCACATTCAGTTAGCTCCAGGTGCTGAGGGCCAGAGGTTCCCCTTAATGTGCTTAAAATAGAAGAGAAAAAACAACTTTCAAATCTTTTGAAAAAACTAAATATGTAACGCACACCGCCATTATTTGTATGATGCAGAAATTTATGCTTACAGTATTTCTACTCAATGCATGCAGGAACAGTGGCTTTGATCTTATTTGATCTTGACTTCAACACTATAAATAACACCAACAGGCTCACATAACTTGTCCTGCCTGACACATTAAGGGCATTGTATCTTACAGAGATTAATAATGAACATGGAAGGTTGTAAAGATGAAAGCTCAGTGCACATAGCATCGTATTTACTGAGATACCGCGTGCATGTTTGATATAAAAAAGAGAAAAAAATGCCACAAGGAAGGTTAACAGAAATGTGAAGAGGAGCTCCTGATTTATTCCATGTATCTCTGATATGCAGATGATGCCATTGGTACTGTGGGAGGTGCCAGAAGAAGATGATGAGATAAATGCTTCAGTTGCAGGAGGAGTGATTCAAGTCTCTAGCCGGGGGAAAGAGAAGGAAGAGTAATTGGAGTGACAGATGATAGGCATGTAGTGCTTGTGTTTGTTCCCTGACAGCATCCACAAGAGCTCCTTGAACTGGCTAAAACAGAGAGACAGAGATCCAAACATCCGAGCCTGGGGCTGTACCCACTGAGGACACTTTTCTATTTACCTGCAAGTTTGCCCAACTGTGACCTCTGAAACCCTGGACCCATATTGTTACCCAGGGCGGTGCCTGGCTGCTTAAATTTTACATGTGGTTCATGAATTATACAGAGCCGAGCATGCAGGGGAAACAGGCAGCGGGGAGAGGGGGAGCACAGTGCTGAAAGATATTTTTTTAAGTCTAGAAATGTAGTTCCAACATGAATTTATATAACTTTTTAAAATGTTTTCACATCCCTATCATCATTATTGGCAGTGTAATAAGCATCTGAAGTAATTTCAAATGTTAGAAATACCTCGCCATCGTTACACTTGCTGGAACATAAGCTTATCAATAATTATATTTTTCTTGCTTACCAGGTGCTTTCATCTCAGGGAGTTGTATTACATGCAGTAACTCCTGTTGAATATTCCATTCATAACAATGAGAGTAGCTGAGTTCACACTCAGTGCCTCTGTCATGACATCTTTGGCTTTCCTCAGGGCTCCCACTTTTCTGTGTTAGGGGAAATGTTGTAATGATAGCTGATACACACAGCCACACCTTCCTCAACGTTGAGGAAACTGCTTGCTGCCTTAAGCAGGTTAGAAACTTACAAGCTTTGACTGAAAAGAAGAAGAGCAAAATGTTCTTTAGGAATAAGAATGTATGGGGAAAAAAGAGGCCATACACCCTGCCCTCTCAGGGATGGGACAAAAACTGCAGTTGCTGTAAATCACTAGGAATCTGCTTTGAAAATCGTCAGTCGGCTGCAATTCTTGTCCTCCTTGCCCCATTATTATGCTGCAGTGCCAGCGATAGCAGTTTTCACAACTTCAAACTAGCCATTCTCATGAGGCTAGCGGGGCTAACTCTGATAAAATTCATAACCAAATTCCTCGCTGAGTGTACAATGTGCCCACCTGAAGTGAGAGGCCAAGAAGTGTTATCTCTAACATGGTGTGTGTGTGTGTGTGTGTGTGTGTGGTTGTGTGTTGTGTGTGTGTGTGTGTGTGCGTGTGCGTGTGCGTTTGCGTGTGTGTGTGTGTAGCTGGAGAACCAGGATTCAGTGCGGACTTTGCTGAAAAGGACAGAGGCAGAGCTGAACGTGCGCGTGGCTGACGCCCTGAGGAAGCAGGAGGATCCTCTGCAGAGACAGCGCCTCCTGGTGGAGGAGGAGAGACTCAAGTATCTGAACGAGGAGGAGCTCATCATCCAGCAGCTTCAGTCAGTATTCACTCCAGACAGTGATTGTAGAACAGTAATAGGTGTTGTAATTACCAGTCTTCACCATAGTAGAAGTGTTTCACTCAGTAAATCCCCCAAATAACCAATGAAAGGAACAATATGAGCATTAGTGATTTTCTATGCTACCCACTAGGGTTATATGTTGGTCAGTGTGTGTTGATATATGTTGTCAGTAATGTGTTTTAAATGATTTTTAACCACATATTTATAAACTGCTTGTAACATGATGAACTTCACATCTGGTTTTAATTAGATGACTCTCAGGTTGAAGCAGTGATAGGATGAAATGTAACTGTATTAAGCCCAGCATGGAGCAAGATGCTTATTAAGATCGCGGTTGTGAGACAGTCCAGCGTCTAATTGAAGTGACTTGCAAATCCAAGAACAGAGAGCTACCTTGTGATTTAATAATCTGATAACTGCTCCGTCTTGAATGTGGAAATGTTCGTTGCTGTAATGACTCCTGGATTTCTCTGTTAGCTGCTCGAGAGTTCCTGAATCACTCTGAGGGACATTTTGATTGGGGACTAATTGGTTGAAACCGTTAGATGATCTCAGCTAATCAATGTGTATTATTCAGCCTGGCTAATGGCTAATTTATTTCTGTTAATTATGCATGAAACTTTCCTTTATTGCATAACTTCAGGCAGATTTATATGACATGAAATAAGTCTGATCTCATTAAAAATGAACAAACTCTAAATTTTATGGATTATCTTTTCCACTTTTCACCTCATTTGTTGCCTGAAACTTTTTATACTTGTTACTACTCTCCAGTTCAGCTGTCTAGAACAGTGATCACAGTGATCTCGCTGCCAGTTGATTGAGAGACAGTTTATTGGCAGGGATTGTCCTGAAACTCAAAAGGCGTCGCTCTGAAATAAATATTAAGTCAAATTAAAGTGTAGCAAAGGAATCAGTGGTGTTTTGCCTTCTGTCTGTTCCATCTCTCCAGCGACCTGGAGAAGTCGGTGGAGGAGATCCAGAAGGAGTCGTCTGTCAACCCAAGCTGGTGACAGTGCAGGAGCTGGAGGAGAAGTCGGCTGTTCTGAGAAAGCTGGGAGAAACACTCACAGAGCTGAAAAGTGAGTCATGCTGGCACATTTCACATTCTGTGCACAGGAACAAAACAGAAAACAGTCTTCTACTCAAGCAGACAGTTTATAATGCACTAATTACTCACCAAGGCAATGATTATCTTTAGTCACCCACAGCCAGTCTGTCAAAACGTTTAATCACCATAAGATTGCTCAGATCGTTCATTGTCTTAATGAACTCTGTGACCATGAACAGGTTCAAAAACGTTTTTACTAATTAACACAAAAAGGTTTCATCTTTGACAAGTTGGGCTGATTCATGTGAGGGAATATGTGTTGACCCCCCCTCCTCTTTGTCTCCTGTAGATCAGTTCCCGGGCCTGCAGAGTAAGATGCGGGTGGTGCTCAGGGTAGAGGTGGAGGCGGTGAAATCCTGAAAGAAGAGCCACACAGGCTGGACGCTCTTTTAAAACGCTGCAAGAGTATAACGGACACCCTGGCCACCATGCGCAAGTATGAACCGCTGACACCAGCTGAGAGCTACAGCACATCAACACCTTTTTTGTTTTTTTAGTTTAGATCAAAGTTACAAAAGATCGTAAAGAAGCTGAGCAAAACTAACATAAAGTTTCCCTGTATCGACTGAAGGTGGAAATGTTCAAAGTTTAACCCTCTTACTGAGGATTGAACACATTGTTTGATAAATTCTTACATATGGACACTCACAGTGAAATACGCTCCACATTAATTGTAAAATGGACCGTGTTTGAAGGTTTCTCGATTGAGAGACAACCCACTACACCACTGAGCCACAGCCGCTCACTACATTAGCTGAAGCAAAAATAATGTGTCATTTGAGGAAGGCTTTCTTTTGCAGAGGAGATTTTGTTTTCACACCTTTTTCATGTGAAAATTATGGATTTTTGTAAAGTGTGGTGGACAGACGGGCTTTCGACTGTGGGAAATTGTTATTTTTTCCGATCAGAGATTCAGCCGTGTTAAAATGTATTCTTTGAGCTCACAAAAAGGTGTCCCAAAAATATTGATATTCATTTTACGTGATGTGTAGATTTCTAAAACATGCCCTCCAGTGTTTTTGTCTTCTAATCAGCCTTGTGTCCTAAAAGCACCTCACCTTCTGGTGTAATTAACCTCACAGATAAGAGCTCATCAAATGCAGCTCCTCTTCCTCTATCCTTTGTGGGTAAACATGCAAAGAAGTCGACATGTTTACCCACAAAGGAGAGAGGTTTACAAGCAATGTTATATTTCAGAGAGATGATGAATGAACTCTACCTCCATGTTTTACCAGACAAGCAAACGAAGGGGTGTGGAAGAAGCAGGAGGATTTCTCTAATCCTTCATCAAAGCACAACGACGAATTGCGAAAATTGTCAGACTTTGACATCCCTACCAGCTCGCCACTCACTATCAACGACCTTGGAGGCAACAGTCTGTCCAACTGGAGCCCACACGCAAGCCTCAGCCGTGGCCATGGGAACCCGTCTGGCCATCACAAGGACAATCACCCTCCTGTCCCCCACAAGGGCAAAGCACTGGAGGAGCTGGAGCGTCGCACTGCTGCTGACAAAGCTTT
Source organism: Notolabrus celidotus (assembly GCF_009762535.1). NCBI lineage: Eukaryota > Metazoa > Chordata > Actinopteri > Labriformes > Labridae > Notolabrus > Notolabrus celidotus. The sequence continues at coordinate 22,584,422 of NC_048291.1, forward strand.
ATCCGTGGAAGTCCGACTGGTAGGAATATTTCTGCTCTTTGTTAACCTTTATCTTCTCACATAGTCTGTATGAAGAATCATTGCTGGAGAAAACCACAACAGTGCTGCAACTCTCGTTGAGATCCATCTCTCCACCTCACAGGCAGCAGAACGGACTGGGAGGAGAAGCGTGCCAGTCTGACCCAGTACAGTGCCCAGGACATCAACAGGTTGCTGGAGGAAACTCAGGCTGAGTTAATGAAGCTATTCCTGACTTAGACTTTGCTGCCAAGCAGATCAAGACCTCCTCCAACACACCAACCTCCCAGAATCCCCCGTCTGGGCTGGAACCCCAGAGCACCGCGTCAGCAAGCCTCAGCACAAGCTTTCTGGGAAAGAGGGAGGATACAGGCGTGGCTCTGGTAAGATGAAGAGTACAGCATTTTAGTCTGCACCACTGTCACACACACATCTTCGTCAAAGGAACTAACGTCTTGTGAAACTTCCAACATTTCAAGGAGCCAAGATTAACGACTGTCATGCATTTTTACATTTTATCCAAATAGTTAAAACCATTTTCAAACCCTGAGGGTGATCAGACACTCTCAAGAACATAATAATAAATGATGAAAAGCATGTTGTCTTGTGATACAGTTTAAGTAAAAAAGTTTTTTTTTTTTTATAAAGCAGAAGTGGCTTCACAAGCTTTCAATATTTGAGTCGACAAGTTGCATGACACATAACATTACGCTTTTGAATTGCTCTCAGCATGTGTGAAAATCAGTTTGACTGTATTTCCTAAGTGCAACTCCGTCCTCCAGATGCCTGAATAACATCTCTTTTCAGATGAGCTGTTAGTACCACGGTATCGCACAGAGAAACCCTCCAAGTCCCCTCCTCCCCACCACCAAGACGCAGTTTCCCGTCCTCTCCAGGCATAACCAGCCGCAGTGGGGAGCCCCTCATTCCTGGCAAAAGTATAAAGGTGAGAATGAGAGAATTCACAAGAACACAGTTTTGATTTTTACAGTACTTAGCATAATATAAAATGAGGGATTATGCAGTCAAAATGTTTTAATAACACAATAATCACACTCAGATTAGTCTGCCTTTTAAAGAAGGAAACCAGAATTCAATTATTGTTTCATCAGATTTTTATTAATTTCAACTATATTTGTGTTTGTGATCATAGAAGTCTGAATCTGAAGAGACTGACTTCCAGAAACCTCACGTGAAGCTGAGGAGGGCTGTCTCTGAAAACCCTCGCCCAGCGTCAACACCCCCCACAGTCGCCTCTGGGGAAAAGGAGGAACGAGAGGAGGACAAAATTGCTGCTGAATTGGAGGGTAACGTAGAGACGGCTTGTGAATATGGTGATTATATCCTCAATAGGCTGTTGTTCAATGAGGGGGAAAACTGCTCTTGTTTTATCATTTATTGTAACGCCCACAATCTGCCACTGTTTTTTTTGCGTGTACATACTCGAATACTCACCATCATTACCACATGTTCAAGCAGCAGGTGCCATATGTCCCCCTGCCCGTGGCACTGGGAGAGCTCAAAGATCACATACTGCTCAGGTCACACACATCATCACCCAGGGCTCACTGATCACAGCCAGACAGATGGACCTTTATGGCTGCTTGGACTGTGTTTGAGAATGCCTGCCTGAAATGTGATGAACGTAGAGTCAACAGGGACTGAATTTGATGATTCAGCCACTGTGGTGTTTTTTGTCCTCAATGTATGATCATTTTTGAACCTCCTTTTCCTTCCCCAGCTGTTTGAAAGAGTCCCACTCAGGATCTCCCTGCCCTCTCACTTTTCTCAGCCTGTTAGCCCACACAGCAGGAAAAGTGTATCCCTCTGTAGAT